>NW_012133858.1:21092788-21131830 GCF_000956105.1 Propithecus coquereli | reverse complement strand
CATGTGCTGCTTCTCCTGGCCCTCCCCTACCTTTCTCCCTCACACACACACACACACACACACACACACACACACACACACACACTCTCTCTCTCTCTCTCTCTCTCTCTCTCTCTCTCTCTCTCTCTCACTGGGGCAGATTGTCTTTAGTCTGGCTTGTGCTGCCTGGAGGCTTCTGGGGCACCCTTGATATCCTAAAGGGTGTGTGAAATTGAAGACAAACATTTTTACTAGGAGTTTACAGCCATAACAAAGTAAACTGCAGGCCCTCCAGGTGTCCTTGGTGGGTAGGAACAAAGGCCTGAGGTGAGGTAGAAAGAGCCCTGGAGTTTGAATTAGAAGGAGCTGCCTTTGAGTCGCTGCTCCAAGTTCATGAGCTGGGTAAACTTGGGGAATCACTTTCTCTCTGAGTCTGTTTCATCATGAATCAAATGGGGGAGCCAGACGAGATTATCTCTTAAAATCTTTCTCCAACTCTAGGAATCTCTGATCCCGTGTTTGCTTTACCCTTTATATTTTTTTGGTTACTTTCCCATAATTAAAAAAAAAATGGTGTCTTAAATGCCTAAAAACAAGAGCATAGAATTACATTTCAAACAGAATCATAATTTCTTTGGGTGGCTTTTTCTTCCGTATTTCTAATAATTAAAAATTACTTTAAAAAAAAAAAAACAATAGTTACCTTTAGATTTTTCTTTTTCAAAAAACCAAAAGATGACAGTGGTATTTTGGTTCCTCTTCAGAGCAAGGGAATTCTTATTTATTTATTTGCTTATTACTCTATGATGGAATTCGTTTTTCATATATAATACATTTAAGAAAAAGTCCCTATAAACCATACATGAATCATTATTAATTATGACATTTTGTATGTTGCATCTTAGTTTACAAACCATAATTACTTGCAGGACCACACCGCCTTATCCCACATTATTCCCATACTATTAGGAAGGCAAGTAAGGTACTAATCATGCCATATGACTAGTGGGGAAACTGAGGCTCAGAGAGGTTGGAATGTGGCCAAGGCTGCACAGAGACTGACAGAGCCAGGACCTAAACTCAGACATCTTCTAGTGCTGGGTCCTATGCAAATGTTAATGCAATTAAACTACACTCACTTATTTCACTGTATACATCAAATCACATTTCACCTGCATTAAATTAAGAAATTTATTTCATTTCTAATTCAAAGCTTAGATTTCTTGAACTTATAAAATGGTTCAAGAACTGGCCATCATTCAAGTGGAAGGCTTGGTATATCAATTCAGAGGTTGGAAATGCCTTTTGATGAATAATATAGAGCACATGAAATTATTCATAGAAAAAGAAAAAGGAATAAGTACATTTCTTTATAATTTTGGAGCCATTGCCTCCTGCTTGAAGAATCTGGGAATGAACCTGCACTTTATAGCTATGCAGGCCTGGGTTGGAATTCTGGCTCTGCCCCTTCCTGTCTCTTACAATTTGGCAATGCGGCCCTTGGAGCCTCTGCTTAGTTCTATACTAAAATGGAGTCAATATATATTTTAACCTGCAAAGTTGTTTATAAGCATTAGAAATAATTATATAAAGTTATGTAGTGCTTGACAAAATAAACACTTCATAGGCAGTGGCTACTATTCACAGGATTCATTTCCTTTCAAATTGCTGTTAGGTCTATTTTGTGATACATTGTACTATTTAATATAAGAAATAGAATGTAAATTTTTATAGGGTGCATTCTATCAGTGGGAGGGCTGTTGAATTTAGATAATCTATGAGATCCCTTGCAATGCTGAGCTCCTATTATTATAATTTATATTTTCCAATTTGCTGCACCAATTAGAAACTCTGATTATGGTAGTGAAATATGAAATAGATACTACTGACTTCATACATGTGATCTGTTATCCAAATATATATGTACTGCAAACAACTTTCAAAATAGAACCTGCATAGATACATAAAGAAAAAGGACTGTTTTGACTAAAAACAATGCTAGAAGGGGACCCACACTGATAACAACAATAGCAATAATAGCGACAATCATTTCTAAAGCATCTACTCTGTTTCAGGCATCGAGTGCCACAATATGAAAACTTGACTGCATCCTCAGGACACTAGAGATCATGGCCACGTGATGATGCCAGGCGTGGGCGAGATAGAACATGCGCCGTGTCTGTGCAGGTGAAGTGGCCATAAAAGACTACAAAACTTTTCTAAGCAGCAGGTATGTCATGGAAATTATGTTGTGATTGGCATCACAGGACCAGAATCTATCTTTCATTAGTCTTTGGTGACTTGAGAAAAGTCACTATTTTTCTGGGCCTCAGTTTCTTAAACTATTAAAAAAAAAAAAAAGGCTGGAGCTGGAATAATTTCCTTCTAAATCTAGCTTTCTGTGCCCCTTGTATGGTATTTAGTTATTTTTACAATTTGCCTGGACTATTTGGGTTCTTGAAAGTGTATCCAATCCTATAGGTATATATAATTTATTTAATTCTTTTTCCTTTTTGCTTTCTTTAAATGATATTAATATCTGTTTAGCCAAGAATAAGCCAAAATATCACAAATTTGCATGATTATCTGAATTGACTCACAAATATGTTTTCTAATTGAGTCTTAATCATTAAAGTTTAGTTGTAGAACCAATCCCATCAATTTTCTTCTGATTTTTAAATATTAGAAAATCAAAGCTTTGTATTGAATAGTGGCATAGAACAACTCTGCATTAACTTCCCATTAACCAACATTGTAGTTTTCACAAATTTCAGTGATCAGATCCATAGGAATGAGAGTAAAGTGGGCATCAGAGATCCAATTACTGTACTGTACAGTATGTCCAGATGAGATTTTTGAACTCTCAACTCAATGTTTTTCCTTCTTCTTAAATGGCTCCTGAAGAGAGTGGCATATTAAAGAAAAATCCGGATATTAGATAGATATAAGAAAGGGGGGGGAAAAAACAGCACCAGGGAACAGGGGTAGAAATGTCTCTATAAATGTGACAGACATGAAAGAAAGTGAAGGAAAGTTAAAAATTACCATAGGGCAGGCAGGACACCTGCTAAAGAACCTTCTGCTGCCAGTCACAGCTGGAAAGAAAAATGAAAGAGATGCAAACAACTGTCCTGGAAGCATGAAATCATTCTTTTGTCTTTTTTTTCTTATGAACAATTACAGTATGCAAAAATTAGGGGGGATCTCAAAGTCTTGGGATGAAAATTTCAGCAGTCTCTGCATATAAATAGCAGAAGCATGGAAGTGTGCCTCTTTGAAAACAAGACGTGTTTAGGAGCTCCCGGTGCATTGAAGAAAGTGGTAATTAATGCATAGTGAATGACTTTGAATGAAGGATGAATAGGGGGCATAACAATGGGTAGGTTTTTTTCCTTTTCTTTTTTCTTCTTTTCTTTTTTCCTTTTTTTTCTCTTTCTTTCTTTTCTTCTTCTTCTTTTTTTTTAGGTTAAAGCATTGAAGAAAGAAAGCTGTTAAAAGATGGCTACTGTGAGGCTATCACTTCAATGTCTGTCTTGTGTGGCTTTCCTCTCGAGGCTGTGGTGGGAGTTTGTTTTGTATCGCTCTCCAATCACAATGGAGTTAATTTGCACCAATTTCATTTTTGTGAGTGCTCCTCAATGTTTTCCCTTTCGGCTGGATTTTTTTAAATATTATTTTGGCAGGGCTTGGTCCTTTGATGATCCTTTTGAGCAAATGGTTTGCCCAAAGTTCAGATGGTGCTAGCTCCGTCTTCTTTTTCATTTACAACATCAAGAGGATTACAGAGAATAACTTTGTTGCCCAACATCAATGATATATCTTCAGGCTACTAGAAAGGTAGTTCTCAGAAAGTGTGTCTTCTAATAGTTTAGAACCTCCACAGGCTTCAGATAAAACAAGTATTAAATACAGAAAGCTCACAAGGATACCAAGGAAGGTTAAACTCACGCAACCTCCTTCATCTCAAACACCTGAAATATATCTTTTTTTTTTTTTTTGACTGCCGAAGTGTGATCATGGTGAAGACAGCAGTAAGATCTTATATAACAGAAGACAGAAAAAGACAGAGAGGGAGTCACGTGGAGATGCACACACATATTAGTGAGAGAATACAAAAACAATCTTGTCAAAAGGCAAGTAAATTATGAATCAAATACTAAATATATATGTAAGATTTAAAAAAAAGATGGTATAGACAAAGTGCTCAAAGTGTGATTTTTCCCTTAATGAAGCTAACCAACATAACACAAAATTTGGTTTTCAGGAAATTTTAGGAATTCTTATAATTTTAACAATTGTGAATGTGCAGAGGAACTCCCAAACAGCATAGGCAAACTTGAATATCTCTCCTGGGTTCCAGTCACCATTTCAGCTACTGCTGGACATTCAAATGTGGGTAAATCACTGGCTCCTTCTAAACCTGTCGTTTCCTTTGCCCCTTCTCCTTGAACTAGCTTCTCTGATTTTCTATTCACAAATTCTGTGAACAGTTGTAAGGGTCCATAGGAGAGACTGGTATTATAGCTGTGGTGACTAAACATCCCAAACTTTGGCTATAGTCTTAATGTCATGCATTTACATTCTTTTTAATAAAGTTTTTTTTTTAAGACAGAGTCTTGCTCTGTGGCCCTGGCTAGAATGCAGTGGCATAGTTGTAGATCACAGCAACCTCAAACTCCTGGGCTCAAGTGATCCTCCTGCTTCAGCCTCCCAAGTAGCTGGAACTACAGGTGTGTACCACTACACCCAGCTAATTTTTCTATTTTGTGTAGAGATGGGGTCTTGCTCTTGCCCGGGCTGGCCTCAAACTCCTGATCTCAAGCAATCTTCCCACCTAGTCCTCCCAAAGTGCTAAGATTATAGACATGAGCCATAGTGCCCAGCCTGTAAAGTTAGTTTTACTAACTGCATAACCAGATATGATTTTTTTTTTTTTTGAGACAGAGTCTCACTCTGTTGCCCTGGCTAGAGTGAGTGCCGTGGCGTCATCCTGGCTCACAGCAACCTCAGATTCCTGGGCTCAAGCGATCCTCCTGCCTCAGCCTTCCGAGTAGCTGGGACTACAGGCATGCGCCACCATGCCCGGCTAATTTTTTCTATATATTTTTAGCTGTCCGATTAATTTCTTTCTATTTTTGGTAGAGACGGGGTCTCGCTCTTGCTCAGGCTGGTCTCGAACTCCTGAGCTCAAACGATCCACCCGCCTCGGCCTCCAGATATGATTTTGACTTTATAGCTTTAGGCTTCTTATACAAATAAATCCAAACCCAGAACAGTTTCTTCTTGTGATTATAAGTACAGAAGCATTCTCAGCTGGCTTTAAAAATTACTACATATTTCAAATGTTAACTAAAGGCCTCTGCCTCAAGATGTTCCTGACTTGTCATATTGCCTGAAATTCCACAGTGGGAAATAAATTCCTCTTTTGCTTTGGATCCTCAAAGCCCCCATATTAAAGCAACAATCTTCGAGTTGGGAATTTCTGTCTGCTGTGGATGCAAAAGTATCTAGGAGAAAATTGTTGGAAAACAAAGTGCAAAGGGGCCAAAGAAATTCTGGAACATCACTGGGCACTTACTCCCCGTTTCATCCTTCTTGTCTCAATCCCATTGTTGCCTCCTGTCTTCAGCTGTCATCCCTATCCTCAATATTTTCATTTCTCTAGACAGGTTCTCAGAATTCTTTATCACCCTACTCCAGTTCACCTTCATGCTGCCACCAAAATAATCCAGAACATGGTTTTGTTTAGGTCATCACCCTACTCAAAAACCTTTTGGGCTCCCTTTTGTCTTTTAAAGTTACATAAACTTCTAGCTGGGCATTTGATGACCCTGTGATCTAGCTGTCATCTGCCTTTCCCTCCTCAGCTTATTGCCGCTTCCCCTCTATGCTCTCTGTACTTCAACCACACTGGAGTATTTGATTTTCTGAACATGATCATGCCTGCTCACCTCATGCCTTTGTTCATGCTATTTCCATCGTCAAATGCCTCCTCCCCTCTCCTGACTTCCTAACCACTCAGTAAGTGCATGCCAAATATCCTTCTAGCTTAAACCTATTTAAAAGGATGTTACCCTGCTTTGATGAGGTGTAGGGAAATGTGTGGTTTCCTGACCTCTGGGGGAATGGAGAGCGTTATGGAACTTTTGGAGCAGAACTTGGTCATCTCTATCAAAAGCCTGAAAACTTTACACACTGTGTGATAAAATTACACATCTAGGATATTTTTCCTAAAGATACGGAAATAAATATTTGACAAGAAGGATACTTATCATAGCATTGTATACAATAGCAGAAAATTTGCAATAACCTTTGTGCCCCCGAATGGGACTCAGTTAAATAAATAACACATCCAGAAATGGAGTAATCTTTAGCCATTACAAGTAATTTTACAAACTGATGTTTAATAATATGATATTCTTGATAAATTATTAAGTCACAGAAAAGATTTCTAAATAGTATAGATAGGATGATTATTTGATATGTCTGTCTATCCATGAAAGAAAACTGGAAAGAAATTCATCAAATTGTTCATAGTGCCTATCTCTGGGATTGTGGAAAGTTTGTTCTATTTGTAAAAAAGTGAACGTGGCTATCGAGCCTTGAAAAGATATGGAGGAGCCTTAAATGCATGTTGCTAAGTGAAAGAAGTCAGTCTGAAAAGGCTGCATACTGTGTGATTCCAACTATAAGACATTCTGGAAAAGGCAAAACTATGGAGCCAGTAAAAAGATCAGTGGTTACAAGAAGTCCATGGAAAGAGAGGGAGGGATGAATAGTGGAGCACAGAGATATTTAGGGCATTGAAGCTACTCTGTATTAACTGTAATGATGGACACATAGCACTATGCATTTGTCAAAACTCACAAAACTGTGTAACAGAGAGAACTCTAACGTAAACTGTAAATGTTACTTAATAATAATGTATCAGGATTGGTTCATCAATTTTAACAAATTCACCACACTAATGCAAGATGTTAATAATAAGAGAAATTGTAAGGGGACGAGGGGGAGGCAGGAGCTGTATGGGAACTCTCTATTATCTGTTCAGTTTTCTGTAAACCTAGAACTGCTCTAAAAAATAAAGTCTATTAATCTGACCAAAAAATGAGCATGATACACTTTTATAAGAAAAAAGCATGCTCAAAATAATTTCTAACGTTCCTTCAGAGCTCAGTTGAAGCATACACTCCTCCAATAAGTTTCCCCTTCTGTTTCAAACCATGTGTTCTCTCTCTGTAGCTGACGGCTCTTAATGCTCCTGCAGCACACACACAGTCCACTGCTTGGTGAGGAATGGAGCTCCCACTGAGGGCAGGAACTGGGCCACGTCCTTTTCCCCTTCTGCCCAGAACAATGTCCACCATAGTGAAGGCTGTCAGGAAACTCTTAGGCAAAAATGCATCACGCACGAACACACAGAAAAGGCCAAAAATGAAAAAATATATATGCAATGAATATTATACATGTTGACTTCTTAAGTTCCAGAAATATTAATTCAGCCTTGGAAAGAGCTACTCATCTACTTGTGTAAGAGTAAAAATGATTTAGGCCATTTGAGGAAAACAATAGTATCCATGTAATTGATCTTCTTCACAGTATCTTTATTAGGTGATATCAATTGAAAATGTTAGTGCTTTAAAGCTTGGATAATCTGTAATATCGCACCAAATATGTGTTCTTTTTTATTAGCATGATCTTGCTATAGCTGTCATGGACAGTTTTTTTCATTATTTTCCCCTAGACATGCAATTTAATGCTTTCAACATGCATAAAAGTAGTCCAATAATTTAACCTCTTAGAATTATTTTAAATGTTGCAACTTAAGAGATTAGAAAGTCACATCTTTATTTTTCATTTCTGTTTGGATTCTGGTGGCATTGTATAAATACTGCTTGGCCCACCTATACCACTTCTAGAAATTATGCACAAAGAGTCTGAGTTTTATAGGAGAGAGCAAGAATGGGAAATAGAACAAAGGAAATAAGTTTCCATTGTGCTTTCTAAAAAGGCATATATAACATATAACATGGTCCTCAACTCGTTTCTTTTTGAGAAGAAATGACATTCTTAAATGCATTATTTCTTTGGTTCCTTCTATCACAATTAATGTATATACTCTTAAATATAAAGTATATAGTGTCGGCTGTAAAGATGGTCCAGTATTTTGGATTCTTTTCATTATTTTGCTTCTAGTAGCACTTTAAGTCTCTGGTGTTTTACCTCTACTGAGACCTGGCATTTCTTTGTGTTGCAGAGGCAATTTAATCCATTTTTACTGTCTGCAAACAGACTTTCAAACAAAACCTCAAACTCTTTGAATGTGCCCCAAGGATTCCACCAAACCTATAATCCTCCACTCTCTTCTGGGGCTGTGGAGGGTGGCGACAGGAATAGAGCCGGCACCAACTAGGGAGCCTCATTAGTGTTTGTGATTTTGATTTTTGTTACCATTCTGCTCTGTGGCCATTTCAAAGTTGGAGCAATAACTACCCTCACATCTCACTGCACCCCTCCCTCCAGCTCCACTGAATCCAAGTCACCTGGAATGATCTGGAGAAGCCTCTCCAGACCACGGAGGAAACCCTCAGGTGCCCTTTCTCTCATGGAGTCAGGGGGCCCGGTTTTAAATAGGTAAGCGTTCGGCATCTGGACGTTGACAGCTTGAGCGGGCAGCAGCAAGCCAACCCCACCACGCGTCTCATTCAAAGTTCTAGATGGTGATGACCACCTCTGGACATAGAGAAGTGAGGCAAGTGTGCCAGGCCAAACAGGCAAAGGTTGGGCAAAGATGAACTAGAAAGGAGAGATAAAAGAAAAATTATCCTGTCATCTTTTTCTCTGTGGGAAGTTTCACTTAATGATTGGAAAAATTGTACATTCTAAAGGCAGTCTTTTGAAAAGACTAAGATTGGTAGAGTGGAAGGAACCACAGGCAGGTGACACGTAACAAATGACTGCCATGTGCCAGGCAAGTGATTTTGTTTAAGCCTCGCAACCACCCAGCCATTACTATTCCATTTTATAGATGAAGGAACTGAGGTATAGAAAGATTAAGTAGCCTCAACAGCCTTTTTTCAAAACAGGCAGTCTGATTCCAAAATACCTGCTCTAAATTGTGGCATGGTCTGACTTCTGGTGGAAGCTTGCAAGGATTTACGGTGATAAGTTCTAAGATGACTTTCTTACATCCTCCCCTTCTCTGTTGAATTTGTGATTAACTGTTATATTTAAATGTAGGTAAAGTTTTTAAAGTATCTAAAATGTAAATATTTAATATTTATGGGTTCAATTTAATCCTTTGTGTGGGAACGTTATTGTAATACATATTTGAATTTATGCATTAAGAGATGTATCTTGGGACAAATATGCCTCCGTTTATGAAAAATATATAACAAAAGAGCATTGCTCAGATAAATCCTTTCAGCCCAACTGAATCTTCTGGTAGAAGCATCAGACTCACATTTGTTCATGCTCACTTAGTTGGTTAATATTGACATTTTACCATTGTCACCTCTAGCACAAGCACGTTACCCAGAAAGCTAGGACAATAGAAGTCACCAAAAACAGAAAGGCTGTCGATGTTATGGAAAGAGCAGGGATTTCACATCAGCAACCTTTGGTCTGAATCCTGGTGTCCCTACTGCTGGGCGTATAACCAGTAATTTCTCTCCCTGAGCTTCACTCGGATATATTAATATGAGAATATGATGACACCTTTTTCCTGTACTTTTTATATGTCTTATTTATTCATTAGTGGAAGAGTCATCTGGGCGAGTCTATGTATTGGTACAAAGACATGTTTTTCACAGTTAAGAAACGGGCACCTAGTACTTTCAGACAATATTATAATGTTGGTCTCAACTACACTTCATTTTTTGTGTGTCAATTTCTGTATATATAAAATAAGGGATATGTAGGGGTTATAGAGGTGCTGTAAGGGTTAAGAGACATAAGTATCAAAAATTGCTTCACTATCATTCATGATTCAAATCAGAGGAATGCATTTCTATATCCTTAAAGATTCAGGTGGGTAAAAGTAACTAATACCAGATTCTAATCCTTTGAAAAGAAGGGGACTGGATCTGTGTAATCAGTAGCACAACCGTGAAATAGGTTGTCTCGTCAGTCATGAGCTGAAACAGTTTATGTATATATTTATAAAGAATTTATAGTAGCCAATTCCAATTCCTTTCTTCAAAAAGCTTTTTCATATTTCACATCAGTCCCTTTCAGGAGACTTAAGTTTATATTATTTTTTACATATATTATAGGTGTATATATAGGATTAGTAAAGGACAGACATATGCTATTGTAAGTTTTTCAGAACTCTATCTCATATACAGGAATAATAATCCTAACATTCAGTGATTGCTTACCACGTGCCTAGCACTGTCTTAACCACTTAACACGGACTGTCTCAATTCATCCTCAACCCCATTTTACAGATGGGGCAGCTGAGGCACAGGGAGACTAAAGAACGTATTTTAGCTGTGCTGCCTAAAGTCGTAGGATGACAAAGGGGTGGAGCTTAGGTTTGAACCCAAAAAGTTTAAACCCAAGCCTGCACTTTTAGCCACTTCATTGTATTACCTCCCGGGAAACTTCAGTAAACAAAGGTAAATAAATGAATGAATGAATATAATATTAATAGTTTGCATTTGGGACAAGGAATCTGTTTTTACAATTCCTCCTGTTTGCCTTTTCTCCTTAAAAACTTTTAAAATATCTTTTTTATTTTTATTTATTTATTTTTTATTTTCTCCTTTCGAGGAGGCATTTGCCTTACGGGGGGCAGGAATGTGATAGGACAACCAGATATAAAGATCAGGCAGGAAACATCCACTGCCTACCAGTAAGTGGGAGCAGGATTGTGTCCCAAATTGAGAAATTTCAGTTCCACTCCTCTGCTCTGCTTCTGTATCATTATTGATTCTCAAGAAACAAAGCAGAGGCTGAGGAAGGGACCACGTGATGGGAAATGGGGCTACATCACATCTCCAGTGATACTGTTCATCTGTTTGAAGTCATAAGTAGTGTAATTACTGTTACATTCGTAAACCTTTATTAACAGTTTCCCATCTAGGCACAGAACATTTTACCACTTTTTAGTAAGAATTGTTTGAAAAGGCTTTAGTTCCCCAAAATTCCCATAGGAGACTCAACATTTGGGATCTCCATTGCCCTTATATTAATACTTTCTGGTCACTCATTGTTTCTCTTAATGCCTGGGTCTTAATATTCTATCACAATTTATACTTAAGACTAAAGGACAATAAATGAAATTGTGCTTGCCTCATCATTGGAACAGAACAATAATTTAAAGAGTTGGTGGTCTGTGCTTAACACAAATTCTTAAAAATATAGGTGACAACATGAACTGGTGACTGTCATGTTTCTTTACTAAATTATTTTGGAATATTCAGCACATTCAACAAGAAAAGTTAGGCAGTTGCAGGCCAGGTTATAAGTGGAAAGACATTTGTCGGGCTGTTTTCATTGGCAATACACTTTAATGAGATGGCATTGAGAGAAGATGGCTAAAAGAACAAAGTGAGGTTTGTTGCGAAGCCTTCAGTAACTCAAGAAGCCGTACTGCTCAGGGGCAGAGGCTGAGGAAAGGGTAATTACAGGGAGACCCTATCACACATACATGCTACACAGGAACAACTGGCCATTGATGGGCCACACCAATGCAGGGGCACAGAGGCGGGGAGAATGGAAAACAGCAGATGCCCCAGGAATCATTTCTGATTGCCTTTCGATTGCATTATATATGGCCCATTACTAGAAAAAGAACAAGAAAGAAAACAGTGACAAGAGCAAGGAAAATATAGCAAAGGAGATATCACAAGCCAGAATTGTAAAATAAAAATTAAAAGAGGTAAATGAGTCCCCTCTCAATTTTGCTGAGTTAGTGTAAGCCACAGAGAGTTTTGATTTGGTCTCGATGCTCCTATTTGAAGGTTTGTGAGTTTACAGAAGATCTGTTATCCACAAAAATCTGGTGAAAAGCTGTCCATGGATATGAATGAAGAATCCCTGGGGTGAGGGGTGGATCCCAAATCTGCTCAAACATTTATAGTGCAAACCCTACAGCTTACATCAGTGCCACAAAGTCATGGGAATTACGGACTCCCCTACTATTGTCACTGGTGGAATTTTTACATCCTCCCAGAAACCCTGGGAAGAACTACAGTAAATTCAGAAGTCATATTGCATTACAGGAGAGATTAGGATGAAACACTAGAAGTCCAGGAGCTAAAATATAGACAAACAGAGTGAAGTGACCATCTTTTAGGTACACACCACTTAGCATGCTTGATTCAAAGGAGGAGAGAATAGAGGGAGAAACTGAAGAGGTGCTTTCAACAGCGCTGGGGCAAGAGTTATTAAATGGCAACTGCTATTAAGGGAAAGCCTCCTTCTATATCAAGCCACTGCACAGGAAAAGTTGGCAGTTGTTTTAGTGGCAAGAATACTTCAGAAATAGGATAAAGTTGCAATACTTATTAGGGCTTAAACAGAGATAACAAGGAATAATTTTGATGAGCACAATCATATGTGATTGATTTTTTTTTAAAACAAAATCCTCTGATCTTGATTACACACTTTGGTATATAAACTACCTTCCCTTTTTAGAAAGCTTAACCCCTTTGAATAAATTCAGCTCATGTTTCAAATTAAGTTATAATGCCAGATTGAATTCAAAGTAAACATAAAATAAATTTGTGTTCTTGGTATTTAGGGATTGTAGCTTGTTTTTTATTGTTATTTCTCCAATGTGCTTGGTATAGTGTCTTTCATCTAGCAGGTGATAAATGAATATGTCAACTCTCCTGATGTAATTGTTACTAGAGATTCTCCTTTTCAATAACTAATTGTTGAAGCCAGGGATTCCACCACTGACCTGGTTTCATAGTGACCCTTTAGTTTGCTATATCCTCTGGATATTTTATATCTCTTAATTTAATAAATTTTACCTAGAATTTTGTACTTTTCTTCTCCTCCTTCCTTTTTTTTTGTGGTAAATGTCTCTTGGTTCTTCTTGTACCTCTCTAACTGCCCTCCTTTTTGTTTCCTTTGCAGATCTTCCTTCTTCTCTTCCGAAACCTTTAAAGTATTCCATTCTTTGGTGGCCTGTGTACTCTGACAAATCTCACATCCATATGTCCAGTCCAGAGTGATTTTTTGAGCTCAAGATGCATATATCCAACAGCCTACCAGAAATTTACAACTAAGTGTCCCAGTGATAATTCAAATTAAAGTTTATCCATTTTCACCTATCAAACCTCTTATATTTCTGTCTTGATGAAAGCCCGAACTTTTACCCAGTCACCCAAGGCTTGAACTTAGCATCATCTTAGACTTCCCCGTCCCCACACCCCAATGTGCAATCACCAGCCCCCCTAAATGTGCTTTCCATGTTCCTACCTCGCCAGAGTCCAGCCTCTCGCCATTTCTCTCCTAAACTGTGGCAGTCATACCCTAACAAAAAGCTAAGCCTCTAATTTTCTATCTCCAATCCAGCATCAATTCTGTCTCCAAAATGATTCTCTAAAACATTGGGGGCTTGACCAACAGAAAGGGAAGAACTGCGTTGTTAAGAGGGGAATTCTAAGGCACCACGTGAGCCTTGAATCAAGTTACTCTGTGGCCTTTTCTGTTCAGTGAGCCTGTGGCTCTCCCAGCCCCCATTCTTTTTTCCATTTAAACCAGTTTGAATTGTGTTTTCTGTCACTTGCAACCAACAGACTTAACTAATATATCATGGTACATGCAGAATAAAATAAACTTTTTCTTCATGACAGTCCAGCCTCATTCCCCTCCTGCCACTCCCCAGTCCTGTGTCCCCAGCCCGGCATACCCTTATGCCTTTATAATTCAGCTCTCTCCCCTCATTCAAAATCCTACTTCTTCTTCAAGCCTCCTCTGTAAATTCTTCTTCGACTCTTTCAGGCTGCAAATGGCATTATTAAGATGTCCTGTGGTCGGTAGGACCACTCACAAAGAAATCCCAGTCAATGGATGGTACCGTCCATGGGATGAACTGTCAAATACTGTTGACAGCATTTGAGTGAAAAGCATGGATAGAATGAATTCAGGAGAAATCTTCTTAGTTGTCAGGAGCCCCTTTGAGCTCTTAGAACCTTGGTGCTGCCTTCCAAGAAAGAGATGAATGAAACAGTGCTTTCAAGTGAGAAGACTCTTGATAAATATCTTATCAGGTCAAATAAAAGGAAATCTCAGTGTCTCTATGACAAGGAAATCATGAGAGAGTAAGTAGGAGTAAAAGGTTTCCTTCCTTATATGGTAAAGTTCAGTTAACCAGTGGATTTTTAGAATATTGCTGAAGAGTAAATGTACATGCAAAACACAGCATTACATTCTACTAAACAATCAATAATATTTCTCTTCATTTTCTGCTTTCTCCAAAACATTGTTTGCTTTCATTTATCTGATTTCTACACTGGCACTTTTAATAAAAAATAGACTGCAGTGTTAAAAATATCTTTTAACATGCATATGTTAAAAGAATATATCTTCTTGATGTTTTCCTGGATTCACATATTTGCAATCTTCTTTATAGCGAAAAGTAGGGCAGAAGGCAGAAGCTTAGATTAAGCACCTACTCAGTGGGCTTGATCTTTCACATGTATTATTTACTTTAATCCTCACAACATTATTATTATGGTATAGGTGGGTATTGATTGAGAACAACCTCTTATTTTTTAAGAATACCCCCCTGACTGGTCAAGTTCCATTGAGTTTTTATGACATGAAACAGGAAAAGAGTGTAGAGGTTAAGAACTTTATCCAAGGGTGGAATGATAGGTTTAAATTCCAGCTCCACCCTTTAACAGCTGTGTGACTGTGGGTAAGTTGCTTAACCACTCCGAGCCTTCGTTTCATCATCTGTAAGATGAGGGTATTAATAGTACCTACATCATAGTGATGTGGTGATTAAATGAAACATTGTAATCATTAAATGAATTGATACCTGAAATTTGCTTAGAAGAGAGCATTGCATTTGGTAAGTGCTACAATGTTTGCTAATAAAATAAGTAAAATGCTTCCCAAACATCATCTCTCATCTTTGCAATAAAATAGCAAGGCAACCCCCTCAATCCAACTAGCATTTAAATCTAAGATTTCTAGGTCAATCTTACAGAAATATCACCAAACCCATCAAACTCATCAAAACATGGGAGTTTGCAGATCCCACCTACCAGTATCCCTGGCATAAGTCTAGGCCACTAGGGAGACTTTCTAAGAGTGCCAGTCATTGGTGGTGGTCCCTTCATTCTCTATAAATATGTAATACAAAAACCCAAATATCCTCCAAAAGAGTCTAATTTGAAAAGAGAGATGTTGCAAAGGAAAAATGTCCCCCAAAGTTATTTTAATAATGTATCATCTATATGTGTATACTGAGGATGTTGTATCAAGGATGCTATAGCCATTTCCAGGCTTATCAGGAAAGAGTTTGATGTTCAACTAGAGATGCCTTCCATGGGCACAGGAGGGGCAGTGGCAGAAAGCATGCCTCTGACAGACCTGCATCCTCATCTTATAGAGAAGAAAACAGAGACCCAGCGAAATGGAGTGATTTGTCCAATATCATGTACTGGACTAGGTCAAGGGTATAAACCTAGGACCAGTGGTAGAATGTACCTCTGTTGGGGGGTGCTGGGTAGGGGTTTGGCTTGGAGATCACATGTAAATTTCATCAACCATTTTCCAAAAATTAAAACTTCCCGGCCGGGCGTGGTAGCTCACGCCTGTAATCCTAGCTCTCTGGGAGGCCGAGACGGGCAGATTGTTTGAGCTCAGGAGTTCGAGACCAGCCTGAGCAAGAGCGAGACCCCGTCTCTACTGAAAATAGAACTAAAAATATATAGAAAAAATTAGCCGGGCATGGTGGCGCATGCCTGTAGTCCCAGCTACTCGGGAGGCTGAGGCAGGAGGATCGCTTGAGCCCAGGAGTTTGAGGTTGCTGTGAGCTAGGCTGATGCCATGGCACTCTAGCCTGGGCAACACAGTGAGACTCTGTCTCAAAAAAAAAAAAAAAAAAACTTCCCTATAGGCTAGGCTTTATGAAAAAGTTTGTATCTTGACTTAGAGCTGACATACCTACGTATCCACAGACTAACAAAAAAAACAACATAACTAAAAGTAGACTCACCCAATAGGATTGTCTGGGATGACAGAAAACATATCCATAGTTTCATCCCAGGAAGCTTCAGTGACAAGTATGGCAATGACTCACCCAAAATGCAAAGACAAGTATGAAGAATGACAAGCAAAAAATCCTGGCCAAAATCTTGGCAATGAGAAGAGCCATGCAAACAAGTCACGGAGCTACAGAAATTCAACTGGTCATGCAGGTTCTTGTACCTGGGTGATTCTTTGGTTCCTATAGGTGCCCTTCAAACATTGATAGGTTGGATAAAGAAACAAACACAAATTCATCTCCCCTGGTGGATCTCAAACAGTTTTGGAAAGGAACAGATAGGTTTATGCCAATATGTAAATATTAACAACGCTGTTACCTGATAATTACGTGTCATTTTGTCTGGAAGAATTAAAGAAGACTTTCTGCTTGAGTTGCTGAAATGCCACCACTTTTCAAAGGATATCAAGTATAAATAAGTTCTATTACTTACAACAAGATGCAGGCTTTGTTTAGCTATAAAGAAGCACAATGAAATTCTAATTTAAGTCAAAGAGTTTGCTGAAGAGGACATAGCAGATATTTTCTTTAAGCTGTTGTTAACCAGTTTTTTACTGGTTATTGTGACACAGGAAAAAACCTTCAACAATGATCGAATGATCTTGTTTTATGGACATCTATGGGGTTGCTGCAGATGACTGTAAATATAGACACTTGGTAAGGATAGGTACAATTAAAATGGAGAAAGGATATCTGCTACATCCCAAACGGAAAAGTGTGCTAGTTGATTTCAGGAGCCCCTTTGGCTTCCCTGTGTATTCCTGGAAAATCATGAGTCAATCAGAGTATCTTCAACAGCAAAATAATCTCAATAATAAAGCACAAATTCTTGAGTCAGAAAAGTAGGGTTTATGTCCTGGCTCTGAAATCATTGGCTAAGTGACCCTGGGCAAGTCACTTTCAGTCTTTCTACCAAAGCTTAGTTTGCTCATCTGTAATGAAGCTAGCATAATCTACTTCAGCAGTTTTGAGATCCAAGTAAGAAAAATATATGTAAAAATGCACAGCACCATGAGGGACATGAGTTCATGATTTATAAAAATTAGTTGAAGTGAATAAAACTGTTTTATTTGAACATGATACCTTCTAATAAGTACTTTAATTTGCCTTACCCTTATGCACTTTCTGGGTTGTGAATTATCTGTAGTCAAACTTAAGAGTAGTTTCCACTTAGCAGGTAACTTAGTTCTGTAATGTTAATGGTTACCTCAAATTTAAATGGGTTTTGGATTCAGATTGTGGTACATTGAATAATCTGAAAGAAGATACCTCTGTTTGTACATAATTAGCCAAATGGCAAAACTATTTTATCATTAAAAAATGTAAATGAGAGACTAAATCATTGTTACCTGTATAGAAAACATTTCGAATATCTAATCCCAGGTTCTTGAAAACTGAATACACAGTTTTTTTGCATTATATTTTTAAAATAATTTTTTATTGCGTAATTTTTATGAAAAATTAAAATAACATACCAATATAGTAAAAAATAAAAGTATCCCATTTATTCTCTACCTCCCAATTTCGCTCATTAAAAGGAAACACTGTTGGGTGTGTTCATCATTCCAAAATTATTTCTATGCATATACAAATAGACTAGGTGGATATTTTACAACACACAATGAAATTATATTGAGCATACTGTCTTGCAACTTGCTTTTCTTCATGGAATAACATACTGGGAGTATCTGTATGCACCTCATTCTCTTAACAGTGACTATGGGTAAGTCACTAAAAATGATTCCAAGACCCTCACTTAAATCCAGCTTCCATTATAACATATACAATAAATAAGTTTTATAGATTTAAAAAATAGGAGCATCCATCTAAGGAGTAGGAGGAATGAGCATAAAGTTGGCCCACTGGAGAATAGATTGGGCTAATCTGGCCAGGTTTCCTGTGCAAGGTTTGGGCAGAAAAAGAAAATCTATGAACAAATTGCAAAGCAGACCTCTTGACCCTTGTGAAAAAAAAAAGCAATATTTGAAAGAAAGGGGGAGGGAAAAAAAGAAGGATTCATGTTTTCTAAATAGCTACCATATACAAGGCACAGAGCTACACCAAATGCAATTCTACTACACTTTAATCTCAAATCAAGCCAAGGGCAATTCTCACCACAATTCTGCGAGGCAGGTACTGTTGTTCTCAATTTGCAAATACACTGAAAGCTTAGGCCAGCCACTAACAAGACACCTGATAAGTGCCAGGGCTGGAATATAAGCCCTGGTCACTAAATCCAAAACTTTAGCTCCTTCTTTAGTATCTGGGTGGCATTAAGATGAACTACATTTGCAAAGCACCCAATTCAATGCCTAAAAATAAGAATAGTTGAGGAAAATCTCGTCTCTCTTTCCCAATCTATAAATACATTTTGAAATGTTTGTATATCTGAAAGTAGACACATATGGCAGGAGGAAAGTTTTTTCTTCATACCTACTACCAAATATGATACTATGTTACAGTGCTCCAATCAATCTGAGCAAAGCTAGAGGACCAAATTTAGTACTGGCTAAGATGTGACATGTTTGAATTTTAAAAAAGAATCTATTGTGATTATTATCTATTTATTAATAGAATGGGGGTCTTTACCCTTTCAACTCATAGCTATGGCCGAAGAATCTTGGATATCAAGTCTTCCTGTCATAACAGCCCAATAGGTATTTAAACTTCTAGTGAGTCAGAAATACGTGAGTTGAAATTCCCCTGAAATCTGTGGTGAGAAAGTACTTATGTCAGCTCCTGCTAAGCTCCCACTAAGCACTCTGCTGATCATGATTAATCAGGGAAGTTTGCTCACTGACATGTCGCACAGGTCGATCAGGTTCTTGTGCAATGATCTGGGGAACTGCTCTTGACCCACAGCTATGAATGTGATCAACTGTAACACTCGCACAGGAGCTCGGTCTCTTTATTCATGACTGCATTCCAGAACTACAGCAAGAGCCTGGGATCCAGGATACCCTCCCGGAGTATCTGGTGAATGAATGAATGAATGAATGAACAAACTCAAAACCATCATGGAGATCTGAGTGCTGGTCTTACCTCTGCCACTAATAGCTGTGTTGTACACCTTAAATGAATACCTAAACAAATAATCAAAGGAAAGAAAAAAGGAAAGGAGGTGATAGCTTCATTCTCTTTTCATTAGGGTATGATTTGGAATATTGTGTTTAGATCCAGATATCTTTTAAAAAATATTTTTATAAAATTAACTATCCAAAATTTCTCTGCTGGTGAACACTTAAAATGCTGAAGCCTCTTGAATCCTGTCATCTAAGTGAAATTTAAATAAACTGGAATCATCTATTTGAAGGTCAGGACTTAAGGAAAGATAAGAGAGTTTTACTATGAGACATTAGTAAAGTGGCTAGATCAAGGGATATATCAGCCACAAACTGCATTCTGCAGATTTTACACAATATCTGGATTATAGTGTTTGGCTCTGGAAGCAAGTTTTAAATAAACTAGTTCTCTTATTATAGAAATGATAGATTCTCATAGCAAAAAAAAAAGAACCCAAAATACTGAGAGGTATCAGATGAAGTATAAAAGTATTCCCATCATCATCCCAACATCCTAATCCCATTCCTCAGAGAAAACTAATGTAAATAATTCAAAGTATACTCCAGATTTTTTTCTATGCCAATATAACATATGTTGGTATATTTTTAAGCTCACATGGGATCAAGTTTTCATAATTTAACATTTTTTTACTTAAGATATTTTGTCTTTCCATGTTATTCATATATATTATGCTTCATCCTTATTTATTGTTGCATAATAGTCTATAGCATGAAGGTACCATAGTTTGACTTAATTTTCTTTTGAATATTATATTTAATGATATTCTATTGATAAAAATTGTTTTCAATTTTTAAAATTACAAATAATGCTGCAATAAACATTCTTGATCATTCATTATACCATTCATACAAGAATATCTGTAAGTTTAAGTTCTTACAAGTGGTATTACTGGGTCACAGGGCACATACATGCATGCATGTCTGTTGTGGTTCTTGTGTCTGTGAAACATCTCCAAACTGCCCCTCTCAAACTGTTTCTTCAGTCTTTCACCAATTAAGTATTTTCAAAATTTTTAATATTTCATTGGTGAAAAATGGTATCTTGTTATTTTAATTTTCATTTCTTATTTTGTGAGGTTGAGCATTATTCCATATGTTTACTGGCAATTAGTATTCTTTTTCCTGTGAGCTCCCTTTTTATGTATTTCAACTGTTTTTCAGTTAGATCATTTTTTGTCTTATTGATCTCTAAGAGTCCTTTACATATTAAGAAAATGCACTTTGTCTGTCATAAGTATCAAAAATACTATTTTCCAGGTTGTAACTTGTCTTTTGACTTTGTTTATGGGATATTTTCATACAACAGCATTTTTATTTAGTTGAATTTAACTTTTTTGTGTTTTATTTCTATTTTATATTTTTTGTTAAATTTTCAAGTAGTCGAATTTAGTTCCTTTCTTTCCTTTATGATTCTGAGCTTCATGTCATGCCTTCACCATGCCAAAACTATGTTTTTAAAATTTCCCATTTAAAAAATATTTTAACAGTGCTTTCTATGTTTAAATGTTTACTTCATCAGCAAATTGTTTTGCTTTAAAAAGTGGAGCAGAGATCAAACCTAATATTCTGCAAAACAACAAGAAATATATCTCGGTGTCATTTATTGATTAATCCCTCTTTACCCTGCTGATTTGAGGGCTACCCTTATTATATTCTAAATTCCCGTATGTATTGTGCTCTACTTCTGGATTTTCTATTTAGTTCTTGTATAGCACTAAACATTTTAATTTCTGGTAGATCTCATAACCCACTCTCCCATACCTCCACCTTTATTCTCTTCCACAATATTTTTCTGGTTGCTTAGGCATGTTTATTCTTCCAGATAACAATTATATGTTTTAAATAACGGGATTAAATCAAAGCAACATCATTGCTGCACCAAAACCACCATCTCCACTTATGCTTAGCTGGCCTCCCTGTGAAGCAAAAGAAGGGTCCCCGATCCTATGCAAATCTTCTCTTTCCACCTGTGACCCTGATCCACATCTCCTTTCGCGCTTGCAGTTATCTTGTTCCCTCATTCATTATCATCGCTAACGATGGATCATTTCACTAGGCATCTCAATACACCTTAACATCACCCAGTTAAAAAAAAATGCAAAAAAATATTGGCTCTATTTCCTGCTCCTCCTGTTGCCCCATTTCCCTGCTCACCATTCCAGCATAAATCCTTGCAAGTTGTCGTATTTACTGTCACCATTTTCTCACATCCCATCCTCTTCTCAACCACTTCATTAGGCTCTTCACTCCAGCAGCTTTTATCAAGGTCACTGACATCCTTCATTTGGCAAGTTCGTGGTCAGTTCTCTGTTCTCATCCTATTTGAATCTCAATATCATCATTTGACACTGGTGATTACTCTTTCTTTCTTGATATATTTTCTTTGGAGGCTTTGGGGTCACCACATTCTCCTGCCTTTCCTCCAACCCCCGTGGTCACTCTTTCTATGTCTTCTCTGCTGTCTAATCTCTTAAATCTAATCACTTAGTATAAGAGCACATCAGGCCTCTCTCTCTCCTCTGCCCTCTTCTCCCATCTCCTTTCCTTTCCTCCCCTTCCTCTCTTTTCTATGCTCTACTATTTTCTCCTTTCTTCCATCTACTGGATCTTATCCAGTCCCATGCCTTTCAATACTCTATTTCTCCAACTCAGATTTCTCCTTCCAGGCTCCGGAGCTCCCTCTCCAATGGTTGATACACAATCTCTGCTTGGATGTCTGATACACACTGCAAACCCAATGTGTCAAAGAAAGAACTCTTGTTTCCTACCCCCAATTTCCATTTGCTGCTTCCCCAATCTTAATCAGAAGTGCAAATGGCAGCACTACTCTTTTCCCCTTGCTAAAGCCAACATCATTGGCATTGTCCTTGGCTTCTCTCTTCCCTTCACATTCCCTGTTCAATCCATCAGTCATATCTGCCAGTGCTACTTCCCAGATACAATACAAAGCCCTAGCTCTCATCCCCATTTCCTCTGCTACTACTGTAGCTCAAGCTTTCATTTTCTTGGTCCTGGGCTCCTAACTTGTCTCTCTGTTTCCATTCTTTCTCCCCATAATGCTGCAGTTGCTTCCTTGCATAGAAAACCATAACCTTCTCAAATCAGACCCTATCGCTACTCAGCTTAAAATGCTCTGATGAAATTCAGCTGCTTACTCTGGAGTTTAGGCTCCACAGGAACTAACTTTTGATTGTTTGACCACCCCACTCATCATCTTCTCCCTTGACCACTCCACCTCAGCATCTTTGCCCTCCTAGCATTCCCTTCAACACAATGAGCTGTCTCAGAGCCTTTGCTTTTGCTGTTCCCTCTATGGGAGGATTCTCTTCCTATGGGTTGTACGGTTGAGTCTCTCTCATCTTTAAGGTCTTAGCTCCAATGTCACCTCTGCAAGAGGCTTCTCCACCTACCCTAGATAGAGCATCATCCCTCCATGCCCACACATCCACAACCCAGTCATTTCTCTACCCTATCGCCCTGTTATGTTTTCATCTCACTTAAAGCTTTCTTAAAGGATAATAAATATTTTTGTCTTTCTCCACTAAAATTTAAACCCCATTAGGGAGTGATTTTGTCTGTCATATAGATGCATACACAATAGCTATTAACAGAATTGTGCCTGACACATAGTAAGCTCATGGAAAGTTGGATAAGTTTTAACAGTTCTAGGGGGAAATAACCATTTGGAACCTATATTATTTATAATTTATATATTTATTAATTGGATTACATAGAATTTATAGATTACTATAGGGAGATACAATTGAGTCTTGACTAAGAGCAATAAATGTTTTTCCAATTACTCAAATATTTATTTTTAAATCAAAGTTCCTGTAGCCCTATTTTAAGAGCAACTTATTTTTAGATGAATATTTAGCTGGGAGAAGCAAATACTCAGGGCTATTATGACATTCATCTCTGATGCAATGTCTAGTGGAAGAAGGAATTAATTCATTCATCATAAAACCTGAACTTGATGGGAGTTAAAGGAAATAAAATTCTAGCTCAAAGAAGAAATTTCTAAAAAATTAGAACTGTTCAATGTCAGGTTGAGCTGCCTCATGAGGGGGTGAGCTCTTCATCACTGAAACTATTCAAGCAGAGACTGTGCCATTTCAGAGGAGATTCCTATATCTATGGAAGATTGTACTAGAAGACATCGTATTCCTGCTACAAGTCTCTTCCAGTGTGATGCATTCCAAAAAACCTAAATCAATGCAAATTTTCCCCAGCTGAAGATACTTTAGAGATTCTGAAACTGAGTGATTTCATGGTGAAGTCCAGACTCCATTCATGTTCTTCCAACTCTGCCCTATAAATTATATTTCCTTTCTTAAAGAAATATATTTTCTTTCTTAAAGATTTCCTTTCATAAATCTTTAAGACTGGATTCTCCTAGAACCTAACTTTTCTGAAATATTTTACTTTACTAGACACCATGAGACAGAGGGTGTTAAAATCCAAAACTACTTGATATTTTCCTTAAGAAATCAGATGACAAAGCTGAACAGCCAACAGGTTTTGCAAGATGTTACTTGTCTCTGCAAGTTGTTGCTTTTCAAATAGGCTAAATCAAATAGTGTGAGGCTCTACTGAAGAAGCTTTGTCCGAAGTTGTTACTACTGACCTGTAAGCCTGTATTTTTTTTTCCACTGCCAAAACCTCGAATTATGGAGAAAAAAGGAGTGAAAGAGGAAGTAATAATGATAGTAGCCTTGCTTGCTCTTATCATCATTTCAAAGAAACGGTATTGTTTGCCAAAGGTCCGAGGCTGTGGAGCTAAACCAGAATTCTAGATGGCTCAGCAAGGCTTACCAAAAAGCAGAACGTGCACTTCTTTGTTCAAGGATTTTATGGAGAGAAATCATTTCACAGCTTGTATGGATTCTGCAAAGGCCTCAAGCTAGAGAGTGTAAGGTGACCTGGGGGAGGTGTGCAGGGGTCACTTGAGTGATATGAGATGTCTCTTCAGGCTGGTGGATTACACTTATGACCTCTCACAATGCGACTGCCACTTTGACCTTGCTGCTCAAGTCCAGGGCTCTTACAAGCAAGGAGAGACATTCTGAACCAACCCACACTCCTGGCACGATGTCGCTCATTTGTCAATCCAAAATTCAAAAAGAAAAGAGAACACCCAATTCTCAAAAAAAGTTGTTACACATTGAAAGTATTAAATCCATATTTTATACAACAAAATCCTCTCTTAGGAAGTCCACAGTGATTTTAGTGACAGTCAGCAGCCTAGAAAATCCACCAAACTGGCTGGCTTCATGGAATTTCTAGAAGCTGATTCAGAGCTTTGAATGACATTTTCTTATGTGCATACCACAAGCTATGGTTTTTAGGCACATTCAGAATTATAAAAAATTTTCTTCAAAACTCCCTTAAACAGAACAACTTTGTATACCTGACATGATGAGAAAGATACAAGTGACCTGAGACCCAAGAAGCTTACCTTTCAGATTTGCCCTAACTGTCCACATCTGTTTCAAAGAAAATCCAGTTTGTCGGCTCTCCAGCTTCAGCATAAGAGCTCCCAGCACCCTGGGGACTTGTGTCCTTTTCCTCTTAAGTTTTTATCCTCACGACTTTAGTTTCTTTGCTTATAAAATGAAGATGACATTACCCTCCTCTGTACTTAACAAGGGTAATGGGAGGAGCTTATAAAATAATTTACATGAAGATACTTTACTGTACAGAATGATACATCGTATCATTCTGTATACAAACACAGAATGATATTATTATCTAGGACTTGGATTTAATTGTAGAACTTTTGTTTTTGTTTTGTTTTTCACTTGCATTCTCTGTAGAAAGGGAACAGGTAGGAAGAATAAATGACCTATCAAACTCTAGCCATCGCTAAAATATAACTTTTCTGTGGAAAGGAGAAGGTGATGTGTGACACACAATGAAACTTCTTTGGGTGTGGCTTTTAGAATCTAATTTCACTACTTTTTAGGCATACCCAGATATGATAAATATGTATATAAAGTTAGAACATGTCCCAGAATTTAATTATAAAGACTGTGAAATACATGGGGTGGTTAAAAATATTTCCTAAGAGGTGCTTCCAACTTAAAAATAAACACCCAAAAGTATCATATTTACAGACAAATTATTGCTTGAATTCTTGCCACCTGCCTAACATTATCAGTGGTTTCAGATGCACGGGCAAAATTGGAAATTACCTTATGGAGGAAACCTCTATAGATCATCATCAGACAACTGCTTACTGTTTTTAACTACTTTCACTTGGTATTTAGAGTGTTTTTCCATCATGATTTTGAATAAAAATTATAGTCACAGAATAAAAAAAAATTAGCCCCAGGAGGAATTTTAGAAATAACCCTATCTTTTTGTTTTATAGAAGAAAACACCAAGATTTGGAGACATTAATTGGTTGACTAAAGACACACAGCTAGTACACGTGGAAGAGAGATTAAGACTCACCTCTTCTGGCTTGCAGCCCATGGCTTATTTCACCCCATGCTACCTTAGCCCAGGGTAAGAAATATTTAATCGAGGGCTAATGATGAAAGACAATGAAGACATATTGTATTTCTTCTTTGGATTTCTTCATATATCACTGCAGCACTTAGGAACTCAGATAATTATACTGTGAGGAGACAAGTGACAGCAGAGCAAAACACCTCCTCCAATTCCTAGCCCTCTGTCAAATGCAAAGGATGTGGCAAATTGCTACCTGTAGGCTTCTGGAGGCAGGCAGGAGAGGTGCCTTACTTGTACGAAGAAACAGTCCTGGCATCTCCCTTTGTAAGATATAAATCTAAGATTTGGGTAGATTTCGGGGATGAGAGTTTAGAGAGGCAAACACCTTAGCCTCAGGTCCTGGACTCAAAATATTCTTTCCCCAGTTCCTATCAAATTAACTTGAGCCACAAATAAGTACATCAGCTGGGGAGCAGAGCCGGATGGGGAACGGTGAGGTTGATCCTCAGTTGCTTAAACTCTTTAAGTTTTCTATTATCTAATTCAGCTTCTCTCTTCATAATGAAGATCGAATTATATCCAGGATTCTGGTTTGCTGTAAAAAGAGAGAGGTCATAGAGACATATCATTTTACAGAGGACAATACCAGCAATTTCTGAATGAATATGGCAGCTAAGCCCGGCAATTATCTGGACCAGCAATCACTGGTTCTTTGGGGATGGACTGAGCTAGAGGGGCTTACAAAGGGCAAAGCTACGGTGGCGTCCAGTCTCAGGTAGCAGAAATCAGTGGATCTTGCTCCTCACTCCAGCACATTCTATGAAGTCACAATATTTTTCTAAAATTTGAACATGCTATCATGAAAAGAAAAAAAAATCTACCATATTCACAAAAATGTTAATTTTCTATTTAAAGCAATTGGGAAGAAACCTGCCTTCCCAGAACAAGAAACCATCGAAACATTTTGTACATTAAAATGTTTGGAAAATTTTTGTTTATAAGGTGAAAAATGTGGATTTTTTAAATTATAAAGAAATTTGGTGCCAGCTAGGAAAAAAGATTTTGTGAAATAATTAATTCAAACCAGATGTCTAGAGAAATTGAGTTCCCTGTCCTTCCCCCAACAGCATTTCAGGAGAATAAGTGTCCGTGTTGCCTTATGCAGAGCAGAAGTGTGGCCAATGGGTAGAAAATAAAGCTGGATTCTGGTTCCATGTCAGGAAGAATTTCTTAATGATTAACACTGTACAAAAATGTAATGGACTGCATCAAAAGTCCCCAGGGCTGAAGATTTTATAAAGAGAGGGGAATGAAGTTGAGACAGGGCAATGTGCTATATGACCTCTCAATGCCATTGTAGAATTTTCTAAAACACTTTGCTTTATCGCTAAGAAATACTTCTCCATGTCTATGGCTTTTGTAATTTAAAAATCATGGATTCTTAGAAATACATATTCAACATCTTTCCAAATACAATAAGGGGAAAATGAGTCCAAAGACTCCTTTAGAAAAGGAGATTTTTATTAAAAAATAAAAAGTCTTATCCGTTCATCCATTCTTTCAGGGAAACTTCTAAAATGATTCAAAGTTGTGAATAACTACTGAGCATTCAGTCCCACTGTCTTTAGTCAGTTATGGCCTTGAGGTGGTGGTGCTTCCCTTTGCCTGAAAGCCGGCATAATCACATTTTTCTGCAATGGAAATAGTTGATGTAGGCAACCAGCCCTTTTGCCACGTTTCTGCAAAGCAGTGTAAATGTTAGTAGGTCACAATGGAACAGACAAAGAGAACTTGACAAGCAATCTGTTTATTCTTCAGATTACAAAACTGCTTTCAGGGCCACATTAAAGTAATACACACTTGGCCAAGAGAAAGCAATCATCACTTGATAAAAACTAAATAGGGGCTTTCAGACAATCAAGGGAAGGATGGTGAGTTGTTCCCTCTGCCCCACAGGTGGTGAGAGAAAGTAAAAGTCCTGCATCAGAGGCCAGTGTCACAAATACAAAACACAAAATTGGTATAGGGAGAAAAAAATAGAGAGGCCAAAAATGGAGAGAAAGTGGCCTTAAACTTTTTTTTTTTTATTTCAGAATATTACGGGGTACAAACATTTTGGTTACATGAATTGCTTCTGTACAGTTTGAATCAAAGTTATAAGTGTGTCCATCACCCAGATAACGTGCATTGTACCCATTAGATGTGAATTTACCATCCCATCCTCCTACCTCCCACTTGTTTGATGTCCATTGAATTTTACTATCATATGTGCACGTGAGTTTTAATCTCTTAGTTCCAATTTGGTAGTGAGTTCATGTGGTTTTTGTTTTTCCATTCTTGGGATACTTCACTTAGTAGAATGGGCTCCAGCTCCATCCAGGATAATACAAGAGGTGCTAGTTCACCATTGTTTTTTGTGGCTCAGTAGTACTCCGTGGTACACATATACCATGTTTTATTAATCTGCTCATGTATTGATGAGCACTTGGGTTGTTTCCATATCTTTGTGATTGTGAATTGTGCTGCTATAAACATTTGAGTGCAAATGTCTTTTTAATAAAATGTCTTCCTTTCCTTTGGGTAAATATCCAGTAATGGGATTGCTAGATCAAATGTTAGGTCTACTTTTAGTTCTCTGAGGTATCTCCATATTACTTTCCATAGAGGTTGTCCTAGTTTGCAGTCCCACCAACAATGTATAAGTGTTCCTTTCTCTCCACATCCATGCCAGCATCTGTTGTTTTCGGACTTTTTGATAAAAGCCATTCTCACTGCAGTTAGGTGATATCTCATTGTGGTTTTGATTTGCATTTCCCTGATGATTAGAAATGTTGAGAATTTTTTCATATGTTTATTGGCCGTTAGTCTATCTTCTTTTGGAAAGCTTCTGTTCATGTCTTTTGTCCACTTTTTAATGGGGTTGTTTGATGTTTTCTTGCTGATTCACTTGAGTGCTTTGTAGATTCTGGTTATGAGCCCTTTATTGGATGTATAGCATGCAAATACTTTCTCCCACTCTGTAGATTGTATAATCACTCTGTTGATTGTTTCCTTGGCTGTGCAGAAGCTTTTTAATTTAATCGGGTCCCATTTATTTATTTTTGTTGTTGTTGTGATTGCCTTTGGGGTCGTCTTCATAAATTCTTTGCCTAGGCTGATATGTATAAGTGTTTTTCCAACCTGTTCTTCTAGAGTTGTTATAGTTTCATGCCTTAGGTTTAGGTCTCTTATCTATTGTGAATGCTGAGAGGTATGGATCCTGTTTCAGTTTTTTGCATGTGGCAATCCAATTTTCTCAGCACTATTTATTGAATAGGGACGCTTTTCCCCAGTGTATGTTTTTGTCTGCTTTCTCAAAGATCAGATGGGATATGAGGATGGTTTTTTATCTGGGTTCTCTATTCTGTTCCATTGGTCTGGGTCCCTATTTTTGTACCAATACCATGCTGTTTTTGTTACTATAGCCTTGTGATATAGCTTAAACTAGTGATATAGCTTAAAATCTGATAAAGTGATAAGTTCCAGATTTGTTCTTTTTGTTTAAGTTTGCTTTGGCTATTCAAGGTCTTTTCAGGTTCCCAACAAAGTATAGATTTATATTTTCTAGTTCTACAAAAAAATGACATTGGTAGTTTGATGAGGATTGCATTGAATCAGTAAATCACTTTGGGTAGTATGGACATTTTAACAATGTTGATTCTGCTGATCCATGAGCATGATATATTTTTCCATTTGCTTACATCCTCTATGATTTCCTTCCTCAGTGTTGTAGTTCGCCCTGTAGAGATCTTTCACTTCCTTGGTTAAATATATTCCTAGGTATTTTATTTTCTTTGTTGCTATTGTGAAAGGTATTGAACCTTTGATTTGATTCTCCACGTGACTGTTGTTGGTGTGTAGGAATGCTACTGATTTGCGTACATTGATTTTGTAACCTGAGACTTTGCTAAATTTATGTATAAATTCCAGGAGTCTCTTGGCAGAATCTTTTGGGTTTTCTAGATACAAGATCATATCATCAGCAAAGAATGATAGTTTGATCTCTTCTTTCCCTATTTGGATACACTTGAATTGTTTCTCTTGCCTGATTACTCTGGCTAGGACTTCCAGCAATATGTTGAACAGAAGTGGTAACAGTGGACAACCTTGTCTGGTTCCAGTTCTAAGTGGGAATGCTTTTAATTTTTCCCCATTCAGTATGATGTTGGCTGTGGGTTTGTCATATATGGCTTTTATGATAGTGAGGTATGCTCCATCTATGCCTATTTTGTTAAGAGTTCTTATAAAAGGGTGCTGAATTTTGTCAAATGCTTTTTCTGCATCTATTGAGAAGATCATATGGTCTTTGTTTTTGCTTCTATTTATGTGGTCAATTACATTTATAGATTTGCATATGTTGAACTATCCTTGCATCCCTTGGATGAAGCCCACTTGATCATGGTGGATTATTTTTTTGATGTAAAGCTGAATATGGTTTGCTGGTATTTTATTGAGAATTTTTGCATCTGTATTCATAAGGGATATTGGCCTGCAGTTTTCTTTTTTTGTTGTTTCTTTTCTGGCTTTGTATCAAGGAGATATTGGCTTCACAGAAACAGCTGGGGAGGATTCTTTCTTCTTGATGTTATGAAATAATTTACACAATTATAGGTACCAGTTCTTCGTTGTAGGTCTGGGAAAATTCAGCTGTGAAACTAGCTGGTCCAGGACTTTTTTTATTGTTGTTGGGAGATTTTTTATGCTGCTTCAGTTTCATTACTTGATATTGGTCTGTTCAGGAGTTGTATTTCTTCCTGATTGAGCCTTGGGAGGTTGTCCGTTTCCAAAAATTTGTCCATTTCCTCAACATTTTCTTGTTTATGTGCATAGAGATTTTTATAATATTCAGAAATGATATTTTATATTTCCATGATATCAATTGTGATATCTTCTTTTTCATTTCTGATGGAGCTTATCAGGTCCTTTTTTTTCTGTTTCTGGTTAATCTAGTGAGACGCCTATCAATTTTATCTGTTCAAAGAACCAACTTTTTGTTTCATCAATCTTCTGTTATCGATTTTATTTAGTTCTGCTCTGACCTTAATTATTTCCTTTCTTCTGCTGGGTTTGGGATTAGTTTATTCTTCCTTTTCCAGTTTCTTGAGATGATTCATTAGATTGTTGATTTGTGATCTTTCTGTCTTTTGGATGTAGGCATTTATGGCTATGAATTTTCTTCTTACGACTGCTTTTGCTGAATCCCACAGATTTTGGTAATTTGTGTACCTTTTGTCATTTAGTTCAAAGAATCTTTAATTTATTTCCATCCTAATTTCCTCCTTGACCCAATAGTCATTCAGCAGTAGGTTGTTTGATTTCCATGACTTTGTATATAGTTGAGTGTTTCTGTTGGAATTGATTTCTAATTTTATTCCACTGTGATCTGAGAAGATACATGGCATAATTTCTATTTTTTTGAACTTGTTGAGACATGTGTTGTGGCCTAGGATATGATGAATCTTAGAGAATGTTCCACGAACTGATGTGAAGAATGTATATTCAGTGGTTTTTGGGTAGAGTATGTGGTAAATGTCTGTTAGACCCATATGTTCTAGAGTTCTGTTTAATTCCATCATTTCTTTGCTTATTTTCTGCTTGGAGGATCTGTCCTATCTATCAGTGGCGTGTTGAAGTACCCAGCTATTATGATGCTGTTGTTTATCATTTTGTTTAGATCAAGTAGGGTTTACTTTATGAATCTGGTTTCACCTGTGTCAAGTGCATAATATTTAGGACTGTTATGTCTTCTTGTTGAATTTTTCCCTTCACAATTATATAATGACCATCTTTGTCTTTCTTTACTTTTGCTGATTTGAAGTCTATGTTATCTGAAATGAGAATGGCTACACTAGCTTTATTTTGGTTTCTATTTTCATTGAATATTGTTTTCCATGCCTTCACCTTGAGTCTGAAGGAGTCTTTGTGGGTTAGATGTGCTTCCTGGAGACAGAAGATACCTGGCTTGTATTTTTAATCCATTCAACCAGCCTATGTATCTTCAGAGGGGAGTTCAAGCCATTTGCATTTATTGAAAGAATTGATAAGTGGGGTGGATTTTTGTTCAACCTATTGAGTAGATCTTTATTACTCTGTTTTACCACTTGAGCCAGTAGGATATATGGGCTCTGAGCTTTAGCTGTTGGGTCATTTTACACTGGTGGGATACAATTATGCTGATCTATGTATAATGCAGTTCTGAGTACTTCCTGCAGGGCAGCTCTGATCTTGACAAATTTCCTTAGTGTTTGCTTGTCTGAGAAAGTCTTTATTTCTTTCTCATATAAGAAACTTATTTTTGCAGAATACAAAATTCTAGGCTGGCCATTATCGTGTTTGAGAAGACTGAGAATGGGGCTCCAATCCCTTCTGGTTTGTAAGGGCTCAGTTGAGAAGTCTACAGTTAGTCTGATGGGTTTTCCTTTGTAAATTACCTGTTGCTTTCACCTTATGGCTTGTAGGAGTCCCTCTTGTGTGTTTACTTTGGCCAGTCTGATGACTATGTGTTGTGGTGATTGCCTCTTTGAGATGAATCTCCCAGGGGTCCTTTGAGCTTCTTTTGTACCTAAATATCTAGATTTCTAGCAAGGGCAGGGAAATTTTCCTCAATTATTTCCTGAAATAAGTTTTCCAACCATTGTGTATTTTCTTCTTCACCCTCCAGGATGCCTATGATTCTTAGGCCTCTTTACATAATCTCATATTTCTTGTAGGTTTTGTTCATTCCTCTTATTTCTTACTTCTTTTTCTTTGACTGGCTTGTTTTACATATAGGCATTGTCTTCAAGTACTGAGAGTCTTTCTTCTGCCTAATCTAGCCTATTCTTAAGGATTTCCACTGTGTTTTGTATTTCCTTGAGTGAATTTTTCATTTCTGGAAGTTCTGTTTGATTTTTTTTCTTAATAATTCAATTTCCTTAGTAAATTTTTCATTTATTTTCTGCACTGTTTTTGTGGTTTCTTTGTGTTGGGTTTCTAATTTTTCTTGTATTTCATTGAGCTTCCTTACAATCTATATTCAGAATTCTTCATCTGTCATTTCAATATTTTTGTTTTGGTTGGTATCCATTGGTAAAGAGTTGTTTTCTCTTGGGGATGTCCTTTTGCTCTGTTTTTTCATGTTTCTGGAGTTCTTTCACTGATTTCTTCTTATCTGGCCTCTCGGTTGAGACCTGGGGGTGCTGGGCCTGGCTTACAGGACTGTCTCCAGGTTCCTGGAGATCAATCCTTGAGCGTGCTAGGGAGAGGAGTGCTGATCCTGAATTGCCTATGGAGTGTTCTAGCAGGTTTGGTCTACCTCTTGGATTACCTGCTGTCTTCACCTCTTCCCAACAGTATGTAGTGAGTTAGGTTACCCACCTTAATGTCAGTGATGGTGGGTGGCACTTGTGAGTATGAATCAGCTGCTCACTTTTTGCTTGAGTTTGGAGGCATTATGCTTAGCTATGGGGTTGCTCTCCCACCATTGATTGATGTCTGAATGGAAGAGCCAGCTGCCAAGAAGTTTTTTGTGCCCGTGGCAAGCTCTGGTCCCCTGGGTGGGGCAAAAAAATCCCCCAAGCTTTGGGGGAGACGCTATAGCTCCCAGGGGTTTGCTTGGTCTATACTTCCCTTGAAGTCGGAGTAGAAGCAAGACAAATCATGGCTGGATTGGGGGAGCCTGAAAGGCTTTGCAAAACCTCAATGGTACTCAGAAGTTGCTTTTCTGGCCACTAGGGGGAGCCTCTGGTAGGAGGGTCAGGACAAGCTCTCCAAATTCCGAGATCTGTTCACAGGGGAGTGGCCTAAACACTTTTATGCTAAGGCCCCCGGCTGGGATCTTTCCACTGTTATCCAGTAACAAAGTTTTTCTGTGTGGAGGGGCAGCAACTCCCCCAAATGGGCACTCCTTGGATTCCCTCACTTCCTGTAAAATTGAGTCAGTAAATGTTGGAAATGGTGTGCAAACTGATCTCCCTGTCAGTAAGTGGTGCTTGCCAGAAGGAACAAGCTGCAGTGTTGTTTTGATTCCTATGACTGACTCTAGTCCCTCAGGAGAAGCATTCCAGTGCTTCGGGTGGTGGGTGAGGCCCTGGAACTTCAGGTGAGTCCCTATTCTCTGCCAGAGCAGGTGGGGGAGTGTGCTTGGGCAGGGCTGAGTTGGGTGAGCTTGCCTTTAGTATTTACAAAAGCTGGCAAGGTAGCTGTTTTCACAGAGGTCAAAGGTCTGCTCTCAGCTTCTGGGCAAAGCCACCAGGGAGGGGCTGAAGTGGCCCCACCCAACCAGAAAGTTTGCTTGTGGAGAAGGGGCCATCTGAGATTCACAATCTGACAGTCTGGCATGGGCCTCACTCCCTTCCCCTCTGCTGTGCTGCACAGTTTCCCCCTGGCATCTGCTGACAGGCAGGAGCCCAAGCCAGCTGAGCTCCCCAACGATTGTGCTGCAGGCCAGGAGGTTCGCCCCCACCCCAGGATCCTGGCCTGAGCTGAGAGTGTGGCCCACCTGTGGGGAAAGAGGTGCCCCACAAATACACCATACCTAGGACCCACACTGCACTCTCCCCACCAGATCTGCCCACACAGGCTCCCTCACTGCCCGAGACCAAGATCAATCCCTGACCATGCTGGTGAGAAGCACACTGGTCCTGAGTCACCCATGAGGTGCTCGAGCTAGACTGATACCCCTCCTCCTTGGGGCATACCCCACTCTGATGGAGCCACTGGGCAAGCAGCACCAGAGAGGGCTAGTGAGCAGGGAGCTTATAGACCAAGCATCTCTCAGTTTGTTGCAGGACCCCAAGAGGAAAGGCCTGAGCCCCACTCTCTGTGGAAGCCTCAGTGTGATGGCTTGATTGTCTCTCTCAGAAGCCATACATAGGGTAGGGGAAGGGGAGGAAATAGAGCCTGGGTGGAGGAAAGTCTGCACTCTGGTCGTCCCTGACCCTCTCTCCAGGAGGTAGTCCACCCAAACTGTCCAGGCTCTAGAGTCACGCAGATCACCCAGGACCCATTGGACCCCTCTGGGCCAGAGTTGGGAAATGTCTGTGCGAGATGAGCAAGATGAAACCTGAGGAGTTGAGGCCTCCTGGGGAGAACACAGGGGCACAGTGGTTAGAGAAGCAATATGGTGCCTGCCATCCCCACTCAGGTCTGTGTGATGGGAAGCACCCCAATGGGGCTGGGAGCCTGGTGCCCTGGCCACAAGAAACTCCCAGCTCACTGGCAGCAGCAACCTCTGGGCTCATGTGGGCAGAAAGTCTCTCCAGCAGCTTGGGAATGCACGAGCTGTCAGAGAGGGAGAGAGGGAGAAGCAAATCACTTCACCTACCCTTCTCACTGGACTCCAAGCCTCTCAGGGGTTCATCTTTGCTGATACCTTGCTCCTTCTTGTTCGGCTCCTCAACTTTTTCCCATGGAGTCTCCTGAAGGTTCTGGCACCCTTCCTTCAGACCCACATCCGATCTATGTTTGTTGGTTTGTTCGTTTTTTCTCTTTCATCTGAAACGTGTTCTTGCTGAGATACTCTGGCAGCTAGTGTCTCAGGTCAGCTATCTCACCTGTTTTTCCTTGCCATTATTTTTGCGTCTCATTCTTGCCTTCCACACCATTCCTCTCTCCCTGCAAAGTGGATTTCTCATGTGTCAGTAGATGGCCTAGTCCACCTTTAACATTTTTAAGCCACATAATATATAAATGAGAGCAAAACCAAATAGGAAACTTTCTGATTATTACACCATATGCTATTGTAAACATGTCATGTATTAAATTGCATATGCCCAAAGAAACTTAAAAAATATCCAAAGGCACCTTTGCCCTTGAATTTAGGGTTTTAGCTGGCATTTAATTTAGGCTTTTGCACAATACCACCAATAACTGCTATTTCAGGTGCACTTTGTGTCTGTCTGTTTTTGTCTTTCTGTCTTTGTCTCTTTTTCATATCTCTTCCCACATGCTATTCCTTCTGTCTGGAAAACTTGTCCTCTTTCGATTTGCCTCCATGAACTCTGTCTTATTCTTTACATCGCAGCTCAAATGTCATTTCTTCCATAGAGAGGCTTTCTTTGGTGCCCGTTTTATTCTTTCCCTGGGTATCTGTCTCTTTTCTTCAGAGGTGGAACTTACCACATTTTGAAATGATATTTTCATTTATGTGTTTGCTTAGTGTCTCACTCCAATAAGCTCCTGGGGGCCAGAGATTTTGTCATCTTTGTTTCTCTCTTGGTCTCTAATGTCTAGCATGGTGTCTAAAGAAATATTTTTCCATAAACAAATGAATATCAGAATAAGATCTGAATAATAATAAGAAAGGAGGGTCCTCAGCATCCACTGTGAATGCTGATGCATGTCCACCACTACTTCTTATGCCCCAGCACGTGGGTGCTATGAGGCCTGATGCTCTAGATTATGAGTGCAGGGTTAAGATGGCGAACTTTTCTGATGGTGAGTGACTTCCAAGGATCCAAACAGCCCAATATTTCTCAGTTCTTTACTACCCAGCTCGACCTATGTAACTCAGATTGCTCTACTATAGCCTACTGCCCTGACCAGACAGTAGTGTTGAAAGTGACTAAAAGATCCTGCAATTGTTTATATCTACCCAAAATAATACATTATTTTGCTTCCAGAGAAATCCTTTTTTTATTAAAGTATCACATTAATAAGCACATAAATAAGTGTCTCTAAACATAGAGTTACATCTTTCTTTTTTCCAAGGAAGCAACTTGAGGGACCTCCTGACCAGTCAGAAACTAGCCTTGGGTGCTTCTTCTTCCCACTATTAACCACAATTGAAATTTTACATTTATGGTTGTGATTATTTAATACCTTACAGTCTATAAGCTGCCTGAACATTGGTGTGTCTGCTTTTCTTACTACTGTATCCCTAGCACTAAGCCCAGTAGAGATTCAATGAACTAATGAATAAATGAATGAAATTTGCGTTCTCCCTAGGCTTGACTTTATCACTAGCTTGCTGGGTGCCTTTGCATAAGTTACTTTATCTTGCTAGTGTTCATTCTCACATTTGAGAAAATAGTGATATCATTCTGATCCCTTCTTGGCATAGTTTTAAGGCTCGAATGGCACAAAAGTGACATGCATGTTCTGAAAAGGAAGAAATTCTATGAAAATGTAAACTACTATGCAAGGAAGTACTCTTGCTATTGGGGCTGTAGATACAGGCAGTAGAACAGAAAGTAAATCTGAGATCAAGCGAGACCTGAAAGTAAGTTAGAGCCAAGGCAGGAAAGGGATTGAACCTAAATACTAACTTCAGGAATTCCAGATTATCAGGCTCACCCATTAGGAGTTCTATCTGTGGGGGAACTCCCTATGTCATCTAGGGAAAAAAGGGAAGAAAATGTGAAAGTTTCAGGTAAACCCCGGGTTGACACTCCTAGGAACAGAAAGACCACCCTGGCTGTCATGGGGATAATGCAAGGGAGACAAAATGAGTCCAGAGAGCTCAGTCCTTATTTTTCAATTCAAGGTTAGCATGAGATTGTAGTGGATGGTGTCCTGGACACTACCTAGTTTGACATTAAAAAAACTAACTTAAATTTCTTTAATCAAATGAATGGTAAAACTCAAAGAGCAAGGTTACCTATGGGAGAAGAGATGTCTTAGAGCTATAATTATTTAATAATAGTAATAATAAATAGTACTATTTATTATCTAATATGTCTTAGTAACTTTACATATGTTTAACATCAGGTCTTTAAAGTAAATGTCTCTCTATATATTCACAGATGAAGAAATTGAGGCTCAGAGAGGTCAAGCAACTTGCCCAGGATCACATAGCTAGGTGGCAGAGCTGGGTATCAAACATAGGACTGCCTGGTTTCAAATATCATGCTGTTTCTACTCTGTCTTTCCAAACAAACCTGCAGCTAGAGACCAAACCATCAGGACTAGCTACATAATTTGCAGGGCCCAGTGTGAATTGAAAATGCAGGGTCCTTTGCATTTATTAAGACAGCATTATTTAAGACAGCAACAGCAGAGCAATAAGCCAAGCATGAGGACTGTCTGAGTGTGGAGCCCTCATGGAGCTGCATAAGTCTTAGGTTCATAAAACTGGTCCTGCAAAGCATTAAGGGTGGCTAAAAAGGGTAGAATAACCAAGATACCACTTCTTACCAGTTCTGAGGACCCCTATGGTTGGAGCTCTGGCCAGAGAAATAGTGACAATGGTGGTAAGGCCCAGTAAAAGACAGTGGCATGGGTAGAAGCAGGGGGAAGGGCCACATAAGTGAAGCAGGTCACCACTGCTACACCTTCCAGGGGCTAGAGCCATCTGGGACTAGAACGAATGGCAGGGGCCCAGGAGCCCAGCATCTTGGGAGCAGCCCTCCCTGTGGGGGAGTCTTGCACATGGACATCCCCATCCACACCCTCGGTTATCCCCAAGGCAGGTGCCCTGGAGAAACAAGATAGGCAACTATGACATAAACATACAAATATTTAAACAGAATGAAGAGGCAAAATTCCCATGAGAAACCAAATAAGAAACATTCACTTGTAAAAACTCAAGTTATGTGGTGGCAGAACCAACACAATAGGACTGAATCTGGTTTCAATCACTGTCATAGCCAAGAGAGCAGGACAATCCAAAGGGAAGAAGTTGTCTCAAGAATAAATGAAATTAATGTGGTAGAATGCTAGTACTGCCTGAGCAAAATGTGTGGGCTCTGAGAATCAATTTTTGTAGAGAGTGGATACAGGGACCTTTTATGAAAATTTATATACTTTCAATACTACCACAAAAGTCATACATGCTAGTCTAGAAAACATGACAAACAGAGAATGACAGTAAAAAAAAATTGTAATTCTATCACTGAGTGATAACCATTGCTAATTTGGCCTTTTGGTGTATGTGCTTTCAAATGTTTATCATAGGGAAGGGATAAAATCCTACCTATCAAATACAATGAGCACTATTAGGGTGATGGGCACACCAAAAGCCCAGAATTAAGCATTATAAAAGGTGTCTGTGTAACAAAAACATTTTTACATTTCCTTAATATTTTGAAATTAAAAAAATGTTTATTATATACTACCACACATATGTAAATAGTTGTTTTTAAGCGTGATTTTTTTTCTTTTTTGAGACAAGAGTCTCACTCTGTTGCCCGGGCTAGAGTGCCGTGGCGTCAGCCTAGCTCATAGCAACCTCAGACTCCTGGGCTCAAGCGATCCTCCAGCCTCCACCTCCCGTGTAGCTGGGACTACAAGCATGTGCCACCATGCCCGGTTAATTTTTTATATATATATTTT
>NW_012133858.1:20896344-21092718 GCF_000956105.1 Propithecus coquereli | reverse complement strand
GCCTCCCAGAGTGCTAGGATTACAGGCATGAGCCACCACACCCGGCCTTAAGCATGATTTTTAACCTTAGCAATATATCATGATTTTTTCCCTTTGTTAAATATCATTCTATTTGATTTTTAAATAGATACATAGTAAGTAGCTTATCAAAGAAATCCTCTTTGACAAGTTTCCTCTTTTTTGGTATTTATAAATCATGTTAATATAAACATCTTTTGTGAATACATACATTTCACCAGTATATTATTTATTCTTGCTGTTTCTCAGAAAACATTTTCATCTGGTGCGATATTTTCTGTTTCCACTCTTAGGAAAAGCCACGAAAAGTAAGTGTTAGCAATGGTGCAATCATACCTGGAGAGATCATCTTCTTCACATTCCTAATGCTCCCCTAGCACTTCACCTGTACATCTTTTACGGCGTTTAACACCTTCTACTTTCTTGTTATTTATTCTGTACCTGGATATTCCTCAGAGGACAGGGCACACGAGACTTGACTCTGTAGCCCCCAGGGCCTTGTCTATACAGGTACTCCATAAATGTTTATGCAATAGTTGAATAAGTGCCTCAGGTCCTGTAACCCAGTCCTAATTCCAATCCCCTGACAACTTCCCTCCATAATTGATGTGACATTTCCTTCACAGTTGAGGGATTGAAGTTGGGGAATATGTCCGGAGGGGGTCAATTAGTTCCTTTGATGCATCTACCACCAGGTGACCAGAGGTGGATCTTTTGAGAAATTTAGCAGGAAAAGTGGTTTAGGATTTCCTAGGCAGGTATAGAAGAATGAAGAAGCCTAGGTTTATAGTTTGTGCTCACCAGAAATGACTTGATGTCTAAGAGTCAAAATTAAGTATAGTTTTTATATTCAGCAAAGCATTGCTAACAGAAAAGCATTGCTAGACTTACTTCTACAGACCAGTCCATGTCATATAAAAGGAAAAAATATCTTTAGCACAAATGGCATACTGTCTTTTCTTAAATGTGATGAAACTCAAGTTCTTGGCTTATTCTACTTCTCTCAAAAGGCTGCCTTGGGCTTTTCCCTACTTCGGCCTTGAAATATTCTGAGTTGCTTGCAGCTGTTAAAAGTGTAAAATCACATTTTATCTCTTAGGTGTAATAATAATTTCTTTTAATCAACTCTCATGAGTATTTTGTGCCCGTTAATTTTAACAAAATCTTCCTCGGTATGGCCTCCTGCTTGGGGCTATGCTATGTGCTTCCTACTATGTGCTAGGCTTATGTTAGAAGCTGCGATGCAAACATGAACAAAGTGGCTCCTGCTTCTCTCATGGAACTTTCAGAGATGGGAGACACAGGTCAGTAAGCCAGTACCTGGTGGGACAGCCTCTGTCTGAGATGGTCTTAATAAACCCACTTCAGTTCTTTCCAGGTGACTGAGAGGGCTTGCTCAGCCTTTTGTAAACTAGTGTTTCAAAACTAGTCAAGTTTGCTTCATTTGCTAAAAAGGAAAAAAAAATACCACTCAGTACAATAAAGGCAATCAGGTAAACAAATCAGATTTCTGCACATACATACTTCTCCATTTAATACATCTTCGGAAAATGTGGAATGAGCTACAATTCCTGCTTGCAGCAAATTCAACCCAGCCCTTCCTTCCCACCAAGGGAAATGATGATTCAGAGCATGGGCCAGAGCCTTTGAGGGAATCCCAAGGGGTACAGAGTCCAATGATTCAAACCCACATTCCTGGTCCCTTTTCTCCCCTTAACCCTGAACACCCCCAAACCTCAACACTGAAGAGGCATCAAAATTTAAGGGAAGGAGTTGGGAAAGACCTAGTTTTGAATTTTGGCTCAGCTTTAGTCTCCGGTCTCAGGTAAGTCACATCACCTCTGAGCATGGGGAAACACCTGACACACAGGAAACACTCGGTGGAGTAATAATAACTATGTGATTGTAGTAGTGAGTGGGTAAGAGCAGGTAGTCTGTGGCCAGACTGCTTGGGATCAAATTTTTTTCACATTATAAGCCCTGTGACCTTGGGCTGCTCATTTCAGTTCTCTGGGCTTCAATTTCATCAGCTGTAAAATGAGAATAAAAATTGTACCTACCTCATAGGTTGTGAAGATTAAATATATTAATATATATAAAGTGCTTAGAATAATAACTTTTATTACAATGATTAGATAGTTGCTGCTAATAGAAGTCTTAACAGTGCTGGTGGGGGGCGATAGCTATAATAGTCTATACCACAGGCCCAGATCTTCTCTGTTTATATTTAATTACCTCTGGTTGATTCTCTTAGAATTTGAAGAACCTAAATTACTTGCATCTTCCCTAACTTAGTAATGACACCAACATTTGTTGAGCATTTTCCATGTGTCAGACACAGCTCTAAAAACACTGGAAGCACTCGCTTACTTAATTTCATAATAATGCCAGGAGGTAGGTACTCTGATTAGTCCCACTTTACAGAAATGGAACGTAAGTTAAAGGGATAGTAAGTAGCCTGTCCAGGAGTGCATAGCTAACAAGAAGACTGGCTTTAGGCCCACATATTAAGTCTTAACTGATAAGACAAACCCAACTCTGCTCATTGCTAAATCTTACTGGGGCTTGATTTCCTACTGTAAATAGCCAGTACCTATCAACTATTATTTGAGCTTCCAAATGCCAGCTGCTCTATAAAATTGCAAGGTGCCATTGTATGTAAAAAGTGTTCACAAAATGACCCAAGTTTTTGCCACTGAAGATCATGGTATTTTGAGAATTTGGCTGAGCATTTCTCTCTGGCCCTGTATTGGGATAAGAGGGAGTGCTCCTGTTTGCATTAGCCAAAGGATTGTGAACTATTATCTTACCTTGTTATCTGAGCTGCTGGTGCACAAGGAAGTTTCCTTTGCTAATGGTTGAACTGCTCTTCAGATAAAGGCCGCTCCTGGATCACCACAGCACTAATTAATCAGCTGCTAAAACAGTAGTTGATAAAGACAGGCTTACTTAAAGTTCGAATTGCCTGTAATCAGAGATAACCAGCAAGTCCCTTTTGGCAGTGAGATATAAAAACAGGAGAATGATCTGTTATCAAAGTGAATGTAGCATTCAAATGAAAAATGGGGTTCAAAAAATAGTTAAAGCAACGTTCAAATCGGAAAAAATAAACATACAATTATTTCTTTTAACCTGTGTTGGCAGAGTGAAAATGGTACAAAACACACACACACATATTAAAACATAATCCACATTGATGCTTCAGTGTAATTTGGGTGAGCAGAGCCAGAGCAGGTTTCATGAATGTGGCCACATAAGAGTGGGTGACATGCAACCACTATTTCCCTTTGATGGCTCCTTATTTGCCAACACTGATTATTTTTAAAAATTAAATTTAAAAAGTTGATTTTCTCAGAGGCAAAGGACGTGATTTTTAAAAATTTTTTAAAAGAAGTCACCTTAGATATGAGCCTATGGTAGATGAATGAAAATAGACTTCCTAAGAAAATGCTTAGATGAAATGTGAAAATAAAACATTTAAATTGGTTTGGATGTTAGTAACAACTTCCTCCTGGGCATAAAGGAGAGAAAGGATCTAACTGGTGTAAATGTGGAGGGAAGGACAATTCCACTCCCTGGGAATGAGGTTTAAGGAGGTTCAGACAGGTAGACACATGAAGTATGATGCCATCAAAAAACTCTCTGTCTCTGAAAGTACGGGGAATATTTTTTTAATTTCATAATGACTCAAGCTTGCGCTGTAAGCAAAAAAAAAAAAAAAATTATAACTTGGAAAATAAATTATACCATGGAGGTGAACTTTTCTAAGTGATGCTGTTGCTATTAATAGCAATATCCCATGTATTGTCTTTTGAGTTTGCTTGGTTTCATAAACTTAGTATAATGAAATGGAAAGATCAGTGGATTTGGAATCTGGCAACCTGATTACAAAGTAATAATTGTTATATAAATTAATAATTATTGTAAACTTGAGTATATAATCTCTCCGAGCCTCAGTTTCCTCATCTATAAAATGGGTGAGCAGAGTGGGGAGGTCACTAAGCTAACGTCTCTTTTATCTCTTTCAAGACTAACATCTTTCAAGACTAACATTCTATAATTTTAGATTTCACCGTGTATCATTCGTATCCCAAGGCTGTACATTTTATTGCCAATTTCAAGCCACATATCCAAGAGCACCCCAAAAGCTTCTAAATGCTTGGGTTCCAAGAAACACCGCTAGCTAAGAAACACTACTATGAATGTGCAAGGCTTTCCCAAAACCCTCTTGGAAATTTTAATCTTTAAAATGCAATGGTAATTTGTAATAATTAAAAACATTCTGACAAAATTCAACTTACATATTTACATAATGCTAGCACAATGGGAATTAGATGTCACTGAATTTCCATGTCAGTAACCCCATTTTGCATGCTTGAAATTACCTTCTGCCTTCTGGATGCTTTTTCCCATTCCACTTGATATGTAAGTAACATTACCACCACTGTACCCAAGTGCTTTACAGAACAGGATAGGAATCAGTCATTATTAGTATCGTTTTGGAATATAGCCATTCAGGAAGTGCAAGTGTGGGCAGCTGATGTGCTGGGTGGTGAGCGAGCTGGGGTCTGGGGATCAGAGCACCCCTAACGCCCTGTGCAACCACGGATCTTCCATTCCACATGCTTTCTGTGAGTCATATTCCTCTCACAAGAAATGTAGATACTAAACCAGCCACAGTCACCACATGCTGCTGGCTGTGGTTCAGATGTGGTTTACCTGATCTAAAAAGCCAGAGGGACTCAGGAAACTGGTGTATAAATTCAGGAAACTATTATCCTATAGGATGATTTGTTTACAATCTAGGAAAGAACTAACTGTGGCAAGTAATAATGAGAAAAGAAAATAAATATACTCAACTAGTTATCAACAAAGTAGCATTTAAGAAAAAGTAGGTGCTCGAGGTCACTTTTCCAAGATTCATTATAAATAACCTGCAAAGTAGGGATACTATGCAAAAGAACAATTAAAATATGATGACGTCGTACTATATGTTTACACATAGCATCTCCTCTAATCCTCACAAAAACTCTACGACGGAGGCATTATTATCCCTATTTTATAGATGAAGAAACAAGGCACAAAGAGGGAGAGCCATTCAAGGTCACTTAGCCAATACACTGCAGTCTGGATTTAAATACAGGTGGGCTGGCTGTAGAACCTGCACTTTTAACCACTATATTAAGTTTAGAAAAATAAAATAAAATGCAATAATTTGCCCAAATCCCATGGCCTGTAAATGGCAGACCTAGCAGTGAAAAACAGGTCTTCCTCCAGCAGGCGCCTTGAGGTTCCAAGCATTCTCACCTTTTCATCCTCATCTTCTGTCTAGGGTAAGTCAAGGCAGAGACTGAGAGTGACGTGGCAAGCTTAACTCCAGAAGAAGAAGAGAAAGAGAAGGAAAGAAAAGGTGCAAGGGAAAAGGACCAGTTCCAGGCCAAGAAACCAGAAATGGGAAACTTGGTTTTGTCAAAAGCCTTCATCATCTCTACTTCCCTTTTTTCCCCTCCAACCCTTCCCAGACAGTGGCCTGCCAGCACTCAGAGCCATGCCTGGTACATAGTAGGTGTTTAATATATGTTAGTCTCCCTTTCCTCCTTCCTTCCCTCCTTCCCTCCTTCCCTCCCTGCTGTGAGCACTCACAAGTAGACTCATCTAGATTTTTAATATGACCTCTAGGAGTGGTGGAAGGGCACCCTCTGCCAGTAAAAATATATCTTGAACATAATAACAGCTCCCTTGTTTTTATTCCTGCCACACAATTATTAGATGGATAATGCCCACAAAGGACTTGGAATGACCATGTCTTCCTAATCTATTTTTTAATTCTCACTCATATTTGCAAATAAAAGACTCTCATCCAGATGCCATGCTCAATGTCGGTGCATTGTGATTCAAGAAATGTCATCGAGGCTGTTGTGATTGCTGTGAGCAATTGCCCTGAGCAATTAGCTCTCTTTCCTGGACTGCTCAAGACCTTTCAGGGACTAAAAAGCGAAATGTTTTCTTCTTAAATTCAATGCACAGATTCCACTCATTCACTAATTAAATACCAAAGAAATCTGCCCTTATAAAACTACAGAGAAACAAATCACACTTACCTGGATTAGTTTCTGGGCCCAGATCTCTTAGAAGGATTTTCTTTGCATTATTTGCTACATTTTTGCTCCCGGTACTCAACAGCAAGCGATGACTGAAGCCAGATCTTCACATGATGCCCCGAATCTGGCTGATGTCTCCTGGCTCCCAAGCACCTGCTTAAACAAAAGGCATGAGTTCCCCTGGACTTCCACACTATCCATAGCGGCGTGCCTTTCTAATTGGTTTGGGATTGGGTGCACGTGCATCTGTGTTTCTGCTCACGTTCAACAAAATATTTACTTTTTTTTTTAACTTCCATCTAAATGCTTAATTCATAAAGAGAAAAGAATCAAGGTACATATTTTATATCAGGGTAGAGGGGGAAAAAAGAACTTAGAAAGGTCCTATTGAGAACAAAAGCCTTTCGTTACCAAGGTGTCTTAATATTAGTGTAATGACTTCAGAGGATGAGATAAGGTAAGGAAAGGTAAGATGGAGTGAGATAAGATAAAGTTAGGTGGCAACATCAATAAGTAATACGATGTTAGAATACAAAAGGTAAACAAACCAAAAATGTTTGAGTCTAAAAATGTTTGAGTATCCAGAGTTTTAAATGAGCCCAATGTTATTTTGGTCTATGCTATAGAAATTCAGTAACTGACTCCACAATCTTTGGAAAGACTTGCTCTTCAGAATGTTGCTTAAGGAAGCACAGGTTTGGAATCACCCATTTTGCTTACACTTTTATAAACATAAGCTTACCAGTGCTTACCAGTAGGCTGCTCCTACTGGTAAGAAAGGAACCAACTGCCATTTTGAAGTTGTCCACTAATTCTTCCAAATGCTGTGTCCCTTTAATAAAGGCCTCCTATTTGTATCAAAAAGATCAGCGACACATCGCAAAAGTAAAGTCAATCATGTTTCAAATTGAGACATGCATGTGTTTGTCCAAAATTCTGCTAGTGTTTTCTTCCCCTCTCCCTGGTAAAGGAGTACAAATAACGGAAGAAGATGTCTTTTTGAAGCATATTGATATAAACACTTCTACTTTATTACAGCGCTGATACAGGGCACAGTAACGGTCTAGGTCCCCTCCCGCTCCCATTTTATCCCATACTGAGGTTCAGAGAGGGGCACAGCTTCCTAAACGCTATGTCATGGAGAGTAAGAACTGGAACCCAGGTCACAGGCCAGCAAGCAATCATTGAACCATGCCATACTGCCTACCATGTCTTTGGATTGTTATTGTTAATGGTTAAAGTTTTGTCTTTGGAACATGTTATAATCCAAAGTACTGCCCAGACAACTTAGGATGTAGGTCTCTACATTCTACATTCAAACACTTTTCCAATGCAAAAAAAAAAAAAAAAAAATTAGATTTGTATGAGATTAGAAGAGAAGAATCACTCGCAACAATTATTTGCAAAATTGTTCTTGTGGCTAGAGCAATGGTCTGCGTGTCTTGTGAGACTGAGATTGCTTGCAATCTTCCAATTAAGTCTAACACTCAATGCATGAGAACCTAGCTATACTTTTTTAAAAACCCCACTAAGTAATTGGTTTTGTTGCATTAAAAAATATTGAGCATCCCACTTCATTTTGGAAGGCAGTACCTACCCATTTTTAGGAATCATAGATGTTCAGATTTGGCTAGTTGACTTACCTACAAGCCTTTGGGTCTTAAAATAAATAAAATCTCCCTGAACCTTGTGGGAGACTCTGTAGGTCAGAGGAAAGCTTTAGGGCAGCTTTTTCCAGCTGTTAATGGGCAACATTGAGCAGCGAAATGATTCACCCACACTTTATTTTTAATTGGATCTTCAGTGAGTTCAAGCTCAAGAGTTTCCTGCAGGTTCCCAGATCTGAAACAAACAGTGAGGCCCCTAATTCATTTCCAGGCAGATCTTTCCTTAAAACGAACAGAAAGTCTTCAGAGAGGGTGGGAGATAGCATAGGATATGAGCAAGAAGCAAAGGCGGCCTCCCCAATGAGTTTGCTTTTTGTGTGAACAAGTTTATCTTAATACAAATTTCCTTCTACTTACTGTCCTTCATTTTGTGTTCCTGTTTTCTTGCCTGCAATTGGAGGAAAAAAGTGTTCAGGGCAAGTAAAGCAGCACGTTTAAAGAAGGGGCAGTTCCTGATCTCTTTCCTTTGTAATAAAAGTTTGTAACTTTCATATTTCTGAGTCTGGTTCTGCTGACCTTCTTTTGTTCTATAGATTGTTTGGCTTCATAAAATGCCATTATGATTTTATAAATCCAAGAAAAAGAAAGAAAGAAAGAGGGAAGGAAAGGATGGAAGGAGAAAGGAAGGGAGAGAGAGAAAGAAAGAAAGTCTACAAAGGAAGGAATGCCGTCTGGCCTAATTTACAAATCTACATTTATCTTTAGAAAACATGAGGGCTATACTATTTATTTGTCAATATATGATAAATGTATAAAGATAAGATTTATATGGAAAAATATTTTATTCAATTATACATGGTCAAAAGAAAAACCAAAATATCATAGGAAGAGAGTACTCTGCTCAATGCCCTAAAAATCACAAGGTTTTTCAGTCTGGTTGGTGGAACAGCACTAATCTGTAATAGAATCCAACACTCACACCTAATCTGTGTGAGTACAGGACACTGTTGCTTCTAATCCTTTCTGGTGGTTCTTTTCCAGGCCTCCGGTAGCTTCCTCACATGCATGCCCTGATCAGTGTTCTGCTGAATATTTGAAGCAGGTCCTCCGCAGAGATCCAGATTTCTCCACCCTGGTACTCCATCCTGTGAATTGTAGCCACCTTGGCCTTCCCAGACTCAGCACTGCTTCCTCAACTCAGGGAGTGTGCTGTGCTCCAGCTGGGTTCCCTCTCCCTGCACCATGCCTACAAGGTAGTAAGATGGGGCAATGGTAGGTTTCTTAGTCCACTCAGGCAGCTGTAACAAAATACCTTAGACTGGATAATTTATAAAAATAGAAATGTATTGCTTACCATTGTGGATGCAGGGAAGTCCAAGATCAAAACATCAGCAGATTTGATGTCGGTGAAGGCAGATTCCTCTTAGATGGCCCCTTCTAGCTGTGTCCTCACATGGTAGAAGGGTGAACAAGTTTCCTTTGGCCTCTTTTATAAGGGCACTAATCTCAATCATGAGGAGTCCACGCTCATAACCTAATCACCTCCTAAAGGCCAAACCTCCTAATTGCACATCAGACATTAGATTTCAACATATGAATTATGAGGGGAACACAAACATTCAGACCATAGCTGTAGGGCATACAGCATTTGTGTTCCATCTCACAGGGATCACTGTCCTTCAATACCTAAGGACAGCGTCTCAAAAACTGTTTTTTAAAATATATTTCATGTGGTTTTTGGTTCTTTTCAGGTGGAAGGGCAAACCTGGTTCCAGATATTCTATTTTAAGAGAAATGCAAAGGAAGTTTTGAGGAATTGTCCTATCTCTAGACAAAAGTCTTTATAAATCACAGCTCCTTTCTGTCTTCCCTTCTTTACTTTCTTTGTAGACCAAGGAGATGAAAGAAAGGACTCCATCTTCTAAGCTGGCTCGTAACATTAGCATTCTTTTTTATGACACTTCATGTGAACTGGGGACTAACATTACTTAGTATTAATTGGGTGCCAGGATATGTTCAATGTTTTATGTCACTTACTTCTTAAATCTTAGAAAACTACCTTCTATAGCAAATATGTATATTGTTACAGCTAATTTTCAAATGAGAAAAATGAAGCATAGAAAACTTATTAGTTGTGTGAACTTAGCTTACCCAAGTTCACATAGCTAGTAAGTGGTAGAATGAAGATTCGAAATCAGAACTGACTCCAAAGTATACATTCCTTACACAATGTCATGCTGCCTTCATGGATCAAATTGCAACCCCCAAACATAGTTCCTGCAGTGTGTTTTATTATCTTTGTGTTACAGATTTTAAAAAAGGCTTAGAGATGAAGTGTTCGGCTTTAGGAGGCCCAGCTGCAGTGGAACCCAGGCCTGTATCCACAGCCTGTTGTTTCTAAGTCACTTGGCTGCCCATCTTTGGTTTAGTGTTACACAACCTTTGGGACTTATTTAAAGCAATTGTTATACATAATCTGTTGTTAAAGTTGTAAGGTACATTGTAAAGAATGGTGAAAAATCCATATTGCTCAGCTTTGCTAAGACTAGGGATCTCTTACTATTATTCTTTTTCTAGCCGTACTTGAGAGAGGATTATTACAATTAGCTTTGATCCTGATTTCACAAATGCAGACATATATGCAAAAAGGCTGTCCCCAGGCAAACTTGACGAATATTCACTTACAGTCTGTTTAAATTATTTCTGTAGTATTCATATATACATGTAAAATATAGAGTAAAATGATGGAAAATATTTTCTGGCTTCATTCACAGATTTTCTTTTTTCAGAAACTAAGTAAATTTCCTTATCTCTTTTTGAAATAAATTTTTGTAAAGACAAAAAGTTCATTTTTATGGCACATGGTGTAAACTAGTTTTAAAATTATAACAGTAATGTCTATATTTCTTACAAAAATAAATATGTAATAAAACAGAAGAATATAAGGTAAAAAAGTGAAATCCCCATTTCTCCTTAACCCTTATTATCATTCTCCAGAGGTAACAACTGGTAATAGTTTCTTCTGTGACCTCCCAGAAGTTTTTAATGTATAAAAATGCTTATAGATATAAATATAAACATATTTCTTAGGTTTACAAAATGGGATCACACAAATGTATATCTTTATCCTGTATCTGTACACTTTCTTTTCACTTTATTTATCTTAGATAGATTTTTGTGTCAGTTTATACATATCCATTATTTTCCTTTTATCACTTGTATGATGTTATATATCATACAAATATGATATATATAAAAATATGGTATATTTAACTAATCTTTCCTATTAGAGAACATTTGGATCGTGTTCAATTTTTTGCTGTTACAAGTTGTAGCAATAGATTCATTTTATAGATACATATTTGTTAATATAAGTTTAGAAGCATAAATACTAGATGTGTACATTTTAAATTTTGTTAGATATTTCTAAATTGCCTTCCTTAAAGATTGCAATAATTTACAATTACATCACCAGTGTTCCAGAGTAGAACTCCATAAATATTAATATCTGTTTAATATGTGTGTGAATGAGCAGCCATTTTTCCATGTTGTCAACAATAGCCATTGTTGAATTTCTAAAATCTTTATTTAGTAGATGAAAAGTGGTACATTATTGCTTTAATTTACACTTCTGTAATTATGAATGATGGTGGACACTTTTTTAACTTCTTTACTGGCCATTTGTATTTTGTTTTCCAAAAACTGTTTATTTGTTCCTTTTCTTATCTTTTTTTTTTTTTTTTTTTTTTTTGAGACAGAGTCTCACTCTTGTTGTCCGGGCTAGAGTGGCATCAGCCTAGCTCACAACAGTCTCAAACTCCTGGGCTCAAGTGATCCTCCTGTCTCAGCCTCCCGAGTAGCTGGGACTGCAGGCACACACCACCCTGCCTGGCTAATTTTTTCTAATTTTAGTAGAAATGGGGGTCTCACTCTCAGACTGGTCTCAAACTCCTGACCTCAAGTGATCCTCCCACCTTGGGCTCCCAGAGTGCTAGGATTACAGGTGTGAACCACAACACCTGGCCCTTAGTTTATTTTCTATTGAGCGATTTGTCTTTTTCTCATTAATTTTATAATAGTTATGACATAGAATGAATGTTAGTGTCCCTCTCAAAGTCATATGCTGAAATCTAATCCCCAGTGTGATGGTATTTGGAGGTGGCACCTTTGGGAAGTGGTTAGGTCATGGGGGCAGAGCTTTCATGAAAGGCCAGTAAAGAAGGGATTTGTGCCCTTGTGAAAGAGATCTCAGAGAGCTACTTTTGCCTCTTTCGCCATGTGAAGACGCAGAAAAAAGATGGTCATCTATGAACAAGGAAGAGGGTCCTCAGTGGACACCAAATCTGCCTTGATCTTGGACTTCCAGCCTACAGAACTGTGAAAACTAAATTTCTTTTATTTATAAGCCACGCAATTTATGACATTTTGTTACCGCAGTCCAAACTGACTAAGACAGGTTGTTTGCGTATTTATTAAATTGGCCCTTTTCTGGCATATATATTGGACAAATTTCTACCCAACATATTGTTTTATTTTCACTTTTTTTGGTCTATACAAGAATTTGCTATTTTTATGTGTCAGAATTATCAACCTTTTCCTCTATAATTTCTAGATGCCTGATGTCATAATTATACTTTACACATGGAATTTTGTGAAGATATATATTTAAAGCCTTTTTTCTTAGCTATGCAAATATTAGCTGTTTAATTAGCCAGATTAAGTAAGAATGAATTTTACTTAATATATTTTCTTTTATCCGAAAGGTTGAGGCCACTAAAGATAATGAAAGTGCTGCTATCATCATATAAATAGGGAAACACAAGTACGTTGAGTTGAAAAATAACCTGATCAAAGTGAGACGAAGGAGTTGGGTGGGTGACTAACTCCCCGATTCAGATGCTAAAGGCAGGAAAGTGAAATGTGAAAGTGGAAAAGGTCTGTGAAGAGAAAACTTAGAGGGATAACTGCAGAGTGGAAGGAGATAACCTAACAGGGAAGGAAGCCCAGTGAGAGTGAGAGTGAGAGAAGGGAGTATTGATAACGAAATGTTCCAAGACTGAGGAAGATATTGAAAAATCGTGAAAAATCTGGAAGAAGTGCAGGAGGGGGAAGCCCCAGGCAAATACGTCCCCTCCATGGTGTTTCTAAGGGTGTGTTCCGGCCTGTCTCTGCCGTCCTGGGGACTGAGATGAAAACCAACTCCCAGTCACCTTTCACCACCTCCAGATGCACGACTTATTTATTTATTTGTTTATTTAATAAGAGGAACAAAGCCCTTGATGCCAGGTGCCCTCACAAGGCCATCTTCTAGGAGGTAACATTCACAATAAATATTTATTCTGCCAACTTTTATTTTTCTGGTTAAGAAAAATTAGACCACAGAAAAGTGAGTGACTTGTTCCATTTTTTAAAGGTTCTAATTAATTTAATGTTTTATCACTGTAAGTAAAGTTTTGAATTCCCCAACATTATCCAATCACATATTTAAAGCGAAGAGAAATCTCACTACTTCTGTGTTTCAAAATGATCCTGCGCATTTGAGGTTTGGCTAGACCTAGCGTTAGCTTTGTTACAATAGCATAGGCTCGCCCTTTAAAATGGAAATACATTCTTTTCCTCCAATTCTTTCCTATTCTCTCCCTCTCCCTTCCCTTCCTATTTGTTAGCTGTAGATTTTAGACACTATAAATATATCAATTTCTCCATTTCTCTGGGGCTCAGGATTTATGCAGTTGAGTCTTTAAACTTTATGTGATTTTTGAGATTCTATTTTACTCTTGTCCTCTCTGTACGTCCAAGTATGTCTATTTCTTAGCTAGTGATACCTGCAAAATATGACTAGTTTCAGAACTATTTCCAACTTCTTTGTTTTGTCTTGCATTTCTATTGTGGCGCTAATTACTAGCAATATGATTAATGCACTACTTACTGGTGGCTTTGTTCCCTTTGTTTTTCTGATAATGCTAATTAATCCAATTTTGAAAAAAATACTTTCAGTTCTGCTCATACATGTCAGATTGCAGGTGCTTTTGAAATCACTTTTCCCCCCTTTGGTTTTAAATTAAAGCAAAAAATAAGAGTAGACCAATTAGTGATGTGGCTGCAAAATATTCTTATCACAGTTGCTCATCAGGGAATGTCTAGGTCCAGCAGTGTTAGAAATGACTCTGAAGTAAGAAAGTTTCAATTCACTAAAAATTTTTTTTCCTTTTACTTATCTTTAAATTATTGTCTGGGATGAGGTGGCGGGGGGAGTATTAGGTTTGGGTACCACAGACCTAATATTTCCAAGTGGAAGCATGGTTAAAGATGGCTGAGGTAAGGGCACCAAACAGATTTAAACCAGAATTCATTTGCCACCCTCCCATCTAAATCTCAGGCTCCCACAGTTCTCCCTTAGCAGGTGTTCATTAGGTTTAACGTTGGGAGACTCGGTTTCAAACCTGTAGATGTTACTTGCTGTGCAGTTTGGTTTATGTTTGCAGCACTCATTTTCTTTGACAGATCAATAATACCCTACGAACTTCCTCCATTAAACTTCTCTCAGCATTTTTTAAGGGCTCTGCTAAATTACACTACATATATTAAAATTTGAGTGATGCCTAGCTTTCCCAGATACCAATGATGCAGTGATTTTTTCCCTAAGAAATTATATTTTTTAAAAAAAATCCATTTCGTTTCTCCTCTTAAAAAAAAATGAAATTCTTAGAGGGCAAATTCTAATTTTGTATTTACTTTTTTATAGATTAGGATAAAAAAGATCTCCCAGAACTTCAGAATCAGCATAAATAACTACATTATTATTCATGTTCTTTGATTCACTGTATAGAATTGTCTATTTTGTATACAATTTCAAAACATTTTAACATAAAGTTAGAGTGTTTATGCCCAACATGGAATACAAAAAGTGATTGCTAATTTCCTCTTACATTAATCATTTACCATGTATTACATCTCATTTTGATCATGCATACTCTAATCTTATAGAATGCCAAGGAGGTTTTTCAGAATGCCCTTAAGAACTGCTGCAGGCTGGGCGTGGTAGCTCATGCCTGTAATCCTAGCACTCTGGGAGGCCGAGGAGGGAGGATTGCTTGAGGTCAAGATTTTGAGACTAGCCTGACCAAGAGCGAGACCCCATCTCTACTAAACACACACAAGAAAGAAAAGAAATTAGCCAAACAACTGAAAAAATAGAAAAAATTAGCTGGGCGTGGTGGCTCACACCTGTAGTCCCAGCTGCTCAGGAGGCTGAGGCAGGAGGATCCCTTGAGCCCAGGAGTTTGAGGTTGCTGTGAGCTAGGCTGCTGCCATGGCACTCTAGCTGGGGCAACAGAGCAAGACTCTGTCTTAAAAAAAAAAAAAAAAAGAACTGTTGCAGAGTAGTCCACACCCCTGCTCAACACCACCTTTGTTTCCTTTCTTCTCCTGAATAAAGTGGCAGAGGAAATCTGTATAAACTCACTCATTCACTCATCAAGGCTAGCTTAAAAATGCACACACTGCAAATAGTTAAATATTTCTGTTGAGGTTCAAGGTTGTACTTTTAATTTTTAAAATTAACTTTGAAATTGAATTCATTTCAACAAAAGGCAGGAGACTTGATGAAGTCCCTACCTTCTACAAAATTGGATTAGAGTGCTAATTGTTTTATTTGAAATATCACTTTCAACTAATTAATTCATTTTTCCCTCGACTGAATTGGTTGGAAACCCCAAAAGATCTTTAGGTAAAGAGAGAGAGCTGTGTGCCTTGACCTTCCCTCACCCCCAACCACATCTTTATTTACTATATTAAAACATGAAGCTCTACCATAAAACAAAAGGTAGGAAAATTATGTAGGTTGAGGGAATAATTTCCCCTTATGAAAAGCAGACTAATAGATTTCTTTTTCAAAGAGATAAAGTTTATATTTTTTGATGGCTCTAAAGAAACTCTAAGCTAGACTTTCATTTACCGAGTACCAATTCTCCCTTTGTTTTCCAGCTGTCCTTGGCTCATATTTTGGTGAATTATGTTGACAGATTCCGTGTCACCCAGTAGTCATCAAATAAATTCAGCTGTTCAAATATAATACTTCAGATGGAAGTCTTATTTTTTTTAAGTCAAGTAGAAAGATAGGTTAAATGCTCCTGTATGTTCAGCACCTTTTCTTACTTTTCTTATTATACTTTTTGGCTATCCCATAGGACTATTTGAATATCTGCTCCCTATTTACGTGAGGCTGTTTTAACTGATTTTCAAAAATGGTTATATACAGTAGGTGTTACACTGACTTTAGAAAAGGGCACAAGTGAAATTCTCTTAGGTAAGTAGAATGCCTTCAAAGCATGTTAAACATCTCAGATGCTATTATGCAAGGTCCCTGAATATTTGGTAAAGTGTTTTGTGAATTTTTGTGTGGGTTTCTTTTTCACAGCTCATTTTAATTTTCGTACTCTTTTATCAGATTTTTTATTCTTTCTTAGTTCTTGACCACATTTAACAATAAAATATGTTTCATAAAATTTCAATATTCAAAATAAATTTCAAAATACAGTAAGTCATTGTAAGTTCTGATTTTTCCACACATAATTGCTTTTCTTCCTATTTCTGCAATTTATACATAATGATTAACATCAACAATGCCATTTACAAATTAAATGACTCTATATTTGCCCTGAGTTCTATAATGGTCTATTGATTACCTAGAGCAACATAAGTGAACATTTGGGCAACTACTCCATGTAGCATCAGTTAGTACTGTCTGTAACACACATACAAGAAAATGATATATTAAATGACTAAGAGCTACTGTTTACTGAGCACTTGCTATATGCCAGGTACTCTGCCAAGGACTATGAAAATGCTGCCTCACTATATCTTTACATCAACCCTCTGAGGGAGGTGTTATTAGCATTCCTATTTCACAAATGAGAACGCCAAGGCTCAGTGCAGTTAACCCAAGGTTACACATTACACATGTCTGTCACCCACCAAAGCACTTGAGAATTGATTCTTCTCTTTTTAATTCTGGAGCAAGGCCACTATCCTTTCTGGATATACAAAAGTTGTTTTTACTAGGAAGTGATTGTTTTCTTACCAATTCAGCAAAAAATGTTCAAAGGGTTCGTCTCGGAATCTCTGTTAATCATGCTTTCAGAAATTTCCAGAAGACAAAAGGATGAACAATTTAGATTGTCTATAGTTTAACTACAAGACCCTAGAAGATTCAAGAAATTCTGTGAACTCAGTTAAAAACAAAAGGAAGGAAGGAGGGGAGGAAGAAGGGGAAAAAGGGAGGAGAGAAGCAAAAAAGGGAGAGAAAAAGCAAATAAATCCATCAAATTAACACAATGTTGATCAAATTTTTCTCTTGTCTCAACTGCTTGCTTGCAGTGGCATGATAGAGATAACAGCCTGAAATGGCTTAACCACTATAGCAGCCACACAGAATTTTAGATCTTAAAATGTTCTATTGCTGAGATAGAGGACTGGTTTTATTCAAAAGACAGGAGCATGTGAAACCCCCTTTTTTTGGCAAATTAAAACAAATGCAGTAGAATTATCCAAACATTTAATCTAAATAGTACTACATATCCAGTTGATTAAATTTTTGGATTTAAAAAAAAAATTTCATTTTCACATATATAGGTGACAAATTTGGTCACATACATTAAATATAAAGAATAATTTATGTGTATACATACAAACTCTCATTCACGCTATATATATAATTATATAGAAACATTTCTTTAATTTTATCACTTTATTTGATTTCGAATAATTATTACCTCACCTTAATTGAAAATGGTACATGTTAGAAAACAGAAATACTCCTCTGTATAGAAATACTCCTCTATAGCTGATCATCATCACATTTTCTTACATTGAATGGTCTTTATCCACAAAACAGCTTGTATTTAAGAATAGTTCTATAAATGTTTCCTATGTTTCTTCTTTTACTATATACAGTACTTTTTATTTTAAAAAAATGGAAATTTTCATGTAAAAATTAGCCTTCTTAAGATCATCTTCACAGTTTCAGAAACATATTTATAAAATAGTGGCCAACCTTTCATTCCAGAAATCTACACTAATAACCTTATTAGAAGCAATAAGAACCTGCAACTTAAAAATTATTTATTAAATATTGTACACACAATTCACACAACTTTGATATTTTTAGTTTATAATACAATAGAAATTATAGATAATATTTATATGTTTTATGTGTTTTATGAAAAATTGGTTTTCCTCTGGCAGATACTATATTCCTAGGTCACTATCCCTTTCCTGTATGAAGATAAATGTTTGGAAAACACAAAATATCTTTAATCCATCTAAGCAAAATTCAGAAGATAAGTTAGTCACCGAAAGAAACAAGTCCATTCTAAAAAAAAATACATTTGATTTTCAATTGTTTGGTCTGTTCACATTTCCCATTAGAGTTGGAATCAAGAGTTGATTATGCTTGCCTACATGATCTTTCCTACCTCAAGGATTTTTACACATGTAAAAATGTGCCTGATAGATTATGATGCAGGCACAGAAACTTATGCTTAGGAAGTATTTAGAACAAGAATTTAAAAACATCAATGATGTTTACTTTATTTACGTTAAGGCAAAAAAAGTGCGGGGTTCAAAATTACATATGCAATATGATTACAATCATGTAAAAGAAAGATAATAGAATATATCAAAATGTTAACAGTGATCATGTTAGGTAAAATTATGAATAATTTTTTTTGTCTTTTTTCTGTATTCTCCAAATTTTATATATAACAAATATATGTTATTTTCATAATATAAAAGGCTTCATCCAAAATGAATAGTGTGAGTTTAACTATATTTTCAAGTAATGTTTAAAAGCATACTTCCATTTCACTGGAGTTATTTTACATGCAGACATAAAAATTCGGAGTTTGTGCCAATAAGAAGGCCGATACCTAGTTTGTAGATATGCTAGTGAGGGTGATCCAGATGCAAGACAGCTGACATGTGGGAAGAAAAAAAGAGAGGGGGATGGTTGGAGCAATCAGATAATAGCAGTAATGGAACATTATTCTATTTTAATGTAAGGGTACTATTGACTGATCTTAGCTTAGGCCCAAAGAATCTCCATTACTGAGTTTTAATAATTATTACCATTAATTGGTTCACAAGCCTTTTTTCCATATCCTACCAAATAAAAATGTGTTTTCTCCCTAAAACAACAGTTTTAAAGAATGGGATTAAAAAGTAAAACAACAACAGTGGTGACTAAACAGTATTACTGTGTTTTTATTTTATTTTTCTGCCAGTAGTTTTGGAAAACATAGGCTACAGAAATGAAAGAGTTACTGATTGTGACCCTCAGAAACTTAGTTTAATTTTCCTCATCAGTAAAATGAAGATGACAATATGTATTTTATAAGGTAGTCTAGAAAAGTGGCCTCCAAAATCAGGTGCTCACCCTAATGGGTGAAAGAAGGAAATATTGGTCAACGTGTATGTATATGTATATATACATATATATGTATATACACACATATATGTGTGTGTATGTTGTACATTATAATTTTACATACATGTATATTTATATGCAACCCTGCTGACTTCAATGTTCAATGCCTGGATTGACCCTGGGGCCATTGCTTGTTTTGCATGTCAGATGACCATCTGTCTCACAGAGCTCAGGAAGGATACTGAGGGAGGGAAGATAGATCACATCACAGGAGACTTATCGGGCACCCTCACCTCTTAGGTTACTTTCACCATATGGCATTATGGTTTTCATGTGCCCAGCTAAAAGAAATTGTGAATTATATTATCTAGTTTAAGTAAAGTACCCTTCACAAACTGAACTAATGGTTTAGAAAAGATCTCTACAGTAAAACCACATAACGAAATTAATAATAATAATGTGAATACAAATAAGGAAATGGCAAAGACAGCACTTCTCCTGTGATCAAAGCTTATCAATGATCACATTAAGCTAAGAATAATGGCAATATATTTAACCCTTGACATCATTAATAACAAGCATAAAAACAAAGCAAACTCGGAGCCAGACCTTATCATAGGCTGACTAGTCAGGATTTTCATAAAACATGAAACGCATTCAATTATATTATTCTCATTAAAATATTATTAGTTCTATTTTTGAAAGCAAAATATTATTAGAAATAATTATAAGCAAAATATTCTAATTAAGTATTTAGAATAACATCTGTTTCACATTCATTGGATTCTTTTAAAATTGCTACTTTTGTGTACATTTTTATAATGTATATAAATAGCAGTGGTGTAGAAAATGTATATAATAAGTAAGTAAATATGCATATTTTGAGAATATATGTTCCAAATTATGATACTTTTAGGGCATATGATCAAAAAGGTTTGGCAACCACTGGTTTCAAGGACTGGATGTGAAAATATGTATAAAGTCCCAGGAATAGCGCTTGTCACCAGTGGTTGTCAATCTAACACACTAAGGGAATTCTACTGAGGTGACTGTCAGTGGGAACTAAGAGATATTTTTAAATTTACTTCAGTTTATACCAAGTCTTTATGAACAACGCCATTCTTGATGGGATATTTATATCACATCTAAGGGCACCAGAGGAGTTATCCAGAGACCCATGGGCTAACCCTGCTTTTCGCCTGTGTAGCGAGAACAGAGGGGGGCACAGTAGCTTGATGGGCTTGAGGCTAGTCCATTTCTGACTCCTGCTCACCGTAACTTATCCAGAGAATTGACAGCAATCTTATTTTCGGTATCCAAAGTGATGGATAATATAAGATAAAAATATAACAACCATGCTTAGGTAAGTCAAATAGGTGTCTAACTCAGAGATATTTGAGTTTTGACAATGAAAAAGTTTAAGTATATGCGGCAATCTGAGCAAAATGTTTTTTATCAGAATGAATTAAAAATATTATATACTGATCCTACATCTTCCCAGGTTAAGTAATAAAAGTTTTAACAAATGAACAATAATAGTTATTGTCCCCTCCATTATTAGACGATTGGTTTCAATACAGGATTAGAGAATCTAGCACAGCTTTTACATTTGATAAAAGGTTTTCCCGAGCTTTGTTGCAGGGCCCCTTCATTCAAGGTATTGTTGCACCGAGGGAGACAGACTGTTGTAAGAGACAGGGAGAGAGAGAAATTCACGGTTAGAGAATATTCAGGAGCATTTCAACTCAATTCCTGAAATGCTATCTCATTTGAATTTTATTTAGGCATTCAAATGTGTAACCTGTTACATAAATTAGCAACCCTGTTTCTTTCTTCCCTCCCTATCCTCTCCTTATTTTTTCCTCAATATATGTACATTTAAAACAAAATTAATAAACTAATAAACAATACCTGCTTGGAAAATAATTTTGACCATTACTGTTATTCTTGAGGGATCACATTATAGAGTGGAGTGAGAGGGAAACTGGGCAAGTGTTTCCTTCATCTTTTCTTGCTTTCTGCCTTTCTTGGACTCTCTTCTCTGTCTACTGGAATGTTAAAGAGAGAAAGTTCTTTGGCCCATACGTACTTGGCTCATTCAAATTCCATATGCATTCAGCTGTGCAACAGAAGAGGCCTTCTGTTTCCTTGGAGCTTTGGGGAAGCCAACAGAATTTGATCAGTAAAATTATTGAAGGTGATATTTGAAACAAACACAGAGCGGAAGGGTTGGAACCTAGAACAAAGCAGTGGTTGACAGATTTGGAAGGGTTTCTTCTCACAGGTTTCTGAGGGGTGCATATTCAAAAATCATAATTTATCCGCCGTTTCTAAACGCGGCACAGGGAAACGGCAGCCCCTTTCACCAGCCCGATGCCTGTGCGGCCGTGTGACTAAACACAGCCCCTGCCACTTTTCCAGTTCTGATTTCCTAGCCCTGTGAGAACATCCAGCCATTTATGGGGTGTCACTCAAGCTTATCCTTTTAATCGGAGCCCTTAGAAGAAATGCCAGTTTGTTTTTGGAGACAGTTAATCTGACGGAAGTAAATTCAAGTTTTGGCAAAGATCTGTGGTAAGATAGAGTGAAAAGCTGCCAAACAGTATTATTAGAAGAAGAAAAAAAGGCACGACCTCCCCAAGTCAAATGCCAAGCACACCTACATCAGTTTCAATCAGGCCATAGAAAAATAAGATATTTTTAGATGTATTAAGCCTTAGTGCTTCTTTGCCCCGAGGGCTGTTTTATTACCGCGAAAAGAGCTTGTAATCACTTTTCCATGAGGTTTTTATAATTTTATACGAAATGAGCTTCTAGAAAAAGTACACTTCAAAACACACCTTAGACAGTAATTCCTCCGCCTCATCCCACTGACCCCAGATGCTACCATCTGCTCTCATTTTGTGTCATCCCGAGGCCCCTTCACACGGCTCTTCAGATAGCTGTCCAGTTCTGCAGACTTCAGATCAGTGAATGCACCTCCTAATTTGGGTTCCCTAAGCCCATCGTACTGGTCGAGTTATGGTGACACTGCTGAGCTGAAGACTAAACTGAAACCCAGAATGAAATCGTGGCATCCTGGTGGCAGAGCTGAGGAGCAAAACCGAAGCCTCCATCAGCAGGGTTACCCATGATTAGGGTCCTGGTGATGCTCTGCTCTAACATCCTCCTCTAATAAATGAGGAGACTGAAGTTCAGGGTGGCTGTGGCAGACCCAAAGTCATGCAAATCGCTGAGCAGCAAGTAGAGAGCATGGGTTAGAGTCTCAGTCTAGCCTACAGGTTTTCCCAGTTCTCCTCTCTGGGCTTTTTTGCTCATATCAGAAAAATAGGAGTGCTAGTCCAAGGAACATAAAATCCTTTTGCTCTTCCCCCTTCTCCCTCTTCATCAGCTGACAGATCACAGGCGTCCTTCTCGTGCCACACTGTGATTCATGACTTGTGACTCCCTAGAATACTAAAGACAATGCTGCACAAGCACCCCTTACAGAATTCACGCTGGATCCTAGGGTAGGGATGGGGAAGGAAGTTCCGGATAACACTCCCTCCGTCTCAGGGGAAGGAGTGGGGCATGTAGGTGACTAGAGTCCTGTAATCTCATGTTACAAGTGAATCTGCCAATGGAGCTGGACGTGCTCACAACAGCAATTCCTGTTTGTCAGCAACTATAATCTGAGCTATGTGAAACTACCCATATTCAACCAGTTTTGACCTACAAAAAGAGCAATCGCATATAGTTCAACCTCAATTTTATTGAGAGCAACCATGTGCCAGGAGCTGTGTTGAGTGCCAATCATTAAGTCAGCCCTTCATATTGCTGGTGAGTTTGAGGTTCTGGTTACTTCTGTACAGATGAGGCAACAAGGGCTCAGCAAGGCCATGTGATTTTTCTCAACCACAGAGCTGCAAAGTGAGTACAACAGGATTCGGCAGGTTCAGACTTACTCCATATTCCTTGTTCTTTCGTGTTGTCACCAGCAGAGGAAAAGGAGAGTGTTCCTGCTGCCCACTTCTCCCTTCCTCTCCACCTCACCTCCCTCAACGCTTTCCCCCTTTGGGCACCAGGTACTTGTGGTGTGCAGGGTTCTAGAGTGGCATGGAGTCCATGACCCTTCTCTCCATAACCCTGCCCCATCTGTTAAGCCATCACCAGGAGCTCCCCCTCCCTATTCCCCTACCACTCTCTTGTGTTTATCCTTTTAGCCTTTGATCCCAGTTCTGGGCCCGTCTGAGCAATCCTCTCCTCTCCCAGCTGGAGAGTTACCCTCTTGAGCCCCAGGCATCTCCCTTTCCCTCTCCCACTGTCCCCCAAATCCAGACAGCACTGGGATTTGGGGAAGAGTCAGGCTTCAAGGACGCTGCCAATCAAGTTCCTGGCCACAAGACAGTGTAGCCTGGCCCAGGAGTCATTAACCTAGAGTTACTAAAGGGAATTCAAGAATTCAGGTGGCTTATAAACTTGAATAGAAACAACGACATTTTAATTTTCACTAACTGTTCATTGAAATTTAGCATTTTTTTCCACTTTGAATGAAACAAAAAGTAGTATTCACAGTACCCAAGACTTTGTCATTAACGGAAATCACAGATATTTTTATATCCCATTATAGTTATTGATGATATCTCCAAATATTATTAACATTTATCACAATTTCCAAATCATGACCTGCCACCAGCTGTTATCACTTAATATATTAACAAAGAAGCACATATATTACAATAACAAAAATTTGCTTTTTAATATTTTGGTAATTAAATTTTAATACAATTGGTTTTCTTTGTAAACTTCCATATCTTATTTTATACATTTAAAAGCATTTTTTCTGAGAAAGGGGTCCATGGGCTTAGCCAGATGGCCAAAGGAGTTTGTGGCATGCAAATAGTTAAAAACCCTAAGAGGGTTTAGCTAAGAGGGTCAGTTAGGGTCGCATCTGAATCCTGACCCACCGCTTACCAGCCAGCTGACCTGGGAAGTATCTCCTCACTCTTCTAAAGCCTCATGGGTCTTTTGTGAGGATCACATGAGATGATACATGTAGCATGTAGAGCACAGTGTAGCAGCAGCACAGAGTAAGGGCTCCATGACGCTGACCCTCATTATTACGAGGCCTGCCCACCCTATGGTGTCATTAGCCTTACACGGTCCTCCATCATTCAGAGTTGGCCCAGAGGCAGTCTGTGATACTGAGTCCACTCTTCATACCTAGTACTTTTGGAGTCTTTCTAGGTACTCACAGAGTCTCTTGGAATGTTGTCCTCTCCGAAGCAAGGGGTTCACCATTTCCCCTGCCAAGTCACAATCATCATTAAGCAATACCTGATCGATTTCCACAGGGGCCATTGTTCTAACAAAAGAGGGAATTTTTAACGATGGACTTAGAGTCAGACTTTACTTCTACTTACCAACAGTCACATCCTGTCCTGGCGCAGTCACTAGTTGGGGAGAGTCTCTTAGCTTCTCTGCATCCTTGTGAAAGCAGCCAGGTAATCTCTGCCTTGTCCTCTTTTTTTCTCATTTAATTTTATTTTTTTAATTGGCATATAATGATTATACGTATTTATGGAGTACATAATGATGTTTCGATACATATAGTGTATAGTGATCAGACCAGGGTAATTAGCATATCCATCATATCACACATTTATCATTTCCTTTGGGGGAACATTTCGTGTCCTCTTCAACTGGCCATTGTGCAGAATAAATGAGAGAGAGCGTGAAGGCCCTTTGAAGACTATGAAGTGTGGTGTAAATGTTTGCCACACAGACCTCTCTCTCCCTCCTCTATGCCTTTACATTTGTTTTCTCCTCTGCAGCAGTACTTTTCCCTACCATATTTCCAGGCCTGACTCAAATGGCGCCTCCTCCAACAACCCACCCTGATGGAAGAATACTGGACTTCCCCTTTCTCTTATCGCCCCCGCCCTTTATCCATATCAGTATTTCAGCCTCTCGACTTTCTACTTTATAGCTTTTTGGGTCTTCTTTTCCCTGAAAGGAAGCATTCTGAGGGTAAGACCTTTGTCTAATGTCACTTTGTATAAATAAAGCCTGTTGTATTATAGGACTCTACCTAAATATACTAAAAACTCATCTAAAGAAAACATTTTTCAAAATGTTGAAGACAATTGTTTCCCTAGAGGAAGATTGCTGGGGAGATAATAAATAAAAACATGAGATAGCTCAAGTGCAAAAGCATTATCCAAGCGTCATACTCTGATCTCTGAAGACAGATCAAAGAGTGGACCCTGTGGGCTGGGGATGGGGGTGTAATATTGCAGGGAAGGCTTCCTGGAGGAGGTGACTATTGCTAAGAGATAAGTAAATGCTGGACTGATGACCTGAATGAAGCAGAAGGGATAGATGAAGTACTAATCATGGAGAATGGCACAGGTGAAGTACTAAGGATGGAGAATGGCACAAAAAGAAGACCAAGAGTGTGAGTTGAGTCATTCATTCTTCCAGTTCTTGCTTCCCTCAGCAAACCTTTAGTGAAGACCCATTCTGTGCCAGACACGGTGCTAGGCACTAGATAAACACCGATGATGGAGGGCAACAGATACACCATGATAATTACTATTGTGATAGTAAGGGTATAGTTGTGTCTCTAACCCATAGCAAGAAAGAACATCACTGATGCAGGAATTCTGGATTGTCAAAACCTGGCAGATGCCATTTTTAGGGACGGATCTTCATGAGCAGACCATGTTTCTGCATCACTGATAGAAATGGTCACAGGTGGTACCATCAGACCTTTCATTCATGAGTGACTCACAGGACACAGGGAGATTACAGAGGTTAATGGTCATTGCCACTATTAGCCTGGTACACAGCACCTGTGGCGGGTAGTTTCAGATTTCTCTAAAGAAGGAAAGACTCTTCCTTACTATACTTTTTTTTAGTCTTTAATTATCCATTTTTGTAATTAAACATTCTTACATTTCAACTGTACACTAGACAGATATTTTCTGTTAATCATCTCATTTAAAGTGCTCAATGACCCCATGTGAGGTGGGCATTTTCCCCATGTTTTATCATTGAGGAATGAAGACAGAGATGTTGAGTAGCTTTCCCAAGCTCACACAGTTGGTAAATGTGAAACCAGGTTTTTTTGCAAAGTATTTTTTGCTTTTGTTTTTTAACAACATAGTTCTATATCCATGCTTTTGCATGTTACACTCCATTTACTGAGCTTGATGGGCATATAGAAGTATGTTGGAGAAACACTTCATGTGTACATCTTTGTCACACCCAGAGAAAATGTTCTAAAATTGAAGAAGAAAAATGCTGATCAGGTCTGTGCTGGGAAACGTAATATGAACCTAATGTTTTAGAATGGATTCTTTAGAATTCAAAAGGACTAATAATAAATATGATGTGACCATTATTTTTGGTGAGCAATTAGAATAGCATTATCTTGACAGAATTGAATTTCCACTAATGGAAGGAGGAAGAGTACTTCAGAATTTGGCACATCTTCACTTTCATGTTTGAAGTAGGCACTGGAAACAATGTTCTCCTAAAACCTTCAAAAGCCCGCTTATTGTTGGAAATTTGTTCATGGATATATGTAGCTATTCTTTGGCACTTTTTTGTAGAATGCTTTAATAGCCAATTTCAGAGGCCCTCTAGCACAATCATACCAATTCAGCCTTCATTCACTCACACATTTAAACAATTGATATAAGTTGTGCACCATTTGAAATCCACAGGACTTGTAGGTGAGCTCGTTGAATATGCATATGCCTGTATTCCTTCTCATAGGATGTATTTGTTGAGCATAGATAATGTGTACACAGAAAGTTGGCACAGACGCAAGTGTGTGCACATGCATGCGTGTACACACACAGTTTTCCATTCATGGTTACTCGTGCTGTGGATTGTCTTCTATAGGTTCATTGACTCATTCATTAAAAAAATATTGCCTAGCACACCCCATATGCATCTCCTCTGGACAAATATATGGGATTTAAAGAATCTTCAGTCCCTGTCTGCTAAGGGGAGAGAAGCCAGAGAAAAATAAAATGCTAACTACGTAACTGAGAAGTGCTACTAGTTAATCTATAGCAAATGAGTGGTCAGGGTTATAGGAAAAAAATTAGCAGTAATCATGGCCTTGAGAAGAAGAGGCCATGTCTTTAGCTACCAGTAGTAGCTGCCATCCCCTGAACTCTCATCATGTGCCAGGCAATTTATAGGAATTATCTCTGGTTGACACTCTCCTTTCTAAGATGAGAAAGCAGACTTTAAGGGACTTACCCTAGGACACACAGCAGCTGAAGGCAGAGGCAGAATCCACACCTAGATCTGCTGGCTGCCAAGTGCTCACACTGCCACTCTGCCCACTGCCCCTCTTTACTCCTTTTGCTCCTCAGAGAAAAGACAGGGCTTTCCTAGGGTGGGAAAACCCGAGGCTCATTACCACTGTTACACTTTCCCATCTTGTAATCTCCAGAGGATACACACACACAGAGGTGCCAAGAGATGGAGCAAGTGGCCAGTTTGGGCTAACAAAAGGGTAGACACTTACAGATTGGGAGTAAGCTGAGCTAGGAGGGCATTGGTAGAGCAGCCTGTCTGTGTCAGGGACTTCACTGTGTGCAGGCATGTGTGGTGGGTACCAGGATTCCCTCAGCCTTGGACCCTCCACGTCTCTCCTGGCCCAGGAGAGACTCGGGCTCAACACAAAGTAAAATAAAAACACAGGACCTCTTCACAGGACCTCTGGAGCTATGATGGTGGACCAGAAGCCTGTACAGCAATAGGTGGTTCTCCGATACCCCATATTCACACATGCCATATATAGTACTGTATATGATTCACCACATGGTGTATACTGATGCACACACATATGTCTTATATATATGTATATATTAGAGATAGGAGTGGTTGGTATCACGAGAAGACAGCACATTTGTCTGATGTTTTTCTCATAATTTTCAGTGGTAAAACCTGGCATTAGGAGTAGAATTTATTATTTCTATTATAAAAATCTAAAATTAGGTATATTAATGTTTCATTAGAACAATAAATACTTAAGTGCCCTTATTTTATTTTTACCAGGCATATGTATAATTCTTCTTCTTTTTTGTTAAAGGAATAGGAGCTTTTTTTGTTTTTTTTAAGAGTCAGGGTCTTGCTACGTTGCCCAAGATGTATTGCAGTGGTGGGATGATAGCTCACTGTAACCTCGAATTCCTGGGCTCAAGTGATCCTCCTGCCTTGGCCTCCCAAAGTACTGAGATTAGGGGCGTGAGCCACCACACCTGGCCTGGGAGTTGATTTTTGAAGAAAAATATTATTGGTGTCCTTCATATTAAATGATTATTGTTCAGTGTGTCCTGAGGACTCAGAAAATCTAAAGCTCAGTAATCCAATTTAACACTTCACGTCATAAGGTGAGAATGTTTGAGCAGTTTGTTGAAGGTGCCCAGTCAAGAAGTGGCAGGACCTCCTGTCTGGCACAAAGTCGGCGGGACGTCACGGTAGAACAATAGCCAAGAAGGGAGCATTGAGGAGTAGAGTCTTTTTCTCCTCCTCTTCCTCTTCCTCCTTCTCTTCATTCTTATTCTCCAAGAAAATTGAAGCACTAGGCTTTTATTTCCTCAATAGAAATTTTATTTTAGAATACTTTTAGATTTACAGAAGAAATTGTGAAAATTTTAGAGAGCTCCCGAATACCCCACACTCAGTTTCTCCTATTACTAACATCTAACATTAGTAGGGTACAGTTGTCACAATTAATGAACCAATGTTGATACATATTATTAACTAAAGTACATATCTTACTCAGATTTCTGCAGTTTCTACCAAATGTCTTTTTTGTTGTTCAGGACCCCATCCAAGACACCATATTACATCTATTGGTCGTGTCTCCTTAGATGCCTCTTGGCTGTGACAGTTCCTCAGAATTCCCTGTTTTTGAAAACCTTAACAATTTTGAGGAATACTGCTTAGATATTTTGTAGAATGCCCCCCAATAGAGATAAAATTTGTCGGATGTTTTTCTCATAAGTAGAAGGTAGTTATAGGTTTGGGGAGGAAAACCACAGAAGTAAAGTGACATTCTCATCACATAATGATTCCTCTTTTTTAACATAAGTAAAACACCTGGCACAGAGCAGCTACTCAGTAAATGTAAAGAATGTCAATAAATGTCAGAATCTTCCTCTCCACCCTTTCCCAGGCCAGTTTAGTAACCAGAAAATAATTTGTATATGAAACATCTTGAGTATGTTTCAGTTCCTCTCCTCTAGATAAGGTAGGAACCCGGTGGAAAGCAGGCTTGAGCTGTCTGGGTGCCCCAAAAAAGGTGGTCTCTGTGCTGTGACAACAGGCAGCCTCTTTGCTGTCTGTCTGTGTTCTCCTTGGGTTTGGTCAATGGGGTACCAGCAGGGAGGGCAGGAGAAGAGGGAGCTGGAGGTATTTTCTTGAAGCCGGCCTCCCTCCCAGTCTGGTTGCCACGGCCTGGCTGCCTCCCCCCACGGAAGGCCCTTGTGGGCCAGCCTTGTCCACAGCAGCAACCCTTCCTGATTCTCATTCCTGCTCCTCCCCCAGCCCATTCAGGCTGAGGGGTGTGGTGGTGCCTCTGTGCTGCTGATCCAGGGCTCTGCACTGTCTGTTGGTTTCTACAAACCCTGCTCTTAACCTTGTAAATTGTCCCTTTAGTGAACTCTCCTCAATTATCCATTTTTAGTTACTGTCTCTTTCTCACCAGGATCTTGACTGCTATGTCCCTTATATAAATTTAGATACAAAAAAAGAGTGAAAAGGGGCTTCTAACAGGTCAGGTAGCCAAGTAGTATCTATTGAATTGTGACCTAATAGTGTGGTTTCCTATGTTTAGAGAATGAATCACTGTATCAGATACATCTATGCAACTGCCCTCTGTCTTTCCAGTGCTCTTTAGAATGACCTTTGCAGGCTTTTACATTTATTTTAATGATATTGCCATCACACAAAATATTTTTGGAATTTTAGAATCCCTGTTTGAAAATTATCTTTGGAGAAAGTTTAACTTAGAGTGATCTTACCAAACCCGATTCCTCCTCTCTTCACCAACCTGGGTTCTGAATTGCTTTCAAACTGTTTCTAGAAATCAAATCCGACCTCAAAGAGTAAAGCTTTTACTGATGATATTTCGAAGACCAATGCATAGTCTCCAAAAGAAATGTCTTTAAAAAAGGAAAGAAGAGAGATAGAATTCTAGAAGTGTTGAGCCACAGTAACACTTGGAATAAGTGTAGAACATACACAGGTGACTACTTTAGGGTAGGCAGGATTCATTTAGATAGATAGATTCTGCTGTGTTTGTTTAGAAATTTATCATTGGACCATGATATTAATGACAGTGTTTTATAATGCAGGCTCTGGGGTCCGTCTGGGTTTAAATTCTGGCTTCATCATTTATTATCTGTATGTGGCCTTAGGCAAGTTGTTAAAACTCTCTCTGCCTCAAATTTCTCATCTGTAAAATGGAGACAATAATAATACCAATATTATAGGGTGTTCTGATAGTTAAATAAATTGCTATTTGTAAAGCATTTTAAACTGTGCTAGAACACAGGAGGGAATCAAATGTTAGCTCTTACCATTGTGTACTATATTGTGTCACAGATCTTGATTAACGACCATCAATTTTCAGTAAATTTATCCTGTAGCTATATTTCAATATTCTTAAATCTTGTTTACTTAATTGGCGATTGTTATCTTCATTAGGCACTGCTAGCATGTAAAAGTAAGGTTTGTTCAGAGCTTTAGAGAGTAAAGAAATATATTTATATTTACATTTTTGTTCCACAGCCAAAAATTGAGTGTCCTTTAAAAAGAAAAGAGTTTCTGATGAGCTAAAGTTTCTGATAACACTCAAATAAATAAGCCCCAAGGCTGGGAGAGGAATTAGAGACTGCTAATTCTTCAATTGTTACAGACCCTGGTCCCCCACATATGCCCAATCAGAAAGAGAAAAGTAAGAAATATCATTACTCAGTGTGTCCTGCAGTAAAATGACATAGATAGGAATTGTTTGGCTTTCCAAAGATTTCAAATAAACACAATATTTTCTAATTGTCCAATGACAGGCTTCACTTTTCAATTTCTAAGCTGCAGTTCACTCCTGTGATATAAATAAATACACACATCCATACACATGTATACATACACAAAATTTTTTAAACTATTGTACAGTCAAATTAAATTGGCTGGAACTACTGAGTAACCCCACGAATTAATGAGGTAAACATTTGCCCCTGCTGGGATGTGGAAGACTTCCAGGACCCCCAAGCATACACCTGCAGAAACCGATGATTCACCTCTGAGTCACTCGGCAAACGTTAGCAAGGAGAAGCCAGGCGGGATACAGAGGATGCGCTTGGCTGCCGGTTCTCTCCTGCTCTCCTAGAATAATGACACTAATGACACTTCCAAACAGCTCACCCAATCACAGAGCTGGAGATTACAAAATCCATGCGGCAGCTGATTTCCTAATAGGATGCATTAAACAGGACATTGCATGTTTTATGGGCTGGGGTTGATTAGACTATAAGACTTAAAATATGTAGCTAAAGTGGTTGAAAAATAGGCCTTGGAAGTTCAGATCAAAGCATTACAGGGGGGTGATTAGATAAATAAAAAGTTTAAGCCCAACTGAGCAAATAATTGCACATCCCCTGAAAAGCTCAGTTCACAGGGATTGATCAAATGTGAGTCACCCCAGGCACAGATGTCTTTCTAAGAATATTCCTTTTAATTTTTTTAATGTACATCAAAAGAGAAAAAAATCTGGGTACTGACCAGCAAATACTGCTGTTTGTATAAGAAAAGCCTCTTTAAGATACTGACAAAAATATATATATCCCTCATTGTTTAAAAAGGACAGTTTTTTTTTCCCTTTCTCTTCCTTCTCAGTCTGTAGTAAAAGGTTTTTCCCTTTTTAACACAGACTAATAGAGCTCATCTAAGAAAATTCTAAAATATTTCTGGAGATTTATCTTGTCCATTATTATATAGAAGTCAGATGAAGGTTTATGTTAAAAACATGTACTGTTATTTTTCTAAAGAAAAATATGTCACTGGGAAAGATTTATCTTTGTCTAGTTAAGAAACAAAAAAGCATTTGCAAAGCTTATTTGTGCATTGGTATGTGCCAGACACAAGTTATCTCATTTAATCCTCACAACAATGCTTTAAGGCAGGTTTTCATATTCCTATTTTATGTGTGAGGAAAGCTGAAAGGCTGGGAAATGGAGAAGTGAAGCGTGGTCCTAGGTCTAACACTGGGCTTTTCCCACAAGAGCATTTCTGACAGTCCTTCTTTAGCGCCCACGGCTCTGCACGCGTACCTAGATTCCAGTCATTTCTGTGAGCTGATCTTGGCTGTTTCCTTGAGGCGGGGTCCCAGCATTATTTCTTATTTTAAAAATAAGCAATCTGAGGTAGAGATATTTAATGGCTTTCCAAAAACCACTTAATACAAGGCAAATAGGCAGGTCAACATGCACTCGGAGCCACTAGGTTTCAAGTTTGTGATTTGGTCATCAGTTCTCTGTAGCCAGAGGGTGACCAGGGAAAATATTTGGGTAACTGGAGTTCTTGGTGAGCTCTCGTTCATGTCTCAGAGTCAGCAATTTCTTTGGAAGCAACACACATCCCACAACAATCCCAAAGAAACGGTGATCAGAATTAGGGAAGGAGAATGGAAAACTAATAGTAACATTAGTGCTTGTCTATGAATCAACACAAGTTTCAGTTTCAGATCTGCCCATAAGCTATGTTACACAGCATTATTGATGATATTTTTTACACCTTAATCTATACTTATAACTAATACTCTTTTTGACCTTATTTACTCAAATATTTCTAAAACAGGGTGTTGCTTCATATTTCAGTTCCCCCTCAGACAGCAAGAGGCAGGGAACAGGTTAGCACAGAGAAACAACTATTGCCTCAGGGATTCAGATTAGTCTGGTCTGAATCCCAGCTGTGTGAATTTGAGAAAGCAGCTGAGCTCTCTGTGCTTCAGTTTTCTCACTGACAATAAGTACTAGCTCATAGCGTACTTAGTCTGTTTGGGCTGCTATAACAAAATACCACAGGCTAGGTGGATAAAACAACAAAAATTTTTTTCTCACAGTTCTGGAGACTGGAAGTCCAAGATCAAGGTGCTGTCTACTTTTTGATCCCTAGTGAGTGCACTCTCCTCCTCCCTGGCTTGCAGATGGCCATCTTCTTGCTTTATCCTCACATGGCGGGGCCAGAGGGAGGGCAAGCTCTCTCGTCTCTTCTTATAAAAACACAAATCTCCTCATGAGGACCTCACTCTCAAGCCCTCAACTACACCTAATTACCTCCCAAAGGTCCCACCTCCTAATGCCATCACACTGGGGGCTAGGGCTTCAACATATGAATTTGGGGGAGACACAAGCATTCAGTCCACAACAGGTGCTGTCTGTAAAGCAATTGCCAAGAACTCCATAAATGTTAGTCATCACTATTATTACTCAGATACCAAAATTAAAGAAACAAATGATAACTGCAATAAAGTACATCTCTGTACCCATTTTGACCAATAGAGAGGGACATTTATTGTACTAGATGCTAAGAGACACGAATAGGATTAAGGTAAAGCTTCTTTCCTCAAAGAGTTCCCAGGCTCCTGAGCCCTTTGGAAGAATCTCCTGCAAAAAACACCTGTCCTTCTTGAGCACCACCCCCTGTTTTGCAGGGAAGGTGACTAGCTATGGAGAGACATCCCTAATGCACCTAGAACACATGTCCATTGCACAACTGTACAAGCCTTGGGACAGAAGTCACTACACAGGCATTCAAATCTCAGCTCCTGTAGTTACTATCTGTGACTTTGGGCAAGTCATTTAACCTTGTTCAGTTTAGCATTCTCCTCTGTGGAATAGGAATAATATTTGTTTTTTTTACTTTAAAATATTAATGTTTTTATTATTATCACATCAAAGAAATGATGCTTACCTTGCACCTTTGGGTGGTGCCCAAGAAGGAGACAGCTGTGCGCAGCATTGGGGCTGCAGGGCACTTAGGATGAATGGGGTAGCACTATTGTCATCATCACAATACATCATATATCATACACTATATATATTATGTCTAACAACTAGAGCTCTAGTTTGCAGAGATATTGTGAGAATTTAATGAAATATACGTAAAGTCAGCTAGCTGTAGTTATCACATACAAGTGCTCAATAAATGTTATTAAACCAAACAAACGAACCAAGCACAGTTTCTCCTTGTCGGGAGTGTATGTGAGAAGAAAGGCTCTGTGCTATCAACACATGTATCTGTAACGATGGGCCAGAGCTCAATAAATAGCTGTAATGCGCTGAGGATGTAGCTACATGAAGTAAAAGCAAGCTCACAAACAGAGTGGCTGAGTGCAGAGAACTTCTGTCATTGTCCTCAGGGACCCACTGGCTGTGGGTCTTTGCAAGATTCAGTGTTAACATTTAATATGCTTTAGCACCAAAGATGAAGCAGATAATAATGTGAAAAGGTTTTCCACAGCGCTACCTAGGTTTTCACTGATTAGCTTAGAAATTACCCACATATTAAAACAAAACAAAACACCACAAGTCTAAAAAAAGGGTTGATTGCTTCTCCCCTAAAGCAGTTTTCCACATTCTCTTTATCTCATGGAAATGTAGAGTCAAAGGCAAGTTTTAAAAGTGATACATGCTCATTTTTTTCTAAATTTAGATTTAAACACCTCAATGAATATTAATGGAGAGAGTGAGCTGATACAGAACAGTGTTTTTCAAACACCAGATAGTCGGAGTATCCTTCTCACAATCAGTTGAGGTCTTTGTTAAAAATGTTGATTCCAGACCAGTTATCTTGACCTCTGGGGGTGGGGCTCTGGGATCCCCATGTTTAACAAGCTTCCCAGAGGACTCTAGCACACACACGTCCTGGAGAACCTCTGACAAATAGGGATAAAATTCTCCGGACTTTTACCAAGTTTGCTCCTAGGGCTATTTTAAGCTTACCAAAGTATTAGGGACCATCCAATGATTTAAAAAGAAAAAAGTGAGAGAGTGTGTGTGTGTGTGTGTGTGTGTGTGTTGCAGCTAGGTAGACCAAAACGTACAATAACCACAACATAGTAGGGTCACAGAATCACTAATTACATCTCTAATACATTAAAAAATGCCAAAACGTAATCTTCAGTACTCGGAAAGGCCCACTGCATATCATCCAATGTTGTGTGCCCATCCCACTGGGAACCACCCTGGCCCCCAGCATACAAAGTTAATCAAACACAGACCTTCTCTCCAGCTCAGTTCCATGATTCTTAAACAGTACAGGCTCTCAGATCCCTTTGAGAGTCTCATGAAACTCTTAAGCTTTTACCCCTGAAAAAATGTACATGTGCACGGACACTTGATTGTGAATATGATTTCAGGGAATGGGTGAAGCCGTCACTGAATCCATCGTCAAGAACAGGCACAGAGTATGAATTCGGGAGGCTCTACATTCTGGAAGGTTTGTGGTGTTCCCTTCCCACTTATGTTTCAAAATACAAGGTACATGTTTTAAACACGTAAAAGTGAAGTGTTTGCTTCTTTCAAGGTCTTCTAATTGCCCATTTCTGTCTTCTTGTTTTTTGTTTGTTTTCGTGTTGATGTTTTTAGTAGTTTCTTTTGTTGAATGCCTCTGCTTTGCCAGAGCCCTAAGTGTGCATTTAATTTTCCTGTGGGTAATTCAGCCTTAATCTAGAGGGAGGCACAGCTCGTCACACACATTTATCACCACATAGGACACTACGAGCTCTGAGAATGATCTGGGAGCATGGAGCAGAGGGCATGGGGAAGAAGGTGTCATCTCCACACAGTCACCCCACTGTAAGTTCTGAGATTAAATGGAGTGCTCCATCAGTGTTGCTGAGGGGAGGAAATGACTCTCAGTTAACAGGCGGTGTTCGCCAGGGTGCCCTCAACCATCCCTCCCAACTAACCAGGGAGAAGGGGCATATTTCATGCTGGTGTGGCGAGCAGAGAGGGGAGGCATTTGCATAGCATTAGATGCTCTGTCCTGTTTTCCACAAAAAGATACCATTGAACACCTACCAATGTGAGGTTAGGGGCAGGCAGAGGAAGGGGAGGAAGGGAAAAGATTAATCAAGTGTCAAGAAATCCTGCCGCACAATAAAGGAATGGAAATAGAAGTGGATCAGGGAAGGGCAGAGAAAGTAGCTAAGCTAGGAGGACTGCGCTGTGCAAATGACCCTGACGTTGCTAACAGAACAAGGCTCCCAGAGCAGAGATAACCAAGTGACCTGGGTTCCCATTCAGGAAAGATTTCCATTCATATTCTTCAAGTTATTTACCTCCTAAGACATTTGTTTTTAAGTCTCGCACACACATTGACCCATGTCTTCTCAATCACCACCTGCTTTCACCCAAACATCCAGAGAAGAGTTGACTGTTTATTTATTTATGCTCTATCTGTTTCCAAAATGGATTTGAGGTAGCAGAGCACAAGTGGTAAGTCAAATTTCAATGTTAAAAATTTATCACAGCTAGAATTTTCCGTATCTGTAGCCAGACAATAGTTGATCATTAGAATATCATGTTGGTGCTACCAACACTGTTTATATTCAGGTGTTTCTTCCTGCTCACATAACAGAGAAAAAGATCTCTTGTCCTTAGCTCTGTGCTGGTTCCTTTTAAATATTTCAGGGCAGGGTATCAGGAACGGTATTTTCAGATGGAGAGTCAGCCCAAGCGTGTGAAGTTCATAGTGACAATAGCTACCACTCAAAAGGTACCTGCCATTTTACAAACAACCACATTGAATTCTCGCAACAACCTTTTAAGAAATTTATTGCTAAAATGTCTTTATTTTATTTAGTCCACATTCTACAGATGAGGAAACTGAGAACGAAAAAGGGATTCATTACCTTGCCTGCGATCACACAGTTAATAGGTGCAGGTTTCAAACACAGGCCTCACTGACTTCAAAGCCTTTGCGTTTTGCATTAGACCAGCTTTTCCTTCCTGAAAATGGAGGAGTTGGCAAGAGGTGTGAAGCATCAGAGGTAGCCCTCTGCTGTCTGCGAGATCCGTACCCACAGCCCTAATGTAGAATTGGATGCTTGGCACAAAGCATGTCTCCTCGATTCTGCTATTAATCTGTCCCGAAGGTGATTTTCATGTTGTCCACCTACATGAACAGGGTTTGTTTTAGCATTGCTCATGTAACATAAATATTAAATATCACCTTTCCCCATGGGAATCTTTCCTGTTTGAGACTGTTGGTTTGGGCCTGGATTCATGCATGCTTTTCCTGGCAGAACATTGCCATGAACAATTTAAGTGACTGTTTAGCAAAACGGTAAACACACTGTTTTCAAACACCGGTGTTTTCAGATACCACTGCAGAAGTAACATTATATAATTAAGACCCTCATTTGCAATTTTTGTTTTTTATACAGTACTTTGAATTTTTTTAGGGGGTAAAGGGAAAGGCTGGATGTAATTCGAAGGGAAACGGAGAGCTAACAGGATCCAATCAGGAGTTAATTAGCCATGCATATGTCAGAGACCTGTGAGTATTCCTCAACTAATCCCTGCTTCTGTAACTTGTGTCTAGAGGAATACTGAGGCCAGGGTCAAAGTCAGAGATGCCACCAAGATTCGGAGACATGTACTCACACTGCATTAGAACTCAGCTTCTTTGTAGAATGTTCCTCTATGTCCACATGAATCAACATGGCTTTGTATTTTTTATCAGCCGTTCTTTTATAGGTTAGTGACAGGGCAATGGTTCTTAAACTGTTTGTGAAAAATGAAAGAGATTTCCGCACTCCTCCCTGATGCCCAAGACGAATCTCTTGTTCATTAACTGTTTGGGGTCATCTTTATGTCCATAAAAATAGTGATGTTTCCAACAAAAGATTTAGTTTTGTTCCCAGTCATAACCAACATCAACTCAAAGTCCACTCCCTGTGACTTGTGAGCCTGGATCAAAGACGCTCTTTTCAAAAACAGATCACCAAAGCCTGTAATACACATGTGGACAGAACCATAAACTTGAAGACAGGTAGGGCAGCTCGTAGAGACAGACACTCCACAAATGGTTTTGATGACAAGTAAGACTGATTGAGATGTATTGACTGTCATTTTCTTATGCCACTTCCCATTTACTCTGTGAAAGAAACTTAATACAAAAATCAATGTTTCTTACAGAAATCTAGAAAATGGAGATAAAAAAGAAAAACGTGAAAATCACATGTATATGAAGTCCTAGTCTTTTAAAAAATATATAATACATATTTTATATAAAAATAGATCATATTAAAGGTGATAGTTTTTAATCCAGGTTTTTTTTTCACTTTATGAAATATCGTGAGCATATTTCTATGCCATTAAAAAGTTCTTTTACAACATCACTTTTTTGTCTTTATAGTATTCCATTTTGTGTAATCATTTATTTTTAAGTAAAATACCTTTTAAAAACCTAATTTTGCACTAGAATGTTTATAGCAGCACAATTCACAATTGCAAAGATGTGGAAACAACCCAAGTGCCCATCCATAAATGAGTGAATTAATAAAATGTGGTATATGTATACCATGGAGTTCTACTCAGCCACAAAAAACGATGGTGATCTAGCACCTCTTATATTACCCTGGATAGAGCTGGAACCCATTCTACTAAGTATCCCAAGAATGAAAAAGTAAGCACCACATGTACTCACCATCAAATTGGTTTTAACTGATCAACACTTAAGTGCACATATAATAATAACATTCATCGGGTGTCAGGCACATGAGAGGGGGAGGAGGGGATGGGTATATACACACCTAATGGGTGCAGTGTGCACTGTCTGGGGATCGACATGCTTGAAGCTCTGATCCGGGTGGGGCAAGGGTGATATATGTAACCTAAACATTTGTACCCCTATAATATGCTGAAATAAAAAAAAATTTTAAAAAGCCTAATTTTAAAGGTAACACATGCTGAGTATTAAAACAAAATGCCACACAATAAGACAGTAAAAAATAAACAAACTTGTAGTCAGTCCTATAACATAAGGTAGAATTTCTGCCTCAAAGATGGGTATATTTTTAAAGTTTATTTTTGTGTCAATAAATTACCCACAAAAGTTATATCAATTTATATTCCTAATAGTAATGTATGAGAGCATCTATTTTTTCACAACCTCAAAGACAGAATATTATTGTTTTTTAATGTTTACTTATTGGAAAGGCTGAAAAAAGAGGGATATGATTTTATTTTTCATGTTTTTGATTCTCACTAAAGTTGATTATTCCTATACATCTATTTATGTTTCTCACTTCATTTCTATTTCTCACTATATATTGCTATTTATTTTCATTGTCCAATTTTCAACGGGTTTATAAAAAGCCCCTTTGTAGGAAGGCTATCAATTATTTTTTCTGCCAACTACATTAAACATTTTTCTCAATTTGTTCTTTGTCTTTGAATTCTGTTTGTTTGTTTTTTAAATTTTTAGTTTTAGATCCATAGAAGAGTTTTTAAAAAGTTCCCATATATCCTTCATCTGGTTTTTCCTGTTAACTTACATAATCACAGTATAATTATGAAAATTAACATTGATATAATACTATTAATTAAACTATGGATTAATTAGATTTAGACAGTTTTTCCACTATTATATTTTTGTTCCAGAATCCAATACAGGATTGCATCCAACATTGCATTTTGATGTCATGTTGCTTTACTCTCCTCCAATTTGTAACAGTTTGAGTCTTTCCTTAATTTTCATGACCTTAACACTTTTGTAAAATGTGGCTCAGTTTGAACTTCTCCACTCTAAAGTTAGCATTTTTCTCTTTCCATACTCAATTGTTAGAAGGGAATTCCTAAGTCCAACCCATACTCAAAAATATTCTTCCACCTATCAGAGGGAAGAATATAAAAAAATTTGTGGAGTTATGTTAAAGCCATCACATTAATTAATAAATATTTGGAGGTAAAGATAATTTGAGGCCATATAAATATCCCATATCTTGTTAAAGATTCACCTATTAATTTTAGCATTCATTTCTGGATCTTGCTTGGAACAACTATCACTGTGGATTTCTAAAAGTGATTTTCTACTTTCTTCATTGCTTCTATGTTTATTATTTGGAATCCTTCTGTAAGAAACATATATCCTTTCTCCCCCAGAAATATGTTTGACTTCAGTGGCTAAACAATGTCACCAAAGGCCTGATTTCTTTATCTGCTTTGCTTTTTGTGCTATCAGTTTTACTTGATGGCAAGAAGACTCTCAGAGTATAGTAGTTTCCTTATTGCTGCTATGACAAATTACTATTAATAGAAATCGGATGGTTGAAAACAACACAACCATGTTGTCTTACATTTCTGGAAGTCAAAAGTCTGAATTGGGTTTCACTGGGCTCACATCGAGGTGTCAGAAGGGCTGCATTCCTTCCGGAGGCTCTAGGGCAGAATCTGTTACCTTTCCTTTTCCAGCTTCTAGAGTCCACCATGTTCCTTGGCTCATGGCCCTCTCCCTCCATCTTCAAAGTTAGCAGTGTCCGGCCAGCCAAGACTTTCTCAGGTTGCCATCTATCCGGTTCTCTCTCTTCTGCCTCCCTTTTCACTTACAAGGACCTTTGTGATTATGTTGAGCCCACATGGATAATCCAGGATATTCTATCCATCTCAAGGTTAGCTAATTAGCAAACTTAATTGCATCTGCAACTTTAATTCCCTTTTGTCATGTATTTTGTCGTGTATAGAGATAGAGATATGAGAGAGAGACAGTAAGAGAGAGAGAGAGAGAACTTTTCTACCAACGGGTGCAACACAACAGAATTGGCTTTTATGTAGGACCTGGATGTATAGCACTGGGCCCTCTTTATCCTGGGGGCCAAATGAGTGTAGTCCTGAGACATTATTAAGAATGACCATTCAGGACCTGGGATCTTCAGGTAAATAACCTTGAGCCAAAATTTAAGCTACTATAATAACATCAATCTTTATATTTAAGGCTTATAGGCTTCAATTAATTCAAGAACAAAAGAAATAAAGTGTCATTCCAAACTGATCATTAAAAACAGATTTTTGAGGGCAGAGCTTACTAATTCACAGACTCACTCTTGATTGAAGCCATTTGAAAGATCTCTTGAACCTGAAGGGAGGGCTTCAGAAATTGGCCTTCTCTGGTGTTAGTTATTTTGATCTTGTTGGAAGCTTTACACCCTCACTCTCCTTTGCACTAGGAACTCACCCTTTCTCCTCTGCTGGGTTTGGTAAGCAGTGCTAGGTAATAGTGATTTTGTTTTCCTTTTATATTGTGAGCCTGTATTCTCTGTGTAAAGGCCCACTTAGTCCACCTTCCTACTACCCTCATGCCAGGGGCTCCTCCTCCACTTTGCTGCACATAGAACTAGAGGGCAATGTTTTTATTCCAAAAGACAACGCAGAATAACAAAATTGGGCTCACCTTTTCTATTGCTTATAGCCCCCTTGAGTGGCATGGCTTTTTCGATATTTGGTAAGAACGTCTTTGGAGCCATCTACACCTGACTTCAAATCCTGTTTCAACTATATGCTTTTTGGAAAATGAAATCCTTTGGAGCTCTGTTTTCACCTATTCATGGGTTAGAGTGGTCATCATTTTGCCATGAAGGCCAGTTATCATCAGCAGCTTGTGGTCATTTTTATTCTCTTACTCATTCATTGAGCACCTACTATTTGCTAGGTATGTACTTGGTATGAAGAACACAAAGGTGAACACAATCAGCATGGCACATGTCTTCATGTTGCTTCCAGCCTAGAGGGGAAGACATATTACAAAGCTATGGACAGTGTAGTAAACATAATGTAACAGTAAGTTGAATAAAGGGTGGTAGATAAGGGTGTAAGAAGGGAATCAAATGTCTGTAATTCTACCAGGATTTGTTGCAGTTTTAAATGCACATGTTTGCTCTACTGGATGATAAGTTCTTTGAGAGTAAGGACTGAGCCCTGTTCATTTTCATAAACTTCTCTGCCACACAAAGCAAGGGCTTAATAAAAATCTAGTACATTCAAGTCTTCATGGTGGACACTTCAAATGCTATTGCTAACTGAAATAGTCTCAGTTTATCATCACAGAAGGACTAGATGTTGGGCAGTCACTGCCTCTCTGTTAATCTTGGTACCCTTAGTATCTTGTTCAGAGTCAGGTGTGTAGCAGCTATGCAAGACATTACCGTCAAATGAATGAACAAACCTGGAATGTAAAAGTACCTCTGTCCATCACTAAAATTTTCATTTAAATTAAAGAGAAAACATTCTTTGTGAACGTTTGTGCTAACGAACACTTAAAACTCATCAGGAGTAAACATAATCTTATCCTAGTATGTTTTAAATATGCCCTGCATGAACAAGGTGTGAGATTTACAATCTCATTTGCTCTGTCTATGTAAAAAGCTTTTTATTTGGCTTCAAAGTCTTTAACTTCACAGCAAAATTTCATTATGTCCCAGTTGAGTTCTGTTTAATGGAATTAAATTTCACCCCTTCTAATTATCTTTTGGAACAGACAATCTTTACAGAATAATTAGTAATAGAAGAACATAATGGATCATTGTCTTTATTACTGCAAAGAAATCCTAGATGCTGCTCTAAATCTTAAAAAAAGATCTCATGAAATATAAAATGTATTGAATCCTTCCTCTTAAATTATGTAACATTTAAACTTTGTCAACATAGCTTAAAGATGATGGGAGGTAATTATTTTCTTACTTCATTTTAAATTATTTTATGAAACTACTTTGATATCCCATTCAAATTAATTATGCTTACATTTCAAGATTTTCTTTGTTCAATATTTTATTATCAAACACAATTTAAATACATATTTTTTTCACTCATTTTGGGCTTCATTTTGCTTCCCTTCTTGGACTCTGACCTAAATTTATTAAATTATACATATAGAATATAAGAAGGGATAAAAGTATAGCTATATAAAAAAAAGTCTAATTAAAAATAATTTCACTTACTCATCTGAAAAAACATGGTGCCATTGGAAAAATTTTATAAAACATACCTCAATGAGAAAGAAATACCTAAACATGACTGATTTATTTTTTTTTAAAAAAGCACCAACAGACAAAAAAAAAGTTGTTTTTTTCCTTTCTACACATTCAAGCAATTAAAACACCTTTAAAAACAGAGGATGGAAAATGTACTTGAAAAATGAGTAGGGTCCTTCTTGGACTTCTAGTCTTTATAGTTTAATTTGTTGAGAATTTAAAATTACAGTAATTGCCCTTAAATAACTGACATTATTTGACACTACAACAACAGAGGAGTGGAAATGAATGACAAACACACAAAAGACTTTTGTTATCTTTGTTTGTCTGCCTGAATAAATCTCAACAAGTATTTCAAAGATTTAAATTTATAGCATACTTAATCGCCATTAGATGGCCAATCCTATTGGCTCTCAGCTGAGTTTCACTGACACTCAACATTTTTAGTATCAACTTCTTTAACATATCTAGTTAATCTCAACAGCTATCTTTAAACTAAATTATTACCTCCAAATTAAACATTTTGATAAAATACAGGCATACCTCAGAGATATTGCCGGTTTGGTTCCAGACTATCGCAATAAAACAAATAATGCAATAAAGCAAGTTATACAAATTTTTTGATTTCCCAGTACATATAAAAGTTATGGTTATGCTATACTGTAGTCTATTAAGTGTGCAATAGCATCATGTCTAAAAAATCTGCATAACCTTAATTAAAAAATACTTCATTGCTTAAAAAATGCTAACAATCATCTGAGTCTTCAGTGAATCGTGATCTCTGTGTGGGTGGAGGTTCTTGCCTTGATATTGATGGCTGCTGAGTGATCAGAGCTGTGGTCCTGGAAGGTTAGGGTGGCTGTGGCAATTTCTTACAATAAGACAACAACTAAGTTTGCCAAATTAACTCTTCCTTTCATGAAAGATTCCTCCATAGCATGTGATGCTATTTGACAGTATTTTACCCATAGTAAAACTTCTTTCAAAATTAGAGTCAATCCTCTCATACCCTGCCACTGCTTTATCAGCTAAGTTTAGGTAATATTCTAAATCCTTCGCTGTCATTCCAACGATGATCACAGCATCTTCACCAGGAGCAGATTCCATCTCAAGAAACCACTTTCTTCGTTCATTTATAAGAAGCAACTCCTCATGTGTTCAAGCTTTATCATGAGATTGCAGTAATTCAGTCACATCTTCAGGCTCCACTTCTAATTCTAGTTCTCTTGCGATTTTCACCACATCGGCAGTAACTTCCTACATTGAAGTCTTGAACTCCTCAAAATCATCCGTGAGATCAGAATCAACCTCCTCCAAACTTCTGTTAATGTTGATATTTTAGCCTTCTCCCATGAATCATGAGTGTTCTTAATGGCATCTAGAATGATGAATCCTTTCCAGAAGATTTTCAATTCACTTTGCCCAGATCCCTCAGAAGAATCATTATCTATGGCAGCCATAGCTTTATAAGATGTATTTCTTAAATAATTGACTTGAAGGTAGAAATTACTTTTCAATCCATGGGCTGCAGAATGGATGTTGTGTTAGCAGGCATGAAAATCTCCTTGTACATTTTCTTCAGAGCTCTCAGATTACCGGGTACATTGTCAATAAATGTAATATTTTGAAAGGAATCTTTTTTCCTGAGAAGTAGGTCTCAACAGTGGGATTAAAATATCCAGTAAATCATGTTGTAAACAGATATGCTGTCATCCAGGCTCTGTTCCTCTATTTATAGAGCCCAGGCAGAGTAGATTTAGCATAATTCTTAAGGGCCCTAGAATTTCTGGAATGGTAAATGAGCATTGACTTCAACTTAAAGTCACAGTTTTAACCTCTAATAAGAAAATCAGCCTGTGCTTTGAAGCTTTGAAGCCAGGCATTGACTTGTCCTCTCTAGCTATAAAAATCCTAGATGGCACCTTCTTCCAATAGAATACTGTTCCACCTATCCTGAAAATCTGTTGTTTAGTGTAGCATCTTCATCAGTTATCTCAACTAGATCTTCTGGATAACTTGCTGTGGCTTCTACATTAGCACTTGCTGTGTCACCTTGCAGTTTTATGTTATAGAGACGGGTTCTTAAACCTCATAAACCAATCTCTGCTAGCTTCAAACTTTTCTTCTGTAGCTTCCTCACTTCTCTCAGCCTTCACAGAATTGAGAAGTGTAGCAGGGCGGGGGGATAAAGTGGGGTTGGTAAATGGGTGCAAAAATATAGTTAGATAGGTAGAATGAATAATATTTGATAGCACAACAAATCAACAATATAATCAACTATATGACCATAACCAACTATGACCATAATCTATAATAAGTTAGGGTATACTTTAAAGTAACTGAAAGAGTGGAATTGGAAGGTTTCTAACACAAAGAAATGACAAATCCCTGAGGTGATGGATACCCCAATTATCCTAATTTGATTAATTCACCTCGTATCAAAACATCATATGTATCTTACAAATATATACAACTATAGTGCATCCATAATAATTTTTTTAAAGGGCCTTGCTCTGGACTAGGCTTTGGATTAAGGGAATGTTGTGGCTCATTTGATTTTCTATCCAGACCACTTGAATTTGCTCCATAAAGGCAGTAAGGCTGTTTCATTTTCTTGTCATTCACGTGTTCACTGGAGTAGCACTTTTAATTTCCTTCAACAACTTTTGCTTTGCATTCACAACTTGACTAACTGTTTGGTACAAGAAGCCTAGTTTTCAGCCTATCTTGGCTCTCAACATGCATTCCTCTCTAAACTTAATCATTTCTAGCTTTTGATTTTAAGTGAGAGATATGCAACTCTTTCTTTTTCTTGAACACATAGAGGCTGCTCTAGAGTTACTAACTGACCTAATTTCAATATTGTTGTGTCTCTTGGAATAGGCAGGCCTGAGGAGAGGGAAAGAGATGGGGGAACAGTCAGAACACACACTACATTTATTGATTAATTTGGCTATCTTACATGGGTGCAATTTGGGGTTCCCCAAAACAATGACAAGAGTAACATCAAAGATCACTGATCACAGATCACCATAACAAATATCATAATAATGAAAAAATTTGAAATTTTTTGAGAATTACCAAAACGTGACACAGAGACATGAAGTGAGCATGTGCTGTTGAAAAAAATGGTGCTGATAGACCTGCTTAATGTAGGATTGCAAAAACACTTTAATTTGTAAAACACACATTTCTGCTAAGTGCAATAAAGTGAAGTGCAATAAAATTAGGTATGACTGTATATGGAATTAAATAGTGTAAACTTGAGTTAATTAGAGCCCCTTCTTTTTATTCTCCCTATACTGAGGCCTGGATTGGTGGGGGAAGGTGTCGAAATGGTGATTTGAAAAATATAATTGACTGTCCATCCTCCGTATAAGATGGTAAGTTGGTTAATAGTTGGTTTAATGATTTCTTTCTTAGAAAATCAAGTGCATTTAAGAAATCGATACCCAAAAACATTTATTGTGACTTAAATGACAAGCAGGGGTCACCTAAAGAAAAGCAGGTCTGCCATATAATTTAGAATTCCTGCAAAGAATTTAGAATCCAAATGACATCAGTGAAAGATAGTTTTACTTTTTCCTTCTTTATTTTAATTTAAATATTCAGTTCTCATCTTTCTTCACTTCAAAATAAAACATAATCTACAAATAAGCATAAAGTAAGAGTTTCTCCTTAAAAGTCCCATTTTATATCCTAGTGAAAATAAACACCTAAAGCAATTAAATTGCAAAAATCCCTTAATTGGAAACACATTTTATATTTAAAAAAATATTTCTCTCTACATTTACTTAACATTTACCTGGCTTACAAATTCAGCTCCCTTTTGTGTTTTAATTTTGGTATCAAGTTCCATCCATACCGAACAAAAAAAGGCATAACTCATTCTATGTGCCTTATAATATAGTGACATTCTGATTGGTAGCAAAATAAGGAATACAATAGGTAATATAAAGAAGAGTCTTTTGGGGCGTGAGTACTAATAAAATAGCAAATATGGCTTTCTATTAGGTGAAGTCACGAGAATGAATAGGCCACGGGGGCTTTAAGCTCAGTAGTGCATGGTCCACTTCAGAGGAAAGAGCCTCTGTTTTTCTTTTTAGATGTGTTCCTCTTTGACCAATATTACAGTCCATTATCTTAATAAATTAAAAGAACCTAGTTTATTTATCAGAAAACAAATTTATTGTTTGTACTGCTTGAGTATTTCTATGGAGACTAAGTACACAACATTATGAAGACTCAATTTTTCCCTTAGTCCTCTTATAGCACCTTTACGAAGTCAATGAAAGCATATCCTGCTTATCATCATTCTAAGGACTTTTCCCCTGAAGCTGTTTGTTCCATACCAGCTATTTACACTAATTGCCTAATTAACCAGCAAAAACTGTGATTCATTCCTTTGGCCAAATAAGGGAATTTCCTTCTTTCATCCTCATGTGGTGTAGGTGAAATGCTCCACAGCTTTAGATATTGTCATTGCAATGGTACTTCTTCCTTTCCTCTTTTTCCAAATGATAAGACCTGGGAACATCTTTTATATGATGGCTGATGAAGATTTCACCCAATTGCATAGGAAACAAGTCTGTTTTCAGATCTTAAGACTTCCAATAACTTCTAAATGTGAAATCGCCGAAATTCTTTAACTATTGTCAGTGCACTATTGAAACTCCATCCTTTGAGCTGAGAATGTTCTGAAAATCTTGATTACACATGCTGAATTCAAAGTTATGGGAATTGTCTCCCCTCCAACACCAGGAAATTTCACTTTGACCCATAGTTACTCTAATATTTGAGCCAGCATTAAAGAGAGGCAATTGGCTATTGACATAAGGTAGAAATTATTTTGGCAACTTGAGGGTGAAATATTAATTGACCTATCAGTTCCCAATATCCAGTTATTTAATCTCAGTCTTACACCAATGACAAGCAGGGTCTGATGTCCTCACTCAGCTTTCAGAAAGGAGACATTGATCCTGGGTACTAGTCCTTCCTATGAATGTTACTGCTCCTAAGCTGATGGGATCAGCAAACTTCATAAAGCCTACAGAGGGATTGATGCTTTTCCAAGAGTTACTTAGGAAAACAAGAGAAGCAAATGTTCCTAGTCTTTGGGGTAGATGGGAAAAGCAGGGAGAATTTTATGAAATGCAGCAAGGAAGGGATTATTCCCTTGTTGATTCTATTTTGACAGGAAAGGAGAACATTGTTTTTCTCTTTAAAGATTTGTTTGAGGTAAATCTGTGTTTAAAATGGGGCTTTATAAAAGGGGGGAGATATTGGTCATGTGAGTAGCAAACAGACACATCATCTGAGGAATTACAAATTGATCAGTGACATGTCAAACTAATCTAGCATTTAAATTTAGACTTGCTATGGGCAATTACTTGGTTATAGTTATAACAGATAATCTTAATTTTAGTATTAGTGTTTAAAAATGTGTAATTGTGATAGAATAGATTGACCACTTTCATTCAAGTAGTCTCTAGTAGCAATATTAATTTGGAAAATGATGTGAAAATAGACAGTTTTGTTGCATGTTTACTTATAAACTCTCTATTCATTTGTATTCTATTCAATGGAGGTTACATAGTTTAGATCCCTTTTTTAGTGACATCTTGACTCTGGGTTGAGATTATTTGGGAGATAACTTTTTAACCAACCTACAGCAGGTATTAGTGAGTTCATTTTGTGCTTATCAGACTTACAAGAAAGAAAATAAACTTCCTTCTATAGTTCCTGGTCAAAAGATTGATCTATAGTCATTAATTATCTTCATGTCATAAATTCTTAAGGCAAAACCAGAAACATTTACTCACAGTTTGCTTGATATCAGAGCTTAAGTAAGTTGATTATTCCTTTCTGGTTTAAGACTTTTTTTTAAATCCTCAAATGGAAGAAAGAAGCAATTAGTACTTATTTTTTTGGATTATGCAATGCTAGATGAGTGATATGTCATGACTTTTACACATTTATGTTTAGCATAGAAAGATGCTCATTTGTAATAATTTTAGTTAAAAGAATAGCAACAGAATGTTCTGTTTGGAGACACATTTTAATTTTTTCCAAACCTCATGTCCCCCACTGCACCAAATAAATTACATTGTTGGAGCAATACATTAAGAAACACAACGTATCTTTTGTTACCGAAAACATTTAACAGTCAAGTTGAATTTCATAAAATATTTTATGACAGTTGGGAGGAAAAGCACAAAGAGACACACACAAATGGAATTTAAATGTAATGAATATTCTGTTGTTGCTTGCCAGGGGGAATAAACATTTTCATATTTCTTTCCTCTTTTTAAGCATACCTAGCAATTGTGTAGCTTTTCCCTTTGCATTTCTATTTGATTCCTTAATTAATTAATTAATATCTTTACTTAGGTAGAAGACCACACAAACATCCTAGCGTTTTGCTAAGTTGCACACAGCAGTGTTAGAGGGAAATAGTAATGATCAGCGGCCCACAGATATCTGGCTGTTGATCTCAGTCATACACAGAGATTTTCAGTCATACCCAGGAAACAAAAGGTCCAGAACAGTAGGGCTTTCTTTTGAAAGTAGCTGTGTGCTGGCTATTAAATGTTAAGGCTGGTTCTACGTAAGGAAATAGTTATATTTGCTCCTCCAAGAAAACCCCTTGTATTTGTAGTACTTCTACATTGAGAAAAGCATTCTGGTGCTTTCTGAGATAATCATATGCTTCTCAGGGTTTTGTTATGATTTTCTATTAAACCAATCTACATATCATGTTAGCAGAGATGTCTCAGATGTGATCAATTTTGTGGTGATACCCAATAATATCTAAACCCTTTTTAATACCCTGCTGCAATCATGGGGATGGGAAGTACCCTTTACTGAAGACCTGCTATATGACAGGCATTGCATATATAGCAGATACTGCAAATACATTACATGAACTATCACACCACAACAACCTCATGAGCTAGATATCATCATTATACTTCCCATTTTGTAGATAAAGAAACTCAGGCTCAGAGATAGTAACTGGCCAAAATTGTTTGAATTAAGACATTACATAAATCAGATTAACTTGCCAACCAATGTCTAAAAGTGAAAGCCTCTACTGGGTGGAAAAACTCTGAAAAACATTTCCTTTCAGGACAGTTTGACAAACTACTATAACTGGAGAAATTTCCCATTTGAATAAGTCACTTGTTTAAAACATGTTAGCTTGCTTAAAGTACTAATAGAGTGGCTGCCCAGTGTTTTCAGCTGCTACACCAGATGACTGGAAGTTTACTCACCACTTACTGTGTATGTCAGTCTATTTTTCTCCCACTGTGGAGTTTTTATTTTGATGCTTCTCTAAAACTGTATTTCAGAGAGTGAGCAGGATAAAAATATAGAAATGCAAAGATACAATGGTGTTTTAAGAAACTATTTGTTGAAATGTCAAGAGTTTTTTACTGGATAGCAAATACAGCATGTTTTGTTAAGTCTTCAAGAAATATTCAAGCACTGGATTACTTATACATTAAGGCTGGTTCTACACAAGCATATATTTCTTACTTGATTCACCAATCAATAAAGAAAAACCTTTGTCTCTCACATAGACAAAAGTCTTGTGGTATGCAATTCAGTATAGTCATTATTCTTCTCAGACTTTATTTTTCTCCTCCTGTTAAACCAAAGTGCAAACAGGATTGGGGGAAATGCCATAGTCCAAACAAATGCATAACATAATTTGGCAATGCAAACAAACTGCTATTAAAAATGGCACCATAAAAAATATCGAAACTCCTGGAGGCAGATAAAACCTCAGAGTGGGTTTAGTCAGGCGGACTACTCAAATATTTTTGTCACAGTTTTAATAATTTTACTTCTTTTTTGTCTGCCCACAAGACTTTCCTGGGCCTTAAAGAGTCTTTAGTATTATTATTATTATTATTTAATCTAATTGACACATGTTATATTTTGAAAGAACAATAATGAGATGGACAAGTTGGTCTATGACTTTTGGAGAAAGTTATTAATAAGTTATTTGAAGCTAACAGACTGGAAAAATAATTTGAGGCACATATAAGTGACAAAATGTCTTTAATTTGAAGACTATTTTTAGCAGATGTTTGGGAGTTGAGAACCCACAGAACTGATCACTGATGCTATTGAGTCCAAATGCAATGGTAATAAATAATTCCTCAAACAGTTCTCATAATGATACTAGCTCACTTTTACTGAGGGCTTACTTTGCACAAAACACTGTTCTAAGCACTTACATTTATTATCTCATTATACTTCACAACAATCTCTATGAGGAGGTACTATCATTGACCCACTTTACAGATGGTGAAAATGAGGCTTAAAGAGATCAGGTCTACACAGTAAGTTGTTAAGCTGAGATTTAAACCCAGATCTGTTTGACCCCAAAACTTGTGGATCTTAATTAACGACACAACCTTGCCTCCTGAATTCCGAATTCTAAAACAGTCAAACTGAAAGCAACCTCTGAAAGAGGAGCTGCAGTCCAGCTCCTTTCTCTTACAGATGAGGAAACTGAGGTTTTAAAAAGTAACTATGTCTGACCTATCATCCTACAACAAATTAGTGACTGAGCAGGTCTAAAACTCAGGTCTTTTGCCTTCAATTCCAGACAGAATGCCATTCTATCATTTAATGAAATTTGCATGACCCAGGAGACTAGGAGACTAGCTTTGCAGTTTAACACACACACCAGATAAAATACCAAAGTGCTAAATTCAGGTTGCTTCTGTGTTTTCTAACTTGCAGCTGCTTCTTTGCAGGATCATACAACACATGATGCGACAGGGACTTAAAGCCACACATAAAACATATTAAATGTAGTCAGCAGTGATGAGATTTGGTACCAAATAAGAAGCTTTAATTAATTTTAAATGGTGCTTTTCATAGTGTCAAAAGCTCAGTCCACTGAAGTGGAAAAGGGGGTTGGAATGGCCAGATCCTAGCAACCCGGCTAATCTGGGCCCTTCTGAGCAAGCTCATTTGGAATTCTTACATCAGTGCATCGGCACGCCGAGGTGGGGCTCATGGGGACAAACAAAATAGCAACCCCAACTCCACCACTACTCAGAATCCCGCATCCCGGGGAGGCCTGAGAGCTCAGCTGTATTAAGGGGCCATTGGAGTTTCCCTGTTATTTGTCCACTTTTTGAGGATTAGAACTTCCGCTGGGCTGTGTTCATCTGTGCTGAGAATTTAAACTCAGTGCATGCTACAACAGGAACAGTGAGATCTGCTAGAAATGTTCAAAAAGAAGTCTGTTTTGACTTTTAAAAGCTTTTAGATGCACAAAGAGCAATAAATTGAAGGGTTTCCGATTTCTTCTGGGAGTCTACATTGGGTAATGGTTTCTTTTTCTATTTCTTCTCCCCCCACCCCATGAGCCTTTGTTTTTAAAGCTGTAATCATATGGACATTCACCATGTAGATCAATTTAAGTAATATCGTTTTAGAAAGGCTGAGATATTCGTGCATTTCTTATATACACACACGCGCGCGCGTGCACAGGAAGCTTTTTTTCCCCTCTCCATGACATATAAATAGAAACTATCATTAAGGTCCTTCTTCCTAGAGAGCACAGACCATATAGTAAGACCCAAATAGTAAAGACTATTTGAGGTTTTCTATGTGACCCAGTTCCCTGGTTTTACAGCTGAGGAAACTGAGGCTTAATGTGCCATGGCAAGAATGAGTACATAACTCCAGATTTCTCCATTTCTTTGTTCCTTTCTTTATTATCCAGCTCATCATTTACAGGTATTGTTTATAAGAGTAACTTGGGAATGTGACCTATTTGCTATTTTTAATGTAGGAACCATGCTATGCATACATATTGAGGATAATAATAATAATAATGATTAGCTCTTAAATGAAGCATTTATTTGGGTCAACTATTATGGGTCAAAGATTTTTTATTTCTCCCTAGTACTTTATCTTACGTAAATGCACATCTTGTCACCATGAATATAATAAACAAGGACAGACCTGCAGCCTAGGTGATTTGCTATTAGTGGTAGGAATGTGAGCAAAACAGTTTAGGCAAGCATCCAAAAGCACATATCTATCCAGTGAAAAGGAACTAGAAAAGATCAGATTTCCATCACAGGATTTTTAGAAACTTGATATTGGCAAGATTGAAAATATTTTAGGGAGATCCTTTTTAAAGTATTCCTGGTTTTTTAAAATTTTTAGTCCACATCAAATTACAATGAGGGAGAAAAGGGAAGGACAAATAGAATAACAACTGTACTTTGCATTAAATTGAGGAAAGACCAGAGCATTAATTTTCTAGTATTAATTTTTAACATTTGTTAATGAAAAGTCACTGAAACTCAGGTAAACTCCTTATTAATAGTTTTAATCTTTTCTTTCCGGGTGTGGGGGACAGGTAAGATATTTGATATATCCTTCAAATATTTAAGTTGTTTAAGTCATTCCATTAACTCTACATTGAGTATCCAGATAGATTTTTTTCCTCCTGCAAACAATTGAATTTTATTTTCCCTTTTCCTCCCTAAACACAGCTCAAGTATGGGATGCTGGCATTAGTATGGTTATACTGAATTTTTAAAAGTATCTTCTTAGTCTCATCTACCAATCATTTCATTCAGAAGAATAAAGTAAAATTGAAGGGAGCCCTACTTATCTTGTTTTATGAGTAGCTTTTACCATAGGAATATTTTATGCAGTACTCACTCAGTATCTACTGAGTTTATATACACATAATGGAATTTTCAAAAACCAGAATGTACTTCCATATATGAAGTAAAAGAACTACCAAATATTAGAATAACTGAGTCAATAGAATTTATCAAGAGATATCTGCTTCGCCCATCTGTACAGTTAAAATGAAAATAATATATTAATTAAAACTTTGAACAGACAGAAAAATGAAGCTTAAATGCTAATATGAAAACATCCTTTCTTTGCATGTAGGAATGTACAATATGAAACTGTCTCCCTCAACCACTTAATAACTAAGTAAGTATTAAAGTAGCAGGTAATAGATCTTGTAAATACAGCAAATGGAGGGAGGTGTGGGGTGAGTGTGGGGAGAAATCCAAAAAGGATTTCTGGAAAAGCAGTAACTTTGTACACACTTTTAATCATTGCTGAGAAAAGAGGAGAGAACTTTTGTTAGCCTTATATAAGTTCAACAACAAGAGAGTAAAGGTTAAGAATCCTACTTTCAGTTCTAGGGTGGAATTAGAAGTCCATTCTCCCATCAATACACAGGGGATTTGCACATGAGAATAGGAGTTACATGAGCAAATCCTTCAGGGATCTGTGAGAAAATAAACTCTAACAAGAACATTTGAACTACCTTCATAATAGACTGAACGTCATAAAAGATATGAATATGGAAATGTTAATATTTCAAGAAAAATTTACAAATACATGTCTAATGTATAGACATACATTTATATGCATATATAAAACATATATGTATATATTTGAAATCTGTACATGTCTACGTGATTATGCACTAACTCTAGTCAGTAAAACTGCTCATTAAGTGCTCCTACTGTTTTTTGTGTGGGGGCTGTTTTGAGGACATGATTATAGCATTTAAAATTTAATTTCAACAATGGAAATAATACTATGGAAAAACTCAAATGCACTTCATGTAAATTTTTCTTTTACTTTCTTTTTTTTTCTATTTTTTAGTAGCCTCAACCATAGAACACACAAAAATATGTTCATTACATTTTTTTTCTTAGTTGAGTCTTTTCAACAATAGATAAAGCATCTCTATTTTCCTTTAAAAACCAGCAAATTTTCCCTTTTACTTTGCCAACAACAGTGTGGATTTTCACAAGCAAATTTTAGCATAAAATGTGTCCTCATTGTGAGAAAAGTAGTATAATTCTTATACGAACATATATTATAATATTAAAACCTGTAAGGAGGTGGAGTGCAAGGCTAGTGTTTATTAGATTATTTCAGTCCTTCATAATCTGCTTGCTTACTCCTATAGCAACTTGTTGATAATAGGAAGTCTTTTGTGAGAAACGACATGAAAAACAATAAAAAGCATCAGATTTAATAAAGTATCTAAGGAAAGTCTTAAAATGACACCCACACTCTGAAGGGAAAGCCAAATTTGCTTTTTCTGAGGGGAATTTGTGTTCGTCAGGAAGGGTTCCTGGAGGCTTTGTTTTGAGGCCTTGATGTGTGACCAGCGCGCTCCGGGCCGCCCTTCACCCTTGCCCTCCTTCCACCATGCTCTGCCCACCCATACTGACGCCGCAGGGGGAAGGGTTTCAGAGCAGAAAGAATCAAAAGCTGAGGGACGGGGGAAAAAAAGTGCTTTTCAGGGTCTGATGTGTGGGAATCAAATGAGAGGCCTAGCTCAAATCCGGTCGCCAGGCAACCAAAGTGATATGCTGAGGGAATATCATTAAAGTTGGAAAGTAAGCAGTCTCTCTGAATTAGTAAACCAACCGCAGGATCCACGATGCACCCGAACTCCATCGGTGCCGGAGCGATTTCTCCGAGGAGGACAAGCGGGGGCTTTGCCAAGTTAAAGGAGGAGAGGAGAGGGAGAGGGAGAGAGAGAACGCAGCTGATTTGTAGAGTTTTTTCATAAAAAAAAGACAATGGCTGTCCAGACATGGAGTTGGTGGTGAAATATGGTAACTGCCACGGCTGCAGCTGGCTCTCTGACACAAGATTAATAAGTTGCCGTTTCCTAGCCGACCAGAACCGAGTGGGAACTATCCAGCATTTTATCTTGAATTGTGGGTAACAGCCTTACTGCAAGCTGGCCTAGTTTACTGCTCTGTTTTTTCCACATCTCCCAAAGTGCAGCAAACATCTGTGACTCTAATGAGGTCATCATTGAGGGTGTCCAGCAAGCCAGGCCCTGAGAACTGACCTCACCTCTGCCTGAACATAAAGTACAAGTGCTGTGGGGAAGCAGGACAAATTAAATGGGGAGCTGGCACTTGGCTGTGAGTTAAGCTCTTAAGAAACTTTTTGCTGTGATTAAAAAAGAGAGGGAGAGAGAGAGAGAGGAGATTGAGGTTCAGAAATGACAGTACAACAAAGCAGTAGCAAGCCTACAGAATTACATTTAGGCCTCACTGATGAATATTATCACTGACATGAACAAGCAAAGCTTATCTGGGCCTTCCTTCTTGAAAGGCTGAATAAAATTGAATTGCCAACTTCTGCATTTTACCACATTTTGGTGGAAATGGCTCGGAGACCTACATGATTTAAAAGGAAGCCTGGGTGAATTCAACCACAGAGTGTATATATGTGTTTCTGAGAGCAAAATTTCAAACATTATGCAACATGTCATATCATTTATAAGTAATTTGATTACAGGCATAGAAAACAAATCAAACTTCTCCAGATAAGTCTTTCCGCCCTCCCCCCTCATCATTCCAACAGAGTCGTGGTTTTCATAAATAACACCATCAAGCAAACATGCAAACACAACCCAAAACTACATTCAAATCAGTGAACTGTAATAACTTTGTTTAGTCATCTGTAGAAAGAACATGGAGGGATGACTCTACCTACTGCTTCCTTAAAACAATCCATTCCAATGGGATGAGAAATGTAAGCTTTTAAAAAGAAGGAAAATGTTTTAAGTTTGGAGGGAAAAAAACATATCTGAAAAATGTCCCTATCATTAATGTATAAGTACATTGGCCACATGTTGATTATATATTGTCCATTTTGGCTACATTTGCTCACATTGAAAACTATCTAATCAGTGACATCATCTTTGTTGCCTAAGGAAATGGCTATGTGGGTAAGTCCAGAAGGAGGAAAAAAAAGATGGAGTTCAACAAAATTTACCCAGAAACCTTAATTAACTCACTCTATATGCAGATACATTTTTCCCTGAGAGCAAATCAATAAGGCACAGAATGCCATGCTATGCTAAAAATGAGTTTGATTTTTTAAAAGTAAGTATGTTATGATGGAATTAAATTTTCCAAGTTTATATTTTATTATTCTCACATGATTATCATATTTTAGACTAGATCAGATGCAAGAAATACAGAGAATTAGTAATAAAGATGAAATCACTTTATCGAAACCAGTAAATGTTGTACAAAACTGTCATTTGACTAAATATGAGATGTAGATGGCACAGGAAGGAGAAGGCAGCAGCAGGTGGGCTGGCCAGGAGAATGTGTTGACCATTTCTGAGTGATGTTGAGCCTTTCTGCTGTGATATCAAGAGGGGACCCGGATGCTATCCTAAGCTTAATTTATAAATAATGGACATTATGTATTGGGGATGATGAACATGTGCTTAAATGTGGGACATTCAAGATGAAGGGTCCAAACGGTAATGCTAGGGAGAAGTCCTAGCAAGTCCTGCAAGTCCCTCAATAAAGACAATTTCGCCTTACAGGAAGAAAGGATGCAGCTCATCATTCAGGGTCTTGAGCTAGAGTTAATGGAAAACAAAACAAAAACCCTCTGCTTATATGTGAATTGGGCAGAGAAGCAGTCGGGGAGCAGAAATCTATCCCGTTACACTCTTTCTCAGTTTTCAGGAAGGGCTTGCCTAATGCCCATTTCAAGGCTGAGTTTATTTTTTAAATGCAAATGAAGGAAGTGTTGCGTTCAGCTTTGCAAACAGTTTTCAGAAATCCTGTTGGCCTACATTTAACTGGGAAGCAGCACCCAGTACCAAGTATGGAGACTCAAACAATCAAGTAGTTGTTTGCCTCACTCACATTCCTGAGGCAATCTGGTTCCAGCTGAACTCCTTGGGAACAGTCTGGGCTATGTACCCCTGGGGCATCTGCCCCAATTAGCATTGACCCTTGGGGGCCTCCTTGCTGGCTCTAGGTTACTCCCAACCTCTTGAACTCTGGGTAAACCAGATTATTTTAGGAGCTCTAAGCTTTCCACAGCCCCAGGATGAACTGGATACCCAGACTCACCATCAGAAATTCAGTCACCTTGGAGTGCTGAAACCAACATGGCCTGTTCCAGGCTTTCTGAACCAGGAGGAGACATGAGGGGTGGGATCTTTGGGGTAATTGTGGAACAATAGGAAAGAAGGCTCAGAGAGTGCTTGGCCAGGCTAAAACTCTGTAGTGTGTGGAAAGAGTACGGGCTGTAAAGCCTCACAGAACTGGGTTTGGCTCTTGGATCTTCTCTAACTAGCTGGGTGACCTTGGCAAGTCACCAAACCCTACCAAACTTCAATTCCCTCATGTGAAAAATGGGGACAAAGATATTTATCCTGCAGCGTTTCATGAAATCAAATGGTCAATAAAACGCCTGGCTTACAGAAGGCCCTCAGTAAATGGGAGTTAATTACAAAGACCAAAGCCCATCATGTTTGACCAGGGCAATTCTAATTCCTGAGAAAATCAGGGGCCACATAATACTTGAAATCCTTCTTTTTTGTTGTGGTTTGTGATCAGTTTGTTACCACCCCTTCCTCTCTAAGAAAACAACCACAACTGCTTTTTGTGCCTCTTTCCATCCAGTACTTCTGGGAACTGTGGTGTGACAGAAGGGATATAGGACATGCACTGAAGCCTTGACAATCTGGCTGCGAGAACAGCACCGACAGAGCATGAACCAACTCAAGAACAGTTTAGGCATCAAGGTGCACAATGCTGAGTATGCACAGTGGGATTTGAGAGAAGAGAGGAATCTGCATGGGCTATTGTGACCAGGGAATGCTCCATGGAAGTGTGGGGTTTGGTCAATATTTATTGAGTGTCTACTAGTATGAGCCAGATACTGAGACAGAGCCAAATAAGGTGCAGCTTCTGCTCTAAGGAGCTTAGAGCCCAGTGAAAAAAGACATGTTAACATACAATTTCAAGATGATGCAGTGGATGCTAAGAATGGGTTTGAGGGAGGGAAGTATTGTAAAAGCAAGGAAGAAAAAGGGCTTAAGTTGGCTTTGAAGGATGAATTTGGTCTAAGTAAATCCTAGGCAGCATGAAAAAAGGTATAACATGCACAAGCAAGGAACGAGGGAAACCTAGGGAATGAGCAAGGTACTCCTGTGTGTGTCTGTGTGTCCGCGAGAGAGAGAGAGAGAGAAAGAGAAACAGAATTTGTAAGTGGAAGAAAAAAATAAGTCTAAAATTAGATACAAGATTTAAAGAGGAACCTATTCTAAATTGCTATTTCTATTTCTTTTTATAGATGTGACAGACGATGATGCTAATTATGATGGTCCATGATTGGTAGGTTATGAAGGCCAAGGATTGGAGTATGGCTTTAGTGAGTGGCCTGACAGTATAAAGGTCAGCTATGAGCTTATTCACATTTGAATCCACTCTTATTTCCCGTAGAAAAATTTCATAGGCTGGTGGAATCCACCAGAGTGGGGCTGTAATCAGTAGTTGGTTGTGCAAATTGGCTTTCTGATCAATGCCTTCCCTTGGAAATTAGCCAGGGCAACAGACCCTGACCGACCCCAAGTCTCCCCAGAAGAATCAACTGGAAGGGCATTGGGCCTGGAATAGGAGTAAAAGGACTGTGGAGATTGGGACACAGACAGTATTTTTGGAGTTGGCTGAGAGAAAGACACAAGTGCCAGACATTGTTTGAGACTCTGAAGACCCTTAAATCCCAACCCAATTCCCAGAAAATCCCCTCTGTTCCTTTAGCTTGAGTCATCTATTGACTTGACAATCCCTGTTTGGTGTGGCTGTCCATCCTGTATGCTGGGGCCAGGACAGGAAAAGTGTGGAGTCACTGTTAACTGGGTCACTCAAGGCTCCATCTCATAGAACTGTCCATGTTTATTGATGATAACCTATAAGTCATGGTAGTCTGGGTCTTTAGTGCTAGAACAAATGCTCCTTTGAAGAGAAAAAGTATCAGCCATCATGAGCTTCTTCCTTTAGTGGCAAGAAATATGGGGACATGTGCATGCACCCACCATGAAGACTGGACATGACCAAACAGTAGTTCTGCCGTGTGTATATTTTAGGCGCATTGGGAAGAGTGAGCTATTGAAATGTCATTAAGCACCTATTATGTGCTAGACACTGTGCTTGGCAGTTTCCATCCTCAGAAGCTCACAGTTAAGTGGAGGATAATAACAGAGTGATAAGTGCTAATAGAAGTAAGCATGGGACATGAGGAGAGCCCAAAGGAGTGGTCCTTGGGATCAGGAAAGGTTTCCTGGCAGACGACACGGAGCACAACATGGAATAGTTGACATAGATGTGGGAGAGGGCACATGAAGACAGATAGCTGAGGCAGAATAGGTAGGAAGGCATCAGGCCACGAAGGGTCTAGCACTGCAGGCCAACAAGACAGGGTTCTATTGGGAAGGTATGGGGCATCACTGAAGGCTTAAGTGAGGAATTGGCACAATCTGTACTGTGTTTTAGAGCAATCTGGCCACAGTAAAGTAGAATACCTTAACAGGTGGAGATGGGGCAGGGAGATACTACAAGTTTGTGAGGCAAACAATGAAATTATTGTTAGTTACCACTGGATATGTAATGGTGCATTGGAGATTCCAGTTAGTTTACTTGACCAAATTTTCATGGCTCCCCATTGGAGTTCCTTGAGGACAGGGACCCATGTTTCTTATTTTGGTGTGTTTTCCTTCGTCTAGACAACCCTGTTCCACAGCAGGCACTCATAAAATGTCTGCTGGATCAATAGCAAATCTAGGATGAGGAAATGCGTTTTCAGTGCTCTGATCTAGAGCTTTTTCTACAACCACACAGTGGTCCCCTGACCGAGTTTTATTTCGGAAATGATTAAAGGCTGGGGTAGCAGTTCTGTGCATTAGATCCCAGCACCCACTTGCTTTGTGAATATTGAGCTAAACAGGCTAACATTGGAGAGGGGAGGTCTGAAGAGGTGAAAGAGGGGGCATCCCCTTCAGTCTCCAGGTGTTGTCAGGGTGTGAGGCACTTTGGTATGAGGTTGCTGAAGGGGGTACTTTGGGCAACCCAGAGTCAGAGAGAGGTCATTAAGCTCTTGGGATGGGAGAGCAGGAAGGGAGGCAGAGAAGTTTCTAGGAAGTAGGAGGAGACTCAGGAAGGAGATGGGAGGAGCTCTGCTCTGATAATTTGTTGCTGGGCTGCACTCTTCCCATCCCTCCACCCTAAGACAGAGAGGAGCTTTTCAACTTTTGATCTTCGTCTGATCATTTTGCCATTAGGCACCCATCAGACCCCGCCCACACGGAGACTAGAAGTGAGGTGTGAGAATGTGGGTACAGGCTGCACAGCACAGTGGCTTCACAGGCTCTGGCATCTTTTGGCCTCAGTTTCCTCATCTGTAAAATGGAAATAATAATAGTATCCACTTCATAAGTTGTTCTGGGGATTTAATAGATGATGTTTGTAAAGAGTTTCACACAAGGGGCTGACACATGATAAGCACTGAAAAAAGATTCGCATTGATTATTTTTAGAAGTCGGGGAGGTGCGAAGGTACCAGTAATTGGTGGTCCCAAAGGTGCATCTAACTCTCATTGACTACATTAAACTTCATAATCAGCCTCCAGATGGCTCTTGAGAAACTTCCTTATGTCCATATCTCCTCCTCATGGGCGTGAGAAATCTGGCTCCATTGTGACCAGTACAGACACCTGGGGCAAGGGAAGAGGGAAGGCCCTGGTGACAGTCAACAAGTGGAACCAACAGGAGGCTGCGTGGGGCACCCTGGGATGGCCACCACGAAAGCAAGGGCCAGCAGCTGGAGGGAACACTTAGAAATTTGTCTGCATAATCACTTTTTAAAACCAGACTAACTAAAGTTGGGAAGAAAAGGAAATGTGGTCATGTCTTCGAATGTAGCCTGTCGATCCTAACTGCGACCCAAAAGAAGCTGAGGAGTTGAAATACAGAAGGGGCTGTGTTTCTTTCGGTTATCTTATTTAATCATAGATATAACATTAAAAAATAAATGAAGCATTAGAAAAATGTTAGAAAAAAACAGATCAATTTTAATTACTCTTCATAGCTCAAGGAATCTTTATTCAAAAAAAAATATAGCATTCTATTTCTCCAGAAAAATTCCTGATTGAAATATCTACTATTAGCATTTTCACTGATACATTTTTCCACTTATTGTAAGAAACTTGGTATATCTCATAGGCACTAAATCAGCAGAGAGACCAGTGGAGAACACATGTAATAAAGTGTGAAATGGTATTTAAGTTATTCTTTAAAAAACAAAATAAAAATAGTGCTAAAAATTCATATGTTCTTCAAAAATAAAAAAAAAATTGATTTTCACTTTTAGGAATTTAGCCTAAGCCAATGGACAGAATTTAAGCCAATTAATTATGAACAAAGATAAACATTTATTACAGAATTATTCTAATGGTAATAATTAAAAATAAACTCCATATCCAACAATAGGGGACCTGTTAAATCCATACAATAAAATATTATATAGTTATTAGAAATGATTTATGTTAATGAAGACGTGAGAAAAATGCTCAAGACATGATTAAAAAAGGGCACAGAACTGCAAATGAAATATGATATCAAATATATCTAATAATAATAATACTGGAAGGAAATGATTACACCAATTACTGTTCTAAAATATTTACCAATGGTTATCTTTGAGTGGTAAGATTATGGGTGATTTTTATTTTCTTCTCTATTGTAAATATTTTCTAACTTTATAAACTATGTGCATGTAATATTTTTGTAATTGGTTTAGAAAACACAATAACATTACCCTGCACGGTTATAGTTGTTTTAGATCTTTAAAAAGGAACTAATTATTTCTGCCCATAACAAATTCCACTTAACTCTATTATGGGAAGATTTAAAACATGAGTTTTAAAAGCTTTCCACTCCTACCCCAGTCCCTAAGTCTTTTTTTAAGTCAGAGTTTTTGATTTCTAAAGCTATTCACAGATTGTACACACACACACATACACACACATACACACACACACATTCTTTTCCTCTTTCATCCACTGGTAAATTTCTGTCTTACACTCGCCTTATTCTTCCTCTCTTATATTAATGAGATGGAAAAAATGAAGATAATAAACAGTTGCACTGAGTGAAAAGGCATGTGGGTGCCATGTTTTCAGTAAAAACAGTATTATAAAAATAAATACATGATTTTTTAAAAAAATGATCCCTGGCTTTATAAATAATTCACATTTAGAATCTATTATAATGCATTCAAAATATAGTTTGACTGCCAAAGGTGTGAGTTTCCCCAACTTTCTCCCCAATGTGAGAGAACTCATTGCTCTCACCACCTGCTGTCAGTCTCCAGGTTCTCCTTAGACTGAACGAGTTCCCTCTGAGGTCCAAAGAAGCCCAGTCAAGGTTGCAGGGAAGCAGCCTGGAAGAGCTTCTTCTTGAGCCTGGGATTAGCTTAAGGTGAGTGAGGCACTTGCTTTGAGCACAAAATTCAAGGGTGGGGAGGGAGACAAAAAACTCATAATTGAGATCAATACTATCTTAATGCAAAAAATCCATGATAACCAAATATCAAAATTTCAATAAAGTCCAGTACTATGCCAAGACATATTGGAGACTAAGGTGAAAAGAAAAATGTGTGGCCCTATAAACATGTTTTTATGTATTTTTTTAGCTATTAATGTTTCTTGGAACGTTAGTTTAAAAATACCGAACATTAAAAAATTGACGTTACTTTCACTCCTAAAGGAATGAAATTATACAAAAATCACTCCTCAGATTCAGCAATTTCCTCAGAACCAACCATAATGAAAAGGCCCAAATCTCCGGGTCGAACATTTAACAAATTTAGTATCTTAGGTCCACTTAATTGTGAGTTAAAATTCCTATCCCAGGGTAAGAACTGAGGGCTTAGATTCTAGGAGAGGACATCCTACAACTGCACCATTCAGCCCACAAATATTCACTGAGCACTCACTGCATGCTTCGTCAGGTTGTAGGACAGACAGGATGCTGACTCCCATATTGCTGAGCCCTTTATTAATTGGCTTTTCTTGCTTGTTTGTTTTTAATGAATGTATATTTCTTTTTCCAAGTTTTTCTTTTTCCAACTGCTGTAAATTTACTCTCTGCTCATCTATATCATTCTTCAGGTTACTGCAATGTGCTGTCTTGCTCTGACTCGTGCATTTCGCACTGGACCTCTCTACTTCCAAGGACGGTTTGTTTTCCACATGTATAGGTCATCTCTTTCACACTGCCTTTGCTTTTCCTACTCCTCGCTTTGCTGAGCTCAGTGTTTTATACGTAGTAGATGTTCACTGAATATTTGAGGATCACTTGATTGTTCAAAGAATGAATCTGCGAAAGAATCAACAAAGAAAGGAACAAATGAATGAAGGCACCTGGTCTCCAGAGAGATGGAAAGAGGGAGGGAGGCAGCATCGTATGTGCTGTGTGGTTTGTGTGGGTTCAGTAGTTGAGGTGCAGTCACAGCTGGGTGGGATAGGAGCAGCAGGATAAGCCTTCGCAGTTGAGTTTCAGAAAGAACAGTCTGGGAGGTCTGTTGTATGTGAGTCAAGTCACTCCTCTTCCTGGAAAGGGCTTCTGTTTCCTCATCTGTAGAATAAGGGAGCTGAATCAAGAAATCTAAAGTACCTTTCAGCTCTAACATAGATTGAACTCACCGCTTCTAATGATGTCGGTACCAGTTAGCATAGGTGCCAATGAGCACTGCCGCGGATTCTTTTGTGGTTTTGGTTTTCTTAGAAAAGGAGTGCCCTTTAATTGTACAGTATAAACACGAGTCAGGAGCAGGGGGCAATTGTGGCGTTTCTTCTTGGTGAAGATTCCAGGAAATAGCTGTGTCATTCCAAAATGTCCCTCTGGTCTTTAGTCATTTTAATGTTAAAATGAAGAAACCTCAAGTAATCAGGTTTTTCTAGGACAAAATATCTCTGGTTTAGCATGTTCCACTTTAAGAATTTTTGTCCTCATGTATGAGGTGGGAGTGGGAAGAATATTATTTTACCTTTAATTTAACCCTTGAGAAAATCAGCAAATCAAATGCCAGCTACTGAACGCTATGACAGAAACCAACATTTGTAGAATGTTTTACAGTCTACACGGAAGTTTTCACATTTATATTATATTCCCATTTAATTATATTCCCATTTAGTTATATTCCCATTTAATCCTCATGACAGTACTGTGGGGTGGGAATTTCTTAATATAATTTCTTTCTTATATGTGAGGAAAATGAGCTGAACCTGTGGTGCCCATCTTGAGACCCCAAACCTCCAGCTCTTTGCAGACACAGATTTGTTAAATCCCTTTCAAAGAGGAAGGACCCAAATAGAACAGACATCCAACAGAGCTTGTGCCATTGTCTCTCAAGGATTAGGGAAAGCTTCCTGCTTTGGAGGCAAAGGTGAAATAAATCAATAGTTTCCCCAAACCTGGCCTTACCCTAGACCCGTGGACTCAGAATCTCCAGGCAGTGACTTAAATTTTAGTTTTAAAAAAATTTGAGAATTTCAAAATTTTTTCAATTAAAAATCTTTCTAATATAAAATTTTAATAAATATTTACTCAATGACTATAATGTATCTGTTTTTCTCTAATCAACAAAAAATGTTGCAACACTATATTTGGCTCCCCCAATTTTTAGTTATGTGTGTCTGGCTATCAATGAATTTCCCAGAACTTTTTTGGAATTTTTTGTATAACTCGAAAGTCTAGAAAACATAATATACATCTGTAACTTTTATCATATTACTTCCCCACATAGAAATCCCTAATGGTCCTTCATTATTATCAGATTAAATACTAATTCCTAAGTCTAATTTGATTACAGACTGTAATTTCAGCTGCTTTTGGGCTTTTAATTTTAAGCTGTAAAATGAGGTTGTTTGACTAAATAGTCTTTAAAATAATTCCTAGCTGTTAAATTCTATGAATTTATAAGTGTCATAGATGTGAGCACTGTGGCATTTAAACAATAAGCAAAGTGTTCTTAGGGAGGGTGCCTCTTGAGGACAGGAGTAAGGCTGGTTTGGAGAACCCTCACCTTTCCTCTGCATGGTATTGGCCCAGTTGAGTGGAGTTTGAGTGTCAACCTGAAGGAGCAAGAGATCCACTCACTTCTGTGAGGTAGCAGAGGAGGCATTCTTCTACTGGATTGAACTGTTATGCACTTTTGTCAAAATATCATAATTAAGTAGAACATAATGAAGTAAAAGGTAAGGATCAATCACTAAATATGAACTGCCCAAATGGTAATTTAATGTTAACTTTCTCTAGGATGTCACATTTGGATCTTTTGAGATTTTTGCTTTATTTAGTGTTAAGGACTTGTTTCACTTTTTGAGTAAACTAATTAATTTCTCTTTTTTTCCTTCCTTATTTTTCTTGCCTTCCCTCCTTCCTTGCTTCCTTTCTTTCCTTCTTTCTGTCCTTCCTCTTTTTTTTCTTTCTTAGTCCATTGACACCTTTAAAGGAAAGTGAACATCTCTATGACTTATTTTAACCCATCCCATCAGATGCATGGAAAGGAGTAAATCAGAACAATGATTATGTGTTGTGAAATAGATAATAAAGTGGTGATAGATGACTATTATTGTGGTGGTTATGATACTGTCAAATTAAATTCATGTACAATGTGTCCATTCAGAAATCCTGCAAAACAGAAAAACTATTCCTTTTTTTTTTTTTTTTTGCCTTTTTAAAAGCTTTGTTTTAAAAAGACACCTTCCTGTCACTGGTGCTTATAAGTGAATAAAATGAAATTGATGCCTCACAGGGGAAAAAAAGGAAAATACTTCTTTACTTTGTATTAAGAATACGTGACATCTTTGCTGTCAGTGATAGTGAAGTGAAATACATACCAAATATGTCTTGACATAACTTGACAGAAATGTATGTCTTCTTTTCTCTCATTTATTTTTGTGATAAGAATATGTGATTTTGCTGCCAAGGAAGCTTGTAATGTTGTAGAGAAATGGAAATGAAATTGTGTTGGGTATGTCCAATTTCCCCTGACAGAGTGGCATAAGCTACAGCACGCAGGCAGTCTTGGGAAGTCAACAACAGGCCTCAGCCAGCAAGACCCAGACACTGACATTTGTCAAAACAACTTTCCTCAACACATCAAAATGTTCCTTTCTCTTTTGTGTTATTCAGATGTGTTCGGGTAACTACGTTTTAGAAAATGGTGATTGCCAGAGAATCATTGCCATCCACATGCGAATGGTATCAAGAGAAAAATCTTGTCTTTTCTACTCAAATATGAACCTATTCCATTTTGGTTGTTATTAATCTGTGAGGGTCCTTTAAAACAAATCCCAAATCTAATGTAATTAAAAGTATTCTTTTTGTTTTGTGCTTTTTCTCCCACAATCTGACAAAAGTAAATGATACGAATCGGTTCTTTCTTCTTTTCAAAGCATTACACAGATGGATGTTGTATGTTGGTGTGGGTTTGGTTTATTATTCTTGAGTTCGTTGCTTTTTATAATCATTACCTTTCTTAGAACTCAAATCATTTGGGTACCGCTGGCCCTTCGGAAAGTGTTCTATCCCTAATTTCTTACTCTATTGCTATACGGCAGTGGATGTTAGGTGAGGTCGGTATTAAGCACAACAACAGCATTTTATGCGACCCTCCAGTTCTGTCTTTTTGGGACTCTTTTAAGGATGCACACACAATTTCTAGAACCCTAGCAACAGTTTCTACAATAAATGGTGTTTGAAGCAAGAATCCCTTACCTAGGGCAGACAGAAAGAGAGTCAGCCCAGCAGTGTAATCATTGCTCTGCTGTTTGAAGGAATATTGAGCTCAGATGCCTCCAGAAAGCCCACCAGGCCCAGAGGCACTGGACAATAAAAGGGGAAAAATAATAGACACCAATGCTTTATTAAGTATATTTTTTTCTCACTTAGGTGTCCATTCCCTGGTCAGACAATTAGTTGAGGTTCTTTCCAGAGAAAGTGTTACCCACCAAGAAAAACTCTTTTAACCTTTCAAAATAACAAATATCTTTAATGACTTTTATCCCCTTTCCATTGACATCACAGATACAATGTGGCCTGTCTTGAAGTCAAGCCCAAATTGAAATCACTGCTGGCAGGGACAGGAAAAATAGAACATTTGACAATAAGAGTGACAGATGAAGCATTGGGGACCTTAAAAGGGAGAATAACTCAAGCTATGACCTGGGACAGAAATACTGCACCTTAGTAAAATACCTGCCCAATCTGTAAGTTAATAGGCAGGTACATTTGCACGTGATAATGGGATAAATGCAATGCTTGATAGAAGTTGGTATTATTTTCCACATACATGTTTAAAAGGAAAGCTAGACATGCTTTCTAGCAAGAACTTTTTGATTACAGACCAACTGTTCATCACCACACTCCCTGGGGAAAACATTTTTATTTAGTTATATGAAAGGATAACATTTATTAGAAATATACTTTAAAATGGGACTTTCTAAATTTGCCTAATCCTGCCCTATAAATGATTAGTTAGCACTCATAAGGGTAAAAGTTAAAATATCTTAAAAATATATATTTCAGAGATAAAGGCAACTTCTTATAATATCCCTTGACTAATTTGCAGAAGGGAGAAACTATATTTCATTACTTAAGTTATGAAATCTATTAGTTGCATCCCAACTTTCTTTTTTTTTTAAATTGTGCTTCATTTCTAACTGATTACTTGAATTAGGGGTAAAAACCTCAGTAGGATCTGTCAATTTCTAGTGATTTCTGTAATCGATTCCTAATTGCCTGTGATTGCTTTGTTGTGCACCTTAGAGTCCTTTAAAACATGATCTGTTTAAGGCTATTCATTCTTGGTTGGCTTGGTGATTGGTAGTGAAGTTGTTCTGGTATCACCCATTGCAGTGAAAATTTTCCTCACGTGATGGCCATTGTAGGTCTTTCATATCAGGTGTATGTATTTTACTTCTAGCACTGTCAGAGAAGGATTTAATTCCAGTAATTAATTATTTGAGATAAGTTTCCCAAGGAGTCCTCAGCTTAGATTACTTTAGAAGCGCTGCTTTCTATTCAAACAATATGAAACCTTTTAGGTCACATGAATAATTAAGTTTTGCATCATTGAGAAATAAACACATAAGCCTACATTTCCATTGAAGATTGTAAGTCCATGGATGGCGAGCAAATGTGTGTTTCCCTTTGTGGATAATAATGGCAGAATGTCATATTGTTTATTTTGCCTTTGATATAAATTTAAGTCAAATAAGGACAGTTCAAGTTTTAACACAGTTTTAATCCAGTTGCTTAGTTACTTCCCTGGGTCTGCATCTTAACCCACTTTTCAAATGTTTTGGGGCTTTACAAAGCCTGAAATGTATTTTACCATGCCCCTTTTCCCTTATTTTATAAACCAATGTAATTTTAAAGAAAAACTTAATCCATATGTTTCTGATTAATCTTTACTAAACTCATCAAAATGGTGTTTTGTAAGAGTGATTTGGTGTCCAAGAAGTCTTTTGAGTCTCTCTGTAACAGGCCTTCTTAATACCATTTCTCTTTGAAGCAGGAAGTTGTGTTTTGCCAACAGTAAAGAAATTCAAACCCCCAAAGGGTTATGATCAGTTTGAAACTTCAAGCCTGAGGGCTCTGTGGTGTTCTACACTTGGCAAACAGGCTACTTCCCTTCTGACTTTGAAATACCTTATTTTCCTCCCACAAGAAATGCTCTATTTATTGTTTTGCTAAAATATATATTTAAAACCATCTTCTGATTCTTTGATACATAAAAGTATATGAACTAAAAAGCAGGGCCTAAAGTTTAATTTACTTTAAAGCAATTTCATTGGATTGTCCATTTGGATTTTTCTGTAATTTCCTATTTCCCAACCCTACACATCTTTTTGATTTGGGTTTACCCGAAGAGTTACCAGAAAAGGTGACATGAAGAGCCTACAAGCTGGAAATACAATAAGTACTGGGTGACCACTGGCATTCCTACCCAGGTTATCCAATAAAGACATATTTCTTGATGTACTAAGCTAACATCTCACACTATATTTTGTAGCTTAATTTATGTTGACAACCAAAAATTCAATGCAGAAGATTTTGAATAATGTGCTCTATGTTACAAGGTGAACCATAATTCATAGTTATAGATGTTTGCTAGTTTCTCAATGTAGTTCATTTCTGTTTATATGTTTAAAGGAAGACCTGTATAATTTCACTTTGTTTTTTATACAGTGGGTGAGAAAGAGGAGAGAGAGTGAAAAAGAGAAAACAAAATAGTATGTGCAGCAAGTTAAGCATCCTGACCACTGTGGTCCTTTGTCCTTACTGCCTTCTGGCCATGAAGTGGGAGTGCCCTCTAGTGAAACTTTAAAATCATTGGAAGATATTGGGTGTAACGTGATTAAGGTTTTCTCCTTCCTAAACTCTTGTTTCAAAAATCTTTGGCCATTAACAATTTGCATAAGTTGAGTGTGACTTAGAGAAAAACACAAAATACTATCAAGTAAAACTATTTCTTTAGGAAAAAAATATTAATAGAAGTGAATATATTGCTGTCAATACCAAAAAATATGTGTCTGTCTTTGTCATCTGTTATCTATCTATCCATCTATCTATCTATTAATATCTATAGATCCCAAAGGACACAGAAGTAGCGTATAATCCACACTAGGACTATGGTTATCTAAATGAAAACTTATATAAAAACATAATTACCCACCTTTCAAGAAGATGGATAGTAAATAAGTGACTTTGAAATGTGAAAGTAAAGCAGTAGTAGCAATACACACAAGTAACCAAGAACTGAACAATATATTGTGCTGAATATATGATTCCAAATCTCCTTGTAGAAAGCAGAACATTCTCATTGTGATAAAATCTGATGTGTTCTGAAAAAAGTACAAGACCAGGAATCAGAGTTCTTGACCTGGAGTTCACTTACCAGCTGTGTGAGCTTGGGCAAAACATTTAACCTCTCTGAGCCTCAGGGTCATCGTCTGCAAAATGGGGCTTAAGAACACCTGCCCTGCGCCTCATAAGGTAGTACTGAAAGAAATAAAGCATGGGAAAGGGTTTTGAAGTAGATAAAGGACCATACTGTGAAGGTATTATTTTTCTGACATTTCTCTTCTGTCTTTCTCCTGAGGAGATTTCAAGCAAAGTCCCCTTTCAGGATGAAGAGGGAAAGAAAGGAGACCCTTCTAAAATCCTCTGGAGTCGGGAATCACTGACAAAACAGCTTTCTTCCCAATGGAAAAGGGTCACAGAGAAAGAAACAGGTGGCGCCCGAGGAAGGATGCAGGGTGAGACATGACCACCGCGGAGAGGCCGGTTCTCCTGGGCTAGGCTGACGCCCGCGTGGGGAGGGCGCTGGGCCAGGAAGCGCGGCCTGGGCGGCCTGGGCTGGAGCCGGCTGGGCAGCAGCTGGCGGAGTCGGGAACCGCGTCCTCTTGGGTTTATGGCAGCAAGAGTTTCAGTGAGTCTAATCTCCACCTCGCACAGGGAGAGAAGCCCAGCAGCACGTAGGCTCTGTACTTCTGTCTTCCTAATCCCCCCCCACCCCCCATTACCATCCACGCAGAACAGTTCCAAGTTTGTCTTTTTAAAATTAAAAATATTTTAACTTTGTTTATGCTAACAGTAATAAACTCTTCATTTGAACAAACAGTCTGTTTTTTTTTTTTGTCCTTTTAGTTGCAGGGAGTTAAATTTTAGATTTGTGCTGTTAAAATTCTTTACTTTTCTCCACATAAAGCTTGTTTTTTAGTGGGACATGGTTTCTCACTAGATATGTTTGCTTTGAGGAGACCTTTATATATTTATTTTTAAAATCACAATGTGTCTAGGCCCTTTAAACTATATATTTAAAATTCCAGATCTTTCTTTCTTTCCTTTTTTTTTATACAACACAGGTACCTTCTATGTACTTATTGCCTAGATTTTTACTACTTGTCTTCTGGACAAATGTACATCTTCTTTCTTTTGCCCAGAGTGAGAAACTGTTTCTTGTTTCTTTACTCAGAGGTACTTCACATTGTCAGACATGCATAATCAATCTTGTACTTAAACCTTTGTGAGGAAACACAACAGATGGATAATGGGAACATGGTTGCCATTTGGGCTCTGGTGGATTCATGAGCTACCTCCACAGCCATGACTCTGGTGGTAAAAGAGAAAAACCATAAAGTTGATCCCTAACGCTATCTGACGGGTTCCATGCCTGCTGTTTACGTCCTCCCTCCCCATTTGCTCTAAACAGTTGGCATGGAGGTGGATGATGTTACTTCTTCCTCAGAATAAAATTAAACAAGATACTCAGTGGGTTTTCAACTGCTCAGGGGTTTCCCAAAAGAAGTGAACGGTTACAGTTGAATGACTGGGGCTTCCATGTCATAAAATTGCTCTTGGCTAAAGCTGGAATTCACTTTGTCTAGGCTACATGAGCATGTATTGGTAGAACACCACAACTCCTCATTGAAACTTTGGGTTCCTTCTATATTAGAACCTTCCCTGACCTTTGCTGAACACCACAAAGAAACCAAATGCTAACCTCTGTTTGTCTCAAATTTTCCCCTATTAATGCTTGGTCCAAGTCTACATTTCCAGCCAGTCTTTCATTTAAAAACACAATCTCATTCAAAACCTGCCTGGTAACTTTATCACTGGGGTAACTGTTACCTATGATGCAGGGCTGACCTGGGTCCTTGTAGCACTTGACATCATCTTTTGGACGGGTTACAGAGCCTTTTGAGGGAGTTGTTAGAAGCAGGCTCACCCTGCAATGCAGGACCGGTCACAGAAGAAAATTAGTGCATTTATCTGTCAGCATTAGACTAGATTTTCAATCCAGTTCACTAGTCACAGGGTCTGGTTTTCTCTTCCTCTGGGAGATGAAACTGATATGCTGGTAGGTAGTAAAGGTGTCAGTTATAAATTGGACCGATGGAGCACGCACACACGAAAAATAGACGAGAAGACTTTAAGGCCATAAATTTAGTTCAAGGCAAAGAATTTCCCTAAAAATAGTCCTGCTTGTTAAAACACTATAGGAAGAATGTATGTCAGGTAGCCGTTGGCATTATCAGAACCAGTTCACATTTCTTTTATGAGAACCAGTGTTTGCAATTCTCTCTCAAATGTGCTATTCCTTTTAACTACTTAAGGGAAAAAAGGATTTTGCTGACTCTGGTGCTAAATAAATAAATACCTTGATTGGTTTCTCCTTCATTGTTTCATGCATAAGTGAGGTTGCAGCAAATCTGAGTTGCAAACACAAGGGACAAGTTTGGCAGACGCCATCAAGCTTCTCCCTATGTTCTACTCACTGTTTACTTACCATTTAACTAAATGGGGCTCCAATATCAACTCAAAAGAAGCATGTGGCCTTTTCTCAAGTCAGTGAGTGATCCTGTCCTAAATTGGTTGTTTCCTATCCTCAATCCTATAAAATAATCCGGGTGGAAACACTGAAGACAAACCTAATGTTAATGACCCATTACTCAGACACAGCACAAACTAGTGGTTAAAGTTAAAAATTTTCAGTGTCCAATGACTCCCACACTTCATACCAATAGGGTCAACATGTCTGCTCCGTTCAATAAATACTGAGTATCTGTTGACCTTGAAGCACTACACTGAACTGTATGGGTTTACAGATCCTCTGGACTCAAAGAGCTAATAATATAGATTAAGAGATGATATGCAACAACCCGTCATAGAATAAACCAGACTCAGATAAGAATTCAATGGAAGCAAGCATCAACACCGTATTATGGGAAGAACGAAAGAAGGAATCCATAATATACCATATAGGTAGTAGTTTATTTATCATTTAAGCCTTTATATATGTCACCTACCATGTTCAGGAACAGTGTTATACATCGGAGATTTTTTAAAAATCCTCCCTTTGTAGTCATATTCTCTCTAGGGTAACAGAAATAAATAAATATAATCTGTCCTTACATCGACCTCTTCCTTTCTCACTACATTGGATCTTCTCAGAGGATGGCCTCATCTTATTCATCTGTGTCCCTAGAAGAGCACCTGACACGGAGTAGGCACTAAATACATCTATTTCAAGGGAAGAAATGAATGTTAAAATGTGGCATGTGCGATAGTGTTTCTAAAAGGCTTCATTTTTCCTGGATGATGAGGGAAGTGTGTTGGAAACAAAGATGTGGAAAATGACTCCTAAGTTTTTAATTTGACACATGGTGGATAGGGGTGCTGTAAACACAGACAGAAAGCACAAAGGAGAACTAATCTGGGGAAAGACAAAGGTGAAGATGCTGAGCTGGATTTGGGACAAGTTGCACTGGAGGCACCAATTTATTAACACCTAACTCTTTGTAGAAAGTGAGTATGTAATGGCTGGGCAGAGAATGAAGGACCAACAGAAAGCAGTGGCATGTATGGGAGGCAGGGGCTCTGGACTGAGGTCGTCTGGGCCTGAATCCTGGATTTGTCACTTACGATCTGTGTGGCCTTGGGTAAATTACTAAATTTCTCTAGATTATTTGTTAAATGCAAAGTAATATTATAGTATCTCTTCTTAGGATTTCTGAGTATAAAATAAAATAAAATAAAAAGCAGTTACTTAGTAGAGATTAAGTGCATAAATATCAGCTGGTGGGGGGAGCAACATTATTAGCTGACAAGTAAGTTTTCAATCTTTCAGTTTCATATCTCCTCAGCCAAGATCAGGAATCGCTTTACTCATTATTCAAGAAATAAAGGAATAGTGATGTCATAAACTGAAGAAATAAGAAATACCCAATATGTCAGAGAAATTTATATCAGCCTTATTTCTCCAAATTGGTTCTGATTTCTAATTAAAAATTTAGGAAACAAAAGCCTCCAATGCAATTCAAAAGTTGGCATGGGTGCACTGGATTCCTAAACCATTAGCAATTGAATAAAAGAAGAGAAATAATACAAATTACCCCCATAGCTGCAATATTGTTGCCATGATAAAAAGAAAGCCCCAATAGCCACCACAAATATTTAATATAAACATTAAAACCCATAGTTTTAACTGGATGGTAAATGTGTATGTTACCCTATAACCTTTCCGTTTTGAGTCACTTTCTGCATTGAATTGTGGTTGTTTATCTGTCCTGAACCTTACTCCCCTATTGTGTGTAAATTCATTGCTTATTAAACAAACCAAATAGAGAAATGGAGTCAATAGCAAACTTTCGTTGGAGACTATTTCTCCTGCTTGGAGGAGCACTGAGAGGTCTTTGACACAAAGAGGACAAAGACTGCTCCGCTTGTAAGTGCATGTGTACGTGCAAAATGCTAAACTTTGCTACATTATCCTCCTTTCAATGGGAGCACCATATACAGAAAAGGGAAAGTATACACATGTTAGCAAGCACCTTCTCCCTTGTTACAGAGAGCTTTTCAAACAAGATCAAGATCTAACAAAAGAAGATCTAGTTCTGATCAGTCTTCCTGGGAATTCTAGTTCCACCCCAGATGATGCTTAAACAACCCCATCTCTCACCAGGACCCACCACGGTCCCCATGGCCACCTCCCTGTTGTGTACAGGATGGCAGGCTAGCCAATGGGACTCCTCTGCCTGGTGCCCACTAAGTCAGCCAACTTAGCTAAACGAGTTTCGAGCGTAGAGGCAGTTCAGACGTGACATCCAAAGACAAGGCGTGAAATACAGATATTCTTTGAAACAAAGGGGATATTGTTTCATAGGCATCAATCAAAACTCTTGTGGAGGAGGTAAGGAGAAAGAGAACGCGGGATTCTGGAACACTGAGGAGCCCACAAACTCTAGATTAGGGGCACTTTTGAAGAAACCATTTGTCTTTTGCTTATTTAAAGTTTTCATTTGAATGTCCTTCTAAAAAAGGAGTTAAGTGAGATAGACAATTCTTGCAAAAGAAATGCATGCTGACTTTCTTTTCCAAAGATCAGCCTATAGTACTCTTCTTCCTCTCACATCTAACTGATGGTGGTCAAATAAATTAATCTACAAACTGGACTTTTTGCCATATGTTGGACTAGATAAAATAAAGTGATCTTTTCACATCTGATTTTACAAAATAATGGTAATAACCCTGATTAAAAAGAGAACTTGATTACGTTTTTTAGTATAAATTTTAAAATATATATTTCTGTTTTTGCAAATAAGTGTAAGAGACATTCTTTACTTTTTTTTTCCCTCAGGAATTCTGAGGTTAGGTTGTGTGGCTAGACTCCTGTGGAGGCTCACTAGAAGCTATATAATAGTAAAGCTCCTTTGTTTAATACAGTCATCTCTTCCACAAAGTCCTTCAGGATGCTTTAGAAATTTTCCCTCCACCAGTATATCTCCAACTAATTGTGTACCTATTCTTTTATCTCATTTGATTAACCCTAATTTTACTTACGCACCGTCTATCAGGTGCTTTGTATGTGTCAGTCTATAACAAATGCTTGAGGTACAAGCAAGGTGAGAGTCCAGTCTTGTCCTCGAGAGGCTGAAAAAGGTTGTTTCCACATCATTTACTGCTTTTACCCCAATTCAGAAAGTCATTCAGACTCAAACTGATATGAAAAATAAAATACCTAATAGAGATGGAGGCTTTCAGTTATATAACTTTTAGTGTTGACCCATTTGGCTTAATGTTATTTTATTTGTTTGCATATATGCTGACTTGTGGAATTGCATTAGATTATTGATTCGCAGAGACAAAAATGAGTTCTAGGACATTTAGATTGTTTGAACAGGACTTTTTTTTTTTTACATGCAACTTGTTTCTTTTTTTTTTTTTTCAGACATAGTCTGGCTCTGTTGCCCGGGCTAGAGTGCCATGGCGTCAGCCTAGCTCACAGCAACCTCAAACTTCTGGGCTCAAGTGATCCTCCTGCCTCAGCCTCCCAAGTAGCTGGGACTACAGGCATGCGCCACCATGCCCGGCTAATTTTTTCTATATATATATTTTTTTTTTAGTTGTTCAGATCATTTCTTTCTATTTTTTAGTAGAGACGGGGTCTCGCTCTTGCTCAGGCTGGTCTCGAACTCCTGACCTTGAGTGATCCACCCGCCTCGGCCTCCCAGAGTGCTAGCATTACAGGCATGAGCCACCACGCCCGGCCTGCAACTTGTTTCTTAACAAATAATTTATGATGGCAGAAATGCAGATGGGTGCTCCATAGGAAGACCGTGGCAGGGGAACAAGCGCTACTGCAGAATGAGAACCGTATTTTTCCAAATCATTTCCAATTAAACATCTACAGGTCCAAGATCATTAGGCTTATGAGGGCATCAGAAAGATGCTGTTTGGCTTTTTCCAATAATGAATACACCAATTTTCCTAGATTTTTTTTTTTTTTTGTTTTTGTTTGGGAATTCTTTTTTTTTTTTTCTTTCCATTTTGTGGTTCCCATACAAATATAAAAGACACAGTATTTGGAGAAACAAAACTTGTGATTAAGTCTCAGTCACATCATGTACTAGCTATGTGCTCCTAGGAAGCCATTTGTCATTCTGAGACTCAGTTTCCTAACCGGTGAAATGAGGATAGCATAGCATTGCTGCCTACCACCCATGGTTGCTGGGAGTAAGCCACAGGACACTCTGCACGTACAATGGCTTATTACTGCTGGAGCTAAATTTTAAAGATTATTTTTTAAAGAACACATCACATAAAGAAGCAGACAATGCACAGAATGAAAAACGGCATACTCAAAGGCCCCTTTACATTGTTTCTGCTTCTACATATAAAACACCTGCACATTTGGAGTTGCAGAAGTAATGATAATAATAGCCATCACTTTTTGAGCTCTTATTGTAAAGGGAGACACAGAACTAAGTTCTTTGCATGGATTATCTCATTTAAGTTTTACCCCAGTCCCTATTTTATAGCACTATTATCATCTACATTTTACGGAAGTGAAAACCATAACTTGAGGGTTTGAATAATTTGTCAGTCAGCCCTGGCAGCCTGACCCCAGAGCCTATACTCTTATTCACAGTTTATGTAGTAAGGAGGCTATCAGGCAAAGTTCTATCCTGAATCCAAAGTTGAGTTTCCAAATTCGTGGTTAAATGTGTAACACTGAGATCCCAAGGGAAGAGCCGGAGTTCACAGTTTTAGGTCTCACTTATTTGCCAGCACACAAGAGCACGTGGAAAGGGCATAAGGGCAAGTGGTGCTCAGATGAGCATGAACAGCAGACAGGACGTGTGACAGTGGCCCGGGACAGAAACGACTTGTCAGCTGAATCCTGGTATCAGACCTGCCAACCACGTTCCCACATCACGAGGGGAAAATCCAATAATCAGCCTGTCATGGTACCTGAGTGGGCAAAAGGAAATCAAGCCACTCTGAAGGAAACTATTAAATTAGAGGCTAGAGAAAAATATATAACGGCTCAGGACATTTAGCGATAATCTTTGCTACTCTTGAAAGTCCATGTTCAGCACATGATATGAAAAGGGTAATCACTCTGTTGAGACATATGTGGGAGTGAGATAGCTTGTTTCCCCTCACCGGCCCTCGCCACACACTGGGCACTGGCCAGCTGCCTCTTCTGGGGACTGAGCGCCACTGTCCCCTCAACACCCAGGTGAGCGGCTCCGGGTCTCCCCAGTCATACCGGGATTCGCTCCTGAACTGAGCACCACAAAATCGAGCTGTGACTACAAGCATATTTCTGTCCTGAGAGCAACATTCAGGGGATCCTTGGCTTTCTTACAACCAATATTGCTTCAATTATAACTGTGCTAAGCCAGGCACTTCCTTTCCTTCAGCATCAAAGGTGCCTCTGGGTCTCCTCACTTCTGCACGGATTAAGACTCAGCCCTGGGCTCCGGCCGGCACTAACAAGCCTGCAGACATCCTCAGGGCAGAACGGAGGAAGACACAGGTGAAACAAATCAAACAGAACAATCAGGGGTGAATTTTCAGTGTGGCCCAGCATGGAGAATTCCTGGCGGGATTTCCATTAACGTGAATGGGACTAAATCCCTACACACTGTGCGGAAAATGTGCCTCTAAGTGCTCGGCAGCATTATGCCTGATGGAACAAAAACACAAACTACCCAAACTAGGTGAAGTGCTCCTCGGGCTGAGGTTCCAAGATTCACTGCAGAAGGTGTCTCAAGTCATAAATGTCTCGGGTGAGACAAAATGGACCCATCCTCTGCTTGACACCGTGGTGCACTGGAAACAGAAGGGCTCTCCACAAGCTGCCACGATGCCTCTTGCTCTCCTTGACACCGACTTTGATCGCGGGCTGATCTAGTGTTCCACAAATGGCCTGTGTTTGCTAAACTGATTTCCCTCCCACCCTGATTACCTGAAATTTCAGGAAACCTTAGCATTGCATCGGGCCTACTGGAACCAGAAACTTAGAGGATGATAGTGCGTGATTCGTTTTGATGTGGTTTTTATGGCCTCTGCAAAGCAAATGTTGCAATGACTCTTACCCTAGGATCAAAGAAAATAGTCAAGAAATCACTTAACCGCCCGCTTTCACACAGCAATTTCCTTTCCACAGCATCCATAGGGTGGTTCTGAAACACAAGTCTGATCACGTTGCTTGCCTCCTCAAAAATCTTCACTGATTCTCCTCTTTCTCTAAACAAGGTTTAAGGCTCTCCACAAATTACTTTTTGATCTCATCTTCCACTACATCTCTGCATGTATTCTATGCTCCTAGCGTATTTTTCTATTTGCTATTCCTCTAAACGAAGTCACCGCTGGGTGACCTTACTCATAGTGCTCCTTGAGCCAGAATAGCTCTCTTCCAGGACCCCAGTCATTAAACATTTCTCAAATGGACTTTACTCCACCATGAGATCTCTGAACCCATATTGTATAATTCATTGAATTCTGCTGTGAGACACCTTAAGTTTTATTATAGTTTGTTCTTTACTCTTCTATTTCCTCAACTACACTGTAAGCTCCACAGGAGTTTTCCAAATCTTCATATTCCCCACAATGCCTTGCACATAGTAGGTTCTTGATAAATGTTTGCTAAATGAATAAAAGGGAGAGGTAAGGTCCCGCTACTCCCTCTGGCTTCAATACCAAATTTTCTGTCTCCTATAGGCCACAATTGATGAAGTCATTTAATTGTTCATTTCATGCATTCAGCAAACATTTATCGAATACCTCATATGGATCAGGACACTGTACTGGTGGCACAGACGTGAGTAGGACACAGTTCTTGCCCTAGAGCAGCTCACAGTCTAGAAGGCAGTGTAATGATGGTTTAGTATTAAGGAGCATCACTCTGTATGATAAAATGTGTTATGATTGTGTCTGCACATAAAGGTGGTGGTCAGGAGAATGACATTCAGGGGCTTTTCTCCTGAATGGGCAGGTGCCTAAGGACCTGAGTTGCAGCATCAGGCAGCAGCATACTCACCTAGAGGTAAACTGGGCCAGGCCAGACCAGATTACAGATGAGGCAAAGTGTGCCTTTGATGTTAAGCCACCTCTCCACTATCCTCCACTACTGCTCCCTAAAACCCATCCCCTGGCCCCCCACCCAGTTTGCAAGGTGATTAGTCTATTAATCTATGATAAACTTACTAAGTAAAAATATACTAGCTTAAGTTTCTCTTGAAAAAGGTTAAAGAAGGGAGCGTGGCTCCATAGAAAGAGTGGAGGCTTTGGAACCTGACATCCTTCAATTTTGGGCTTCAGTGCTCCATATCTGTGTGTTACCTAGAAAAAATTATTTAAACTCTCTGAGCTACATTTTCCTCCTTGGGCAAGTTTGTTAAAGTCTACAGCCCTTGGTTTCTTCTTCTATAAAATTAAGATATTAACATTTTACCTGGCAGGGCTATTTTAAAGATTAGAAATATTGTATATAATGTGCTTAGGCCTCACATAGTATTAATAGACACTCAAAGCATGATGGTTATTAATAGATTCTTTAAAAGAGGTTCTGGTAGAGATACAATAATTTGTTCAAACACTAGTGGTGGAAATTGAAGGCATGGTGACAGGCAAACAATGGAAATGTTGAAGGGCCAAGAACCATGAGCTCTGAGAGCCCCACAAGTGCCCATGAGGTGGCCATGAATTCAACCCAAAGGTCATGGGATGAATGGGGTGTTGTGAGTTCCCAGCTCTGCCAATGGGATTAGCATGGGAATTGGGGTACGTTGCTAATCTTCTTGCCTCAGTTTCCTCCTGTTTAATATGTATCCTGAGATCACCTTCCCCGACAGGGCATTTTTCACTAATGTACAGTCAAGCTTCAAGCTCCTTGGTTGTTCTGGAGCTGTAAAAGCCACAAGCATTTCAATTCATTTCAAGGCTCCCATATCTGCCATGAGACTCAAAGCAGGGGAGTTCCTTCCCCCACTGTCCTTGCAATATTTAGTTTCTTTGAGTTGCTTCATCAGAAGAAATACTGAGTTCTCCATTTCCCTGGCTCACTTTCCCACTGACAAGGGTGATGTTAACACCAAATCCTGAATCACGGCTAGATCGATATTATAACAGCTGTGAGAGAAGGGCACTAGCCCTAAAACACAAACACACTTTCTTTTCCAAGAAAGACTGTAGTTCCCTTAGTGTTAACTTCTCCTTGTTCCCCTCGATGCCTCCCCCACCCTCCCCTCCCCTCCTGCCACCAGCACGACCCAGATCACATTAGAGTCCCAGAGCACAGGGAACAGTTCTCGTCTATCCGTCACCAAGGAGGCAGACGGGACGGGGGAACAACAAGTCATTTGTGCCTGATGAGGAGGACACTCCTGGGAAACAAGCAGATGAGCCACCCCATGAATCTGAGCCATTCTCCGAGGTAAACAGAACTGCATGAGAAACCACCAACTATCTCCAGCATCGCCCTTCCCTCTGTCGCTGCCCTCTGGCAGCAGGGTGGGGGACATGAAACTGTAGCCTGGACCAATATCTGATTCTGAGAAAGTTAACCCTCGCAAAGGTGATTGCTTTTCCCTCAGTCTCCTGGAGTTGAATAACCACCTATTTCTGTTACCGTTTTGTAAATTATATATTTATTTGAGAAATGTGTTTCCATAGTAAAGTGACAAAACTAACTTGCAGAGTTTGATCTAGTGTTTGGATAGGGAGAGCCAACTTTTAAATAACCAAATTAGTGCAGAGTAAAGAGGAAGTACTTTGAAACATTTTTAGGGTACGCATACACATATATGAAACAAAACAGAACAAAAAAACAGCTGCCTCTGTGAACTATTACAAGACAGTTGGAATATTGACTCAGATCCTACAAGAGCATTCTAGACACCTGCTAGGGATTCAGTGTGTTACCACAAACCACTGTAGTGTGTTGCGAATACTATTATTATCCCCTAATTCTACAGATTGTAATGGTGAATATTAAGTAATACTGATGATGGCTAAATAATTAGGATTGCAGTGCAGGTAGCCTGCTTTGGTGGTAGAAAACACACACTGGTCAAGGACATAAATATAAAAATGGAATCTGTGATTAGTAAAAGAAAGGGTCAGAAAGTGAGTGAAATGGTAGATGAGGATTCATAGACAGACTTTTAGGAAAGGCAAGCTTGGCACCCCAAACTATCATGAAGCCCAATTTCTATAATTTTATAATATGTATGCTTTTTAAAAAATATGAAATTTATGCTTGAACTTTGTAAAAGTTGAGCAACCATAAGAAAATTAAGGGACTGTTCCAATCTTGTATTTCACTAGTACTCAACCAAAACATGCCATTGGAAAATCATGTGGTAAAGTTTCTTTTATCCAATGTGCACCTGAATTACTGGCCTAAAAATTATTGACCTACCCCAAGAGCATAACACAGAACTCATCCCTTGGTATCTGTTCTCCTGAAGCCAAACTGATGACCTTTTCTTTCTTGGTGGGCCTGTCATCTGGATTTTTCTGTCCCACGACGGAAGGTGATGAAGGAAAGATTAGGATGTATGAGTCCAATTAACACAAAATAGAGCAAATCTCTCAGAACAACCACAGGGAAATATCAAAGAGGAGACGTCAGCTAGCAACTTCTTATAGAACAGATGAGCTGCCCCTATGTTAGTTTTTAAAAAGTCATTAATAATTTCATTGTACCTTCAATCACCTATCAGACATTAATATGAACAAGACCAGGAAAGAGAGAGAGAGAATGAACTAATGGTTATTAGGCACCTAGTTTATATGAGGTGCTGGACTTTACATATATCATTTTATTTCATTTGCATAACATTTCATTAAGGGAGGCATTATTTTAGACAAAGAAATTGAGGCACAGGAAAGTAACTTGTCTTCTCACGTTTATATGTGTTTAAAATTTTTGAAAAACTCAGAAATCTAGAAATCCTGAAAGGCATCATTTAGGATTTTTCCATTCCTTGATGATATCTACAGCTAATGATTTAAAAGCTCATCCTATAGTTTTTCAGAGACGAAAATGTAAATTCTTTTATGAGAACTCAAAGAAAAAATTGAGTGTCAGGAGTTCTAAAGAGTGTTCACTGGCTCAGTGCATTTTCAATGTACATAAAACAGGGTCATACGAAAGAGTGAATTACCCAAAATAGAACCTGCTCATTCACCTTCTTAGGTGGATCCTATACAAGTAAGAGAAAGACTCAGGGTAGTGAATGCAACAGCCACTTGTATAAGTTTCTGCCCATGGAAATACTACAGAAAAAGTGTGAGGTAGATTGCCACTGAAGGGAATATGTCTGAGGATGCTTAAAAGAAAAAACACTCAGACCTAGAGTCAGGAAAATTGGGTTCAAGCTCCTTACCTCTATTAACTTGCTGTGTGATCTCAGGAAAATCATTCCACTTCCATGAGGCTCAGTTTTCACATCTATAAAAAAGGGAATTGGGCCCTAGGAGGACATTGCCAAGCTCTCTTACAACTCCAACATACTATTATTTCTTGAGAGGTAATAGTTATGTCCTGTTTCAGCTCTTTTTGCCACAGTTGTTTAGGGTGGTATTTCTCAAACTTCAGGGCACATTAGGATTACCTGGAGGACACATTGAAACTCGAATTGCCGGGCCCTAGGCCCAGAGTTTCCAAAACAGTGGGTCTGGAGTGGGACTTCTGTATTTATATTTCTAGTAAGTTCCCTTGTGATGTTGATGCTACTGGTCCAGTGACCACATTTTAAGAACCATTGATTTAGGACTTGAAGCCTTTCCAATGGACTAAATGTAAGTATAAATACCTATCAAGGTCAATTTTCTTTAGCAGGTTACTAACTGCATTTTTAGGTTAATCTAAAATACTCTAAAACATATCAAACCGGATGACAGAGCTGGGGGCAACTCCTCTCACTGGGAAGGAACACATGTTCCCATACTCCAGAAAGGTACCCCGGGTGGCTTGTCTACCTCTTTCCCCTGTGTACATCTTTCTGGACCTATTCTACCAGACATTTTTGAGACTTAAAAAGTGAACCAAGTCACATTTGTGCAGAGGTGGGATGGGTATATTCAGGCATTGGCCTTGGTCAGGCTTCTGAGTTTGGGGAGACATAAGCCAAACCTTTCTTTCTCCATCTAGGCTCTGACCTATACCAGCAACCTACTAGAGACAGGTTCCTAAAGCCAATATAACACAGTGGAATTAGACTGCCTAGTTTTCATTCCTTAATGCCTTATAGCTATTCAGCCTTTAGCATCCCATACTTCTTTATCTCATCTGTGACAATGACAATGGTGGCTTCATAGGATTGCCGCAAGGATCAAATGAGATAATACATAGTAAGTGCTTAGAATGTCTGGCACATAGTAAGTGCTCAACAAAAGCTAAGCTGTTATTTTACTTCTTGCCAGAGAATATAACCTTAAATTCTGTATTCTTCATCTCTTAACAAATGTACAAGTATAGCATATTCAGGGAAAATATCGTAGGAAAAATTCAAGGAGAACCGCTTGAAGGACATGCTGCCCATCCATATCTCTAAGTAAAGCCCTCATTACAAAGGCTGCATGCTTAGATCACACATTGTTTTGGGGGATGGGGATTCATTGTTTAATTGCTTTTACTAAATTTAACTATGGCCTTAGTCATGTTCTAAGACACCATGAGAAGTAGTTAAATATAACTCACTACCTGAGATAGGGATGGGAAAATGTCTGTTTCATCTTGCCTTGTCCTCTTTATGAGGAATTAACTAGATGAATTTCTCCTGGGCAACATTTTATTTTCATTCTTTGGACATTTTGCTATGTTTATGTATTGTGTTTTCCTTTTGGTTTTAGTCACCAGTAAGCTCAGGGCTAAAGCTGTGCCTGCCTCTAGTACTATACAGGACATATTGGCATGACATCTGTGCCCTGGCTTTATTTCCTTATCTATACTTGATTTGCCTATCTCTATTTTAGCCTTTGGAATTTCATGTATTTTTTTCAGTCTCTTCAAATATATTTTGGATAGAGTCAGGGAATAAATGAGTAAATAAATAGATTAAATGATTTAAATCATATGAGGCTACAGAGAATTATCATATTTTAATAATTTAGTTTCTGGTGAGACAATCTCCTCTTAATTTGATTTATAGTTTGACATTAGAATAGAACATGTTTTCATTTAATAAATGTTTTAATAATCATTCCTCTTTATCTTTCCATAAGGAGAACTTTTGGAAGATTATAGCTTTATGGTACTGGAATACTTAATAGAAGGAAAACTTCATAAAATAGCACACACATCACAAAGGGAACATAAATCCCACCCAGTCTTATGAAATGTATATATATGCCTGGTGATGCAGGCCTGTGTTCTTGCTGGATTGGAAGGAATGGAAAATTAGTCAGTCCCATGACCTCTCTGGGAAGGGAATGATTTAAGGAAACCTGTGATGAACAATTTTTATAAAGTGAAACAACCTTTGACAACATGAACATGCACCTTCTTCCCACCACCATACTCCAACCTGCCATGTGAAAACAGTTTTTAAAATCCAGGATTTTGTTCCTCAGGCTTTTTCAAAGTAAGACCCACCATTATAAATAATTCAAATTCAGAACTCTCAGCCCTCTATGTAATGCTCAAATTTCTTTTTATGTGGATGTTGTTTCATTACGCGGTATGATTAATGTCAACGAAACAATAATCCCTCCGGGAATTACAAGGACAAACCCCTTTAGTGAGCTTTCAGAGTCTCAACATCTAACAGAGAGACACAGGCCCTTATCCTGAGGAGTGCTGACTGCTATACAACTGCTAGACCTGGTCAGCACTACTGTATTCACCACTCTTCCTCTGGGTCAATTCCCTGCCCAGAAGTCCAGACAGTGACAAGTGTGGCCAGACACTAGGTAGGAGGCTGCACGGGCCCCCACCTCTGTCCCACGCTGCAGAATCTCCCTGCTGGGCTCCAGTGGGGAGGCGCTTCTGCCCACAGCACAGTTCCATCAGCCTCGCTCTGCAGAGGGCAACCATAGGGCTCCTGAACTTCGTGGTTGGGAGGGTCCCTGGGACCCTTTTCTCATTCTTTCCTGAGTTTCTCATCATTTTCAGCATCTCTTTACTCCTTACTAATGTGTTATATGGGATCTTCTTTCCAATTCATCCGTTCCCACCATATTCCCTTTCTTTCTCACAAAATAGAACAATAAAAATTACATTTTCAGAGGGCTTAGTTTAATTTTGAGGAAAAAAAATTAGACCATCTTCAAAAGGTGTCTATGGTCATGGAATCCTCACCATTCTCTAACTCAGATTTTTCTTAAAATTAAGAAGTATAAATTTAAAATTTTTATGTTTTTCCAGTGATCAATCTTAGTGTCAGTAAAAGTGGTATAACCTGATATCATGTGCCTACTGAGAAATGAATATGCCCATAGATTCGCCCATTTTTTTTCCCCCTCCATCAGGGCATTATTTATATAGTGTAAAAGACAAAGTAAGTAGTTCGATGAATTTTGAAAAATCTCTACACCCATGTTACTGTCCCCAAATCAAGATATAGAACTTTTCCATCCCTCCAGAAACTTCCTTTATGCCCCTCCATAGTCAACCAGAGTCCCCTGTGCCCAAAATCACATGTTCTGATTTCTAACATCATTGATTAATTTTGCAGGTTCTTGAAATTCAAATAAATGGGATCGTGTAATATGTATAATTTTGTGAATGGCTTGTTTCTCTTGATATAATGCTTTTAAGATTTATCCATATTTATGTGTCTATCACTAGTTAATCCTTTTTAATGCTAAGTAGCATTCCATTGTATGAATATTTTACATTTTGTTTATCCACTCTACTGTTGACAGATATTTGGGTTGTTTCCAATTTGGAGTGATTGTAAATTCAGAGAGATTGTAAAGAAAGCTATTATGGGCATTTTTCAAATAAGACTTTTTTGTGGCCATGTGATCTCATTTTTCTTGGGTATAAATGCAGGAGTGGAATTGTTAGGTCTTCTCTGTAATATTCCTGCCAAAAAATGTTTAATTTATGTCAAATCAGGCCTATAGGCCCAAATTTCAGTTTACAAAAAACAGGGAACAGAAGAAAAAATTAAACCACCACTAGAAAATAATATGACATCTTATATAACAGTTGGCCTGCTCTCCAACAAGTCAGTATCATGTAAAAAAGATGCGGAGGGGCATGGGGAAAGGAGGAAGGGGTAGTATTGGTTTTGATTACAAGAAATTTAAGAGTCATAATAGTCAAATGTAGTGTGTGGTCTTAACTGGATCCTGGTTTAAACAAACACAGCTATAAAATATATATTGGAAAAATTAAGTATGAATTAGGTTTTATGCAATTTTAGGAAATATTCATTAATTATGTTAGTTATAATACTGGAATTGTCATTATATGGAAATATTCTTATTAAACACTTATATTAAAATGTTTAAAGGTGAAATGTGGTATCTGCAATTTACTTTGAAAAACTTGAGCAGAAAAAAGTATGTGAAGCAAATATGGCAAATGTTAAAAATTATTAAATCTAAGTGATGGGTACATGGGTGTTTATTACACGGTTCTCTCTCATTTTACTACATGTTTGAAAATCTTCATAATAAAAGGAGAAAAATTACTTTTGATAAGCTACAGTAATTTAATTTTTTATTTCTATTCTGTTTTAATCTATAGAAAATAGGCCCTTTTATTTGTTCACTATAGTTCTCCTAGTTTAACTCAGTAGAGAGCCAGTGGGGCTGCAATAACATCTTAAAATAAGTTGCATTTAATGGATGCCCAATTTACAATATTATCAACATAATTGGCAATCTCTTAGACTAGATCATTATCCAGTGTGCTATGGCAAGTTTTGAAGCAGGGACAGGCTGATGGATTTAGATTTCAATTCACAAAGTCCTTAACAAAAGCTGTAGGAATTTGAAACATTAAAAATTTAAAGCCATTTCTACCTGTTTCTCTTACATGTTGCAACACTACAGAAAGTTTATTTCACACAAGCAATTTCTGTTCACAATATTCTAATTATGAGTATCAAACAGAGTTTCACCTTCCACCACCCCAGTGATTCATAGCATTCTTGTCAGCTAAGTTAAACTGTGTTTTGTATGGTTAAAATGATTTGGTATTTTGCACAAACAGATCACAACTTCTTTCGTCCCCATTCATAAAGGAAGTGTCTCTTGCTCCCCTCTGAGTGGTATTCATGCAGGTCAGCCTTTCTGCTCTCTTCACTAGCTGGTTTGACCTCTTTTCCTCAAATGTATTATCACTGTTTTACCACATTCTGCTATTTTAAATTAAGAGAGCCCCACAGTCAAAGACAGTATTACTTTTTTCCATCTAGTGCCTTCCTAATGTTTATTGAAGAAAGACACTTACTAGTGATTAAAACAATGGGGATCTGGAGAAAGGGCGGGATTTAAGATAAGCATTTGTTCAGGGACATTTTTAGGGCTCAGATCTTGTGTGCAGGTCTCTGGTGGGGATTGTGGGATATGGAACAGAGAGTGTAGTAGAAAGAATGGTGTAGACTCAAAAGACACAAACTATTGTATGAGCTTTTTCATTACCTGCTATGTGATCTTGGGCAAGCCATTTAATATTTCTTAGCCTCAGTTTCCTCAACTGCTCAGTGGGAGATTCAGATCAAATGATTTCCAAGTTGTATAAGTTCTAATATTTAACAACCCAAAACGTAATCCATGCAATACTGGCATTCAAGACTCTTAAAAGTCTGTTATAGACAATAAGACATTAATTGTGCAAGTACTATATGAATAACTTATATATAATAGGAGAAAAGCTCCCAACCATTATGAATATATTTTATTTAAAACTATTAAGCTTGTTTCTAAAAAGAGTTGGAGAAAACCAATTTTTCCAAGAAATATTAATATAACATAGCCAATAAACACACACACACACACATGCACACAGTAACAAGAGAATGAGGATGGAGGCCCGATGAAAGATAATGAGCAGATCTGTTGGATTTCTTTAAACAGCAAAAGATCCCTTAACAATTCAGGGGATTTAATCAGCAAGCAAGACCATATCAAGTCAAACGCATTTTTGCTGGAGCACAGGTGGTAAAAATGGGATCAACCAAATTCACATTCAGCTGTATCATCGCAGCTACAGTTGCTTTTTCTCCATAGGGCTGCTTTCATCTCTCACCTATTTGTATTCACTAAGACTCTCTCATTGTCCTTAATTTTCCCCCAATTATTTTTTTTATTAAAAACAGACACAACAGATTAAGGATGCAAAGTTGAATAGCACAGTGCATTAGTCAAAACAGACTTTTGAAATGGCACACAATAGTCCCCCAAGGTGGTTTGTTTTATCTCCTTTCAGAGCTGGGCTTCTCCCTCACTCCACCTTTCCTGTCTTAGTCAGGCTTTATACCAACCAACTCCCCTTAGCTTGGACCAGGTAAGGTCAGCTAAGGGTGAAGCCGTAGTGAGCTGATGGGAAAAAGTACAGTCTGGCTTGAGATGGGACTCCCTTGCGGTGCCATTTAGAGGTCATGGGTTTTACCCCAGTAGATTTTCATAGGTTCCTTCATTAAAAATTAAGATTCCACTACACTACAAAACAGATTGGCAAGCTGCTAGAAATTGCTATAAATAATTTATCAGCTCGTCCATTTTGATTTCATCCAAATACTATCTTTGTTATTTTTAGCACAAAACAAATCATATCTGTTGAGCTCAGCAGAGGTGGAAGAAAAATGTCACCACTATGCCACTTTACTGAATTAAGGGAAAGTATGTTAATTATCTTCATATCATATTATATTGATGAATGATAGGTAATATATGATTGAATTTAGTGGTTTAGATTGTGTACTTAACAAGAAAATTTCATTTGAATTAAGAGAAAGCAGACTATTGAAGCTCAAGGCAGCATTGGCTAAAATAGATGATCCCTAAATTATATGACTCAATTCAACCAACTTAATTGAGCCCTTTTATGGAATATAAAATAAGTGAGTCAAATTCTTCTCCAAATAGACCTCTCAGTCTAGCAGATTGTGCTGAATAAACTGGCTGGTTGAAATACAAATTGCATAGTCCCATAAGCATGATATAATCTATAGAATAAAGGTTAGATCACAACAAAACCACTTAGCCTATACTGCAGCTCCTCTAGGATTCTCAGAGTTGTTTGGAATTCACACACTATGAAAAACTTTGTTTCCATGGGAAAGAGAATTCCTTATTTCAATTCAGGACAAAAGGACCTCCTCCAGGGATGTTTCCACCGGTAGTTGAGGCTGGAGCTAAAGAGAAAGGAGAAAAACGAGGTGGCTCTGGGGCCAACGTGCATTCAGGGTGATTCATGGCGAAGGTAAGCAGCATGGGAGAACTCCAGTGATGGAGAGGAGCTCATGGGGGGTGGGAGCAGGTGGGTAAGTACGCAGGGATAACTCATGCTTCCCCAACACTAGTCTGGGAGAGGGGTTTGAGAGGGTTACATTAATGGGAGAAAAATAGTGTTTGTCTGGCTGGGTCCCTAGCCACAGAAGAGTGATAACTCCCCCTTTCTCACTTTCAGGGTGTCTTGTGTGCTCTAGAATATAGGCCCCTCAGCCACGCAACAGGTGTTGACAATGACTGAGCACACCCTGGGCACCACGTCAGCTCCTCTGTCACTATGATCCTTTTCTGCTTCTAATACTGGCCACATGGGCCAGATCATGCCAGGTAAATAATCGTCTTCCTCCACTGTGTAGCAAAAAGTCTAATCCTTGCTTTAATTTGGCTTCTAGTAGTCTCTGAACTATAGAGACAAAGATACCAAGCCATGTTCTTCTACCTGCGTTACACTCTCGTACGGGGCTCACAAAGCAGTTCTGCCTTACATTTCTTAGCATTACTCTGCAGTAATTCAGCTTATTTTAATAGATCTTCCCTGGTAAAGTGGCAGTGTGAAGCCTAAGCCAGAAAACTATTTGAATAAGACACAGAGTGACATACCATTTTTGCTGGACCCATCCTGTGAACTTCATTCTCCTGGCTTGTGAAGTTTCTTCCCATGAGCTTCCTCACTCTCCTCCTAAGAGATCCCCGCTGGCCTGTCCCGCCATCTAGGCCAGGAGTATTCAGCTTATGCCAGGACCCTAGTTTAAAATGAACTGTTTATGAGTTGGTGTTTATAAGTCAAGGGATTTCCTTCATACAAGTATTGCATATAAGAATAACAATGTTCACAACGTAAATTGACTTAAAAATGCTTTGACTGTTAACATATAATCATGTTCTAAACTCCCTGGAGCACAATTTTATGAAGTTGTTACAGTTTTCTCTTCTCCCAATTATTTCTAAGTCTTACTAAAGAGGACAGAATGGGTCATTTGGGGAACTGTTGGGAGGGATGGAAAGAGAAAGAGTGCTTCTAGAATGTCTTAAAATGTGACAAAGAGACAGAAAGGGGTGTAAAACCAAAACTGCCTTAGAATCATTCTACCTACAGCCTGCTGGCATCAAGAGGAATCCCAATGCCTGTGTATGTACAATCACTTCAACACGGATCTGAATAGTAACTAACACTGGCATAGCGCTTGCAGCTAATGAAATACTAGCACATTCATTATCTCATTTAATCCTCACAGTAACTCAGTGAAGTGCCTTATTATTCCCAGTTGACAAAAAAAAATTGGAGTTTAGAAAGACTAAGTGATTTGTCCCAGATTTTCTAAAGTAGGAAGGAAAGCTAAGACCCAAACCCAGGTTTTCTGAGTTCAAATCCCATTCTCCACCCACTCGCATGTACTGCTTGACTGTTCGTTCACGGACATTTACTCCACAAGCTCTCATCAAGGGCCGACTACTTAGTGCCCGTTGCTGTCCTAGACCTTTAGGGGAAGGATGTACCAAGATGAATATCCTCAGAAAATTGTTTTTTTTTAACTTAATTTTTTATTTGGAAATGATTACAGATTCACAGGAAGTTGCAAAAGAAAGAAAAAGCTCAGGGAAATTTTGATCTAGATGGGAAAACAATGCTTATCCATAGATGTCTACAATGCAGCACAGAATATGTCCTTGTTCTATGATAATCGAGGATCTGTGGGAGAACTGGACAGGGGTGATCACATTTGGGGAACTGGGAAAGGCTTCCTGGAAGAGGGGGACATTTGGACTGACCTGGGAAGATGAGTATGATTTCTGCAGGCAGACACAGAGCTGGAAGGGAAGAGCATTCCAGAGTCAGACACTAACCTGGGCAAAGATACAGAGATGGGAAAGTACAGGATAGGTTTAGGAAAATAGAAAATATCCGAGGGGGAGAAAAAAGTATATTTTTAATAAGTTCAAGTTCCAAGCTATTCTCTCTGATGTGTTCTGTTTAAAGGTCAACATGAATGGAGAGAGATGGACTTATCCCCTTTTCTTGAACATCCGCAGGGGTGGGCTCGGAACTCTCAGGGCTAAGAAAGCCACAGCTTTGTATTTCTCTGGTACAGAAATCCAAAAGAACTTTCATTTGTAGAATGAAGATGGCATTCTCAAAGTTTTTCCTAGAAAACTGATACAGTGAGGCTGAGCAGATACTTAGTAAACTAAGTAAAAATGGGTCTCTAGAAGGTTGTCTCTCCATTTTCTAATTCAGACAGGCATATTTCCTGTGTCCCCACTTACCTACATACTCCAGCCTTACACCAAAACAGATTTAAGGCTCTTGCAATAATGCACACAATTTAGCAAGACAGGTTAAATTAAAAATAAGAAAATGAGGCAAAGGTATTTATCAAAAGGATACTGTGCAGATAGTGTTCATTCCATTACTCAGAACCCTTTCTAAGAGCAGCTAGGGGAGACATTTCTCTCTGGTCTCATTATCTGTATTTTTGTTTTGTTTCAGTAATTGGTTTGTTTTTGCTTCCATGTATATGCTGAATCTTGTAACTGATGATGCTTCCCTCTTTTTATTTGCTGTTTTTCAAAATTTGTGCCTCACCTTTTGGAAATATATAAAAGATTTCATGACTTGAATTTTGTGCATCAGTCTCACTTCTGGCTCTATAGCCATGAAAAACATTTTGCCCTCTGATCAATGTAAAGTTAGAAATATAGAAATGATTCTAACTTACCTGTGTGGGTTTTTTACTTAAGAAAATTTGCAAGAGTGTTTTCAAGCAGGACAAATATAATTTCACTAGGAAAATAGAATTTGGGTATTTGCACTATGAAAAGTTGTAGTTGAGTCAGAAAATGGCAAATCCATTGTGTCCCTTTTTAAAAAGAGTCAATCTTTTTGAATATTCCCCAACAATTCCCCACCTACACCTCTGCCTTATCCTGAATAGTCTTCAAATGAGCATTTGGGAAACCAGTGTTAATAATAAAACAAGTCTTTTCAGGAACTTTCACACACACAGCACCACTGTCAGGTTGATTGTCTTTAATAAAATATTTTTACTATGTACATTACACAGCACTGGCTCCATAGAGGGCCAAACCACAAACCTTGCTCAGAGTAGGTGCTCAATAGCTATTTGTTAGTTATATCAATGTGTGTGTGTGTTCATTTACCTTGAAGCCCCTGAGGAATGCATTTTTGTATTGCAAACAAATTACAAATATTTATTTGTGATCACTCGATGTTATCCTCATCTCGTATGCGGCTATAGTTGAGCCTAGTTACACAGCAAGCAGCTTTCTTTTAATCTGATGAGCACTGTAGCTTTGATAAGTTTAAGTCCATCCTTCTGCTACTTTTGTTTTGCTGTAAGCACTGCCTTGTCTATGGGCTCTTGATAATCAAGTATTTATGGGTCTTGCATCAGGGAAAAGAGCCACAGATGCAGCTTTCCCATTTGCTCCACCACCCTACCTGTTCCAAGAGGTGGAGGAGAGGAAACTGGAACCCACAAAAGGCTTCAGCTCTGGCCGCCTCCCTTCACCTGTTCAGCAGGTGGGCCCCAGGTGAGGGCCAGACTCCCGGGTTCAGCAGAGTTACTCTGCTCCTTTGTTTAATCACCAGTTGCTTTCTCTGCCTGTTTGTTTTTCTGGTTTGGTTTCCTGTCCTGTTCATTAGTCAGATAGTTCTTCCTTGTTTGTTCTGTCTCTGTGTATGTTTCGACAGGTTACCTCGCTCCTCAGCACCGGAAGGCTCATGTCCTTTGTTCCTTGGCGTCTGCTTTACAGTGGTGGCAGGGAGCTGTTAGACACATATGTACATGTTTGGTGTACCCAGAGGAGGTTTAAGAGTTACCTGAGTACGACAAGTTTGTAGGAATGACCAAATCCTTGGTAAAGGAGCAATTCTCACCTTCCTCCTTGACCCCTAACTACTCAAAGGGATTTCTAAAGAGAAATCTTGGGAGTGGGAGGTTGACACTCTGAAGTGCTAGCTTGGTTATGTTTTTTTTGTTTTTTAACTTGTTAATACAACATTCTTTTTACCAAGTAAATATATACTTGCAGTGTTTAGGAAATCACACACAACAGCAAATTGGTGTAAAAAACTGCCCTCTGAAAAAAAATTCTTTTAACCAACTGCAAAGGAACTGAGAGAGATTTTGGTGGTCTCAGCTGACAAACATAGAATCATTTGTCAGTATTAAGGACCATAGTCTAATATGCGATCATTTATAAAGTGTTGGGACACAAGAGTGGGATGAAAGGCTTTTAAAGTTTCACCGTCTGCTTTTTGAGCTTGTTTTAAATTTCATTTGAACAGATCCAGGCTGCTCAAATCGGAAAATTGGCCCACAAAAATGTTTTCATCATTATGGACCCCCATTTATTTTAGAATTTTTAAGTATTTAGAATCATTCTAAGGGACTTAGCAAGAATGCACTTTGTATAATCTGAGGGGAAAAGAAAATCCATAATTTTGAATATAAAATGAAGCTATCAAAATGCTTAGGTAAAACTGCTTTCAAGTTCTATAAATAGTAATCCAAACCTCCCATGTCATACAAAAATCACTTGAGAAAAATGTAAAAATCCCATTCCTGGAGATTCTGAGGTGGTAGGGCTGGAGTGGGGATAGAAAAGCCATATTTTATCGAATGCCCCTCAGATGATTCTCACTATCAGATAAGCTTTGGAAACCCTGCCTTTGAGACTTCCATCAAAAACGTATACATAAATTACAAACCAGTATCTTCCATTGAGAAAACCAACTTCCCTCTGCCGCAACTTTTACCAGTTAGGTAATATCAACAAACTTTTTGCAATTATTGATTATACCTGAAAGTAACTGGGTGAAATCAGTTACAATTTAACTTTACTTGAAAGTAAAGTAAAATAAAATTCCCAAAGCAAATATCTCTTTAACACCTCAGTGTGCAAATAACTGCCCTAGGCATGCTGAGGATTAATAAAAATGTCAGATGTAGTTCTTGCCCTTGAAGAGTTAATAATCTAATGATAAAGCTGAATTTATTTATTTAGTATTTCTGAAGAATTTTGAATAAAATTTTACTGGCCTATCATTAATCAATATATACAGAGTTTCTACTCAATGCCTGGCATTTGGGTAGATAAATCAAAAAACATCTCCCCTGTCCTCAAGGTGCAAAAGTGGAGAAATATCAAGTAAGCTGACAAATGACAATGCAGGTGTTGCCTGCTAGGGTAGAGGCAAACCTGGAGTGCTGTGAGAACACTGAAGAAGGGTCCCCTGACCTAGCCAAAGGGGTGTGTGTGTATGTGGGTGTGTGTGCGTGTGTTTTGGGGTATACGGGGTATAATCGGGGCCTAACGGGTAAATAAAAATACTGAGGTAACACAGTCAGGGAAGAATGTTACTAGCAATAGGGCACAGTATATACAAAGGCGTGGAAGCAAGAGACCTGTGCATTGGGTGGTGCCAAGTCGTTGAATAAGACCAGAGGGACATTCCTCTGACTTAGGAATATTGATACAAAACCTCATTCTAGTATTTAGATATTATCTAGTATTAGCTATTAGCCTACTTGGGAGGGGGCCAAAACAAACCAAGCTTTTCCTTATCAAAAAAAGGTGTCTGTACATTTGTATGCTACTATGCCAGGATTTAAATCCATATTGGAATTTTGTTGTGAAGCTGTTGTTTTGAAAAGAAGGTACATCTAACATAGTCAGGTGAATTCAGGAGTGGGGGACAGAGGGAGAGAAAGAGAGAATGCAAATCACATAGTCTCACATCTCCAGAATTCAAGACATTTTACTTCTTCTGTGCTTTAAATGTGGTAGGCACTAAAAGTAAATTTTCTCCGTAATCATCAACAATACGAAATTACATTTGTACAACTGTCTACTAGTTACTGCTAAACAAAGTTTTATTTTCTTTTATATTTAACAATTTCTATATAAACTTGTTTTACTGATGAAACCAATATTCACTTAAACTTCACCTATGTCCAGTCTTTCTCAATTTTTTCCTTTTGAATCATTCATGGTTTAATTAGAGGAAAAGCAAATGAATAAATGTTTGAGTTGGAAATGACTCTAATACAATGTTAATCCATAGTCCTACAACGTTGTAAAAAATCCAATTTCATTATAATTATTTTATTGATTTACAATATATTGAAGTAACATAATTTTTCAGTATGAAGTAAAAGAGTTTATGAATAAAATATTTTAGTACAATTAAAGGTTTGGGATTATAAGTTTGTAATTACTAACCATAATTTATAGCTATAAAATATATCTAGGGATATCTGTCTACAGTTGCCCTGTTCTTGTTAACTATACATAATATGCCATAAATCACCTTCCAAAAATTAGAGTCAGAGATTTGGGTCTCTGCCAGAAAGCTGCCTGGGGGAAGCTAGTAGAATGATGTACTTTTATTTCAGTGACATTCAATCCCTGTTGTAGACAGCATCATGCTATTTCCTTTATACAAATCAGACACAATTCCTGCTGCAATGGATGTCTAACAAAAAAACAATATTAATACATCCCTTTGGCTTTTTTTCAATCATGAAATCAATCAAACATTTGTTGAAATACTACAATTGAGAACAAGATTGACAAATATTTACTGAGCCCAGTAACTATTAAAAAGGCCTATATTCTCAAGGATCTTACTATTTAGTGCCTAGTTAGCACTGTAATCAATGCACTGGGAAGTTTAGAGGACATGTAAGATGGAGTCCTATTTTTATAGGGAAGATCAAACCACCACACATGAAAATATTAGAGAAAAATAAACTGAGCACTGTGTGGTTTTGGATACTCTGGAGCAGACAATTGCTGTTGGTGAGTTGTAAAGACTAAAGCTAGAAACGTAGGCTGTGGAGCTGGATCACAGAACTTAAAAGTTAAAAAGCAGTGCTTATTAGCAGCAGGGAGCAACCATGAGTTCCTGAGTATGGAATGACACAGTGAAATTGCACTTTAAGATTTTTAGGTCTTTAATTATATCCTCCCACCTCTCACTCATCTGGGAGCTAAGTAATACTATAAATTATGTATCTCAAAAATTGTCATCTGATCTAACTAATGGACTGTGAAATGTAAAACACAGTCCCTGCTCCCTGCCTTCAAGTAGTGTAGGATTTTATACCTTGGACTCATTTACACATGGTGAAACCCCTGGCTCGTAGGATTAAAGTCTAAATAAAATAGGCCTGAGGTGATTATAGACCTCAGACAGATAAGCTTTGATCTACTAAAGACAGCTGCAATTAGCAACAGTAGCCCAAAACAAGAAACCTGCTTGTTTCTGTAATCAACCTGTCCCTTAAAAAACATTGGTAAGTATATAAAATGTGTGTCAATTCTTCCTAATGCCCAGGCCCAGGGCAGGCATTACTAATTGATCACAGAGCTCTTTTTTGCTGTGTTCTGATTGGCCTCACAAAATACTTCTCAAAAGTTCTTTAGGAAGCTTCTGCCAATTGGTTGCCCAGAACAAGGGCTGAAGATAAGAACTGTTTATTGCTCTACACTAGCAGGTAACTTTGCCTCAAATAATGTTAATAATTCACCCAATTAACTGTTTGCATTTACTACAGTATCTTTCTTTTAAACCACAGTATCTTTATGTCCCTTGGTTTAATAGTTAACACTAGAAGACAGGATTGAGTGGTTCTCAAAATTCTCTCATTCTTAGATGCAGTGTAATATATTAAAAGAATGATTTGTGCCACCCATGCAGTTCACAATTCGGGTAAACAGACACAAGAGATCTAAAAGTACCTAGTGGGGAACTCCTTAGAATGGCATCTGCCTGACAAGGGGACCTCAGCAAAAACCAATCTCCTCCTCTCCTTCCAGGGTCTGCTGAATGGCCATTAGAGAAGCATAAAATGCTTCCTTGAGAGACAGACTGTTGAATGCTGAAGATGATGATAACAGTCAAGAATTATTGAGTGTTTACCATGTGCTACTCACCGAAAAGCCTTCCCAACATTATCTGATGTAATTCTCACTGTAACTCTGTGATACAGCTATTATAGGCCTGTTTTACAATCAGGAAATCGAGGTTCAGAGAAATTAAGCAACTTCTCCAAGATCACACAACTATTAAGTGGCGGAACCATGATTTGGACTTAATTCTGCTTGATTCCATTATTAGCACTGTCCAATACAATGGCCGTTAGCCACATGCGGCTGTTAATCGCTTGAAATGTGGCTAATTCAACAAACTAAAATTTAATTTTGTTTAATTTAAATTTAAATAGCCACATGTGACTAGTGGCTACTGTACCAGACAGCACAGGACTAGACTATGAACTCCATGAGGGCAGGTACCACATATGTTTTATCAATGACTATATCCTCAACGTTTAGCACAGAAGTCTTGTATATATTTGATACATGATAATATTTTTGAATGAATAAATAAGTTTATAATCTGTGTACATAATTCATGTAGAAATCTTGTCCATAAAACAGCAACTCATTGGAAAACTCACTCAAGTTCTTCATGCTTTGAGACCCACCATCATCACCATGATAAAATAGGATAATAATGAAGAGAATATTATTTATCTACCTCAGTATATGAGGAAAAATTAATCAAAATAAAACAATTTTGTGAAGAAAACTTTACCTGCAAATCATTGATCAGCCAGAATACAAAACCTAATTCTATTCATCTTTCTCAGCAAATGAAAAAAATAGAGAAGCCAAGTGAATTAGAAGTTATCTGCCTCTTTTCCAAATGTAGCAGAGAACCATTTCTCTCAGTAAATGCTTATAAGTGTGTCAATACCCATCACTGGAACCAAAAGGAAGTTAAGATGTAGTTTAAGGGGCCAGTTGTAGTGGCTGACACCTGTAATCCCAGCACTTTGGGGGATCGAGGCAGAAGGCTCACTTGTGGCCAAGAGTTCCAGACCAGCCTGGGCAACATAGTGAGACCCCCATCTATATAAAAAATTAAAAAATTAGCTGGACACAGTAGAGCACACTTGCTTGTATTCCTAGCTACTCAGGAGGCTGAGGCAGGAGGATCACTTGAGCCCAGGTGTTCCAGGCTGCAGTGGGCTATGATTGCACCATTACACTCCAGCAAGACTCCATCTCAAAAAGAAGAAAAGGAAAGAAAATAAAAAGTATGTGAATTCCAAAAGCATCCCTTAAAAAAAATGCAATGCATTTTTTTCCTGCATGATGCCAAACTGCTAGATATATTTTCTCTTATAAAATATGTAATCATTTTACAGATAGCTTTAATAAAATATTTTTACATTTTACTAATATAAAATAAGGTCCATACTAATGTGAGATGTTACTTGGGTGGTGACTATTGATAGCTATTTTATTCAAGACAATTTGCAAAGGTACTATAAGAAGCTTTATCAGATCTTCTTAAAGCAAGAAGATAGTCTCCTGATACTTTTACCTTTGGACAAGTTTCTATGAAATCAGTACATTCCAGTCCAAACTTTAATGGACATAAAACTACCCAGGAAGCTTACTAAAAATGCAAACTCCAGCCACCACTCACAGAGATTCTGATTCATGAGGTCTTGGAAAGGCCCAGGAATATGCATTTAAGCAACCCTAATAATTTTGGTCCATGAACTACACTTTGGGAAATACTGCAAATTCTTCTACAATAACTCTATTAAGGGAGCAGGGAAAAGATTTACTTGATGGAATGTCTCCTTTCTCAGGAATCATGCAGAATTGATATGCTTGGATCAGGCATACATTGTGGACTGCTTTGCTACATTACTTCCATCTCTCTTCTTCCCACCACCACCATTTTGCAGTTTGGGAATCATTGATCACTTACCTCCAATTCTAAAAGTCAGCACTGAATTGCTAATCAGCTGGAGCCCATGCCAACATGACCTAAGCTGGTCCTATCAGAGTGAAATCCAGGAGTTTTGATGGTGGGGAGAAAGACACTTTATCTCTCTCTATCTAGCAGTTTGTGGGAAAGAATGCAGTCTTAGGGACTATTGGCAGCTGTCTTGCAACCATGTGGGAAATCAGCCTTGGGATAAAATGAACACCATGAACAAAAAGCAGAGCAAAGAGACAGACAGGGTCGTAGGGGCGTTGCTGAACTAGATCAAACCAATCTCAAAGCTTACTCTACCCCTAGATTTCCCCATTTTATAAGTCGACACGTTCATCCGTTGTTTTAAACAGTTTAAATTTCCTGTTATTTGGAACATAAAAAAGCCTAATTGATACAGGTTGCTGTTTTCAATTTTATATACCCATTTTCCTTTCTTAGTTTTGATCTCTGTGTCTCTAAGATGTTGTTTTGCCATTTCTTCTCTAATTTCCCTTTAAGCATTATGTAAGGACAAAGGTAAATGTCTAAGTTCTCACCATTCACTCACCCCACCATACAATTGCTACTAATGCCCTTGTGATTCCTCTTCTTCACCTGCCACTTTCTCTTCTCACTGGAACTGAGCCCTGAGATACACAAGTAGTTCTACCTCCTGGTAAAAGAGAGCTATTAAAGACCCTTTGACTGATTTAATGGAGTCCATATCTTTATAAGAAACTGTCTTTCCAAAGGCTTGATGAATATAGTAGCTCCCTCTCAAAAGCCTCTGTGTCCTTTTATTCTTGCTTCCCTAGGATTTTTAGGTTCATTTCAAAAGAATTTAGATATTCTTCCTCATTTGGTTCTTTCATGAAATATCTTTTCATATTTTGTCTCGTCACAGGAGAAAAAGATGAAGATGCAGAGGAAACCACAGTGGACATCCAACAGAAGATAGACAGCCCCTTGCAGGGGCTGTAGGGGAAGTTGAATAGATGAGGCCACCAAAGATAAACCCTGGGCTGCCAATTCATCTGCACAAGAAGAAGCAATTGTGGGATTCTGTGCTCTGAAGACAAAAAGCAGAAAAATCCACTCTTTCCATCCCCCCGCCTTCATTTAAGGAGATAAGAACAAATGAAATTAAAAAGTCCATAGCAGACACCACCGGAAGGATGGACATATTTGAAACTCAGACTTAGGGGGGGAGGGGGGGCAAGGGCAACATACATAACCTAAACATCTGTACCCCCATAATATGCTGAAATAAATAAAAAAAAAAGTCCATAGCAGAAACTAAATCTAGGAAATTTGCATGGTAGAAAGAAAAAAAAAGCCAAATGGAATTTCAAATCATTTTTTCACAGCTTTGGGAATACACATGGGAAAACTTTTACTAAAACCCCCTTTCTAATTACTTTGTCATGGGCCAAAGCGGAACTGAAACAACTAAGGCCTATAGAATACTTCCATGACTCTCTTGTTTCCCAAGGAAAGACCAAGGAAATCAAGTGTTCATCTAGAGAAATGTTATCACCAAACTTATTTGTTTGTCTATTTATTTAGTTGTGGCTGTCTGATTTATCACTTATATAATGTTAACATTCTTTCAAAATAGGCAGATGGACCTCATTCAAGTTCTGACAGTAACTCTTTGTTATTGGTACAAATGGCTTCAGAGGTATTTAATTACCATTAGTAGTCATCCGTTTGCTCCTAGCTGGTGACATTTGGAATAGTAAGCAGGTAGCATTCTTTGTGTCCAGTGAGTTCATAGAAAGTTACACCTACTTTTGACAACAGACTCAAGCTTAGTTACCATTAACCCCTCTTCAGTTACTGGATGATGTGTTTGAACAGTATGAATGATTAATGAAGGCTAAATAGTCCAGTTTCTATCTTAAAACCTTTTTGTTAACTGCCAGAGAGCGGGGTGACTGGCAAGGTGAGTTTAGCTCAAGCAAGTATTTATGCAATCCGTTGCTTGTACTCTGAAAAAAATTAATTTGTCAGCAATTTATTTTCAAAAGATATCATAAATTAGAAATTCTCATCCTGATGCCTTTTCCCTTTCACAGACCAATGCCAGGGACCATGATTTTTGCCAGCTTGGCATCAGAAAGTGGATTTTGATTGCATGTCTAAACTAAGTGCATGATTGCTTTCTCTCAAGAAAACCAAGATAAAATATTGTCAAAGGATAGCATCCCATTACAAACTTCTTGAAAGTAGCCTCTGAATTTTCTTGCAGTAACTTCTAGGATTGTTCTTGGGGAAAGGCCAACATATTATCCACTAAGTTGAGAAGACTACTTATGTCTGGCAGCTCATTAGAGATAGGTGGGTGTGTAAAGATGCTCAGGACATTTGCTAGTTGATCTGTGAGAGGCATCCCTATAGTTAACTCCTCCAGAGACATTCCTTGCAAAAGAGATTATGGAAGAGGCCAGACAAAGCTGGAAGCTAGAAGGAAACAGTTTAGAAATTCATGCAGTGGACCAAAAAGGTAAAGATTATAGCTGACTCCAAGAAAAAGAAGCTCACAGGGGAAGGAAGCAGGATTCGTAAGGAGATAAAACAGTCCAGAAATGTAGTTTAAGCACACCATTATCTACATCCTTTTAAGCAAACTTTATATGCACTTGCAGAGGTTTCTTCGGCTATACCTTAGATTTTTTCTTCTTCATGTTTATAATTTTATAGTATTTAGGGCATCACTTATGATACACTTGATCATCCAAACAGCCCAGAACTTAAGATCCATAGCAAGTGACATAGGCACATCTACCCAACAGCCTTTGTAGAAAAACAAACAAGAAAAAAGCACAGCTATTTCTTGCTTAGTGTTCTATTAGTGTGTACCCTTTAAGAATTTCCAAATAAAGTACCTCAAGGTATTTTTAATTTATTAATTCTACAATAATTTTTGTAATGTGCTTTGTCTATCATTGTTATCAATTATGTATTGTTAAAGCCTAAGAATTTGCTCCCAAAGACAAGAAAGTGAGTGAAGTGAGATCTGAACTAGGTTATCCAAAGAGAATTCATAGGTCCACCTCATCATTTATTGATTCAACAACATTTTATTAAGCACTTATTATGTGCCTGGCAGTGTGCTAGGAACTAAGGATACAGAGATGTTTAATATTCAGCCCTTGCCCACAAGGATCTCACTGTCTATTTGGACAGACAAGTAAAGACAATAGCAACAGCTTGTAGATATTAATAATGCTTGACACAGCTCAGGGCATGCAGACAATGTCCAGGAACAACACATTGTAAATGTGTGGTCAGTTAGAAAGAGGATTTTGCAGAACCAGCAAGTCATATAAATTCTGATGAAGGCATGATTAGCCTTCACTGTGGGAATTGTCACCCTGGAGTGGATATGCAGCTGACTAGGACAGCTCATAAGGCAAGCACGAGGGAAGGAATTTCCTGGGTCAATCCTCTTAAACCAGGCCTCACACAACAGCTAAAAGGGATATCTCGATACTGCCCAGACCTCATCCTGGTCTCCCCGGGTCATTCTCAGCCAAGAAACCCCACTCTATTCACAATGTACCAGGGAAGGAATAGCCAAGCTCCTATAGGTAGCAGACGGCACTCAACACTTTCTTGCTTCATGCTGCATTACTGAGGTGAGAGCAGCGTGTCTTCTTCTGGCTTCTCCCAGGCCCATTAAACCCAAGTGCTCAGCCACGTAGGCTGCTAGATGCCGTTCATCAAGTTTGGGAATGGGATAGGAGTGGTAGAGGGGTGGTGGCAAATGGCTCCCGACTTTACCTCCCTGGCAGCCGCTAATTGGAGATGGCACCAGCAGCAAGGAAAGGAATAGGATTGGCTGAGCGTGTGCAGTGGCAAGGAGGGCGTGTGGGTCACCCAGAAAGCAAAAAAGGCCCACCCATTCCAGCACGTCGATGGCCTCTAATTGGACAATTTTGACTTTGGCAAAGGCCTTTGTCTTATTGGCTTCTTCTGTTAGATGCTTCAACATGAGTTCTTAAAATAACGGATGATCTCACCGGCAGAAGAAATCCCTTTAAAATCAAAGAAGGCTTGGATCTGGATGCAAACATTTATCCAATACCATCAACTTTAGTTTGGGCCTGGATTATGAAAAGGGAAAATTTCTGACAGGAACAAATGAGTGGGTTATAAATAGAATGGCCCAGTACTCAGAAACACTACTAGCGGGACAGAGGGCAAGCCTAAGGAAACAAGAGTTTCCCTGGTGAGTTGCAAAGGGAGAGCTTGAGCCTGGCAGAGTGTTTACCTGGTGCATCCCCAGTGCCTAAAGAGCACCTGGAGTGAATGGCTTCAGCAAACCTGTATTGAACTCCTGTTTCCATCTCTTACTGTGTGACTTGCAGAAAATTATTTATCCTCTTTTAGGCCTCAGTTTCCACATCAGCAACATGGGAAGAGGAAGAAAATAAATAACTTCCTAGGAATGTGAGAATTAACTGAGTAATCTATGTCAAGTATTAGGACAGTGTTTGGTATTATGTAAGTATGACATATGTGTTCAGAAAATAAGCTGATGAGATCACCAAACCTCACAACCACCTGTGACGTGGGTGCTGTGACCTCCAACTAATAGATGAGGAAATTGAGAGTGAGACAGTCTGGTTAAGTTACGGATGGTCACAGAGTATAGGATGATGGGTCAGAACTTGCACCAACGTCTAAATGGCTATGTAGTCTCTATTCTCCTCCACTGATTCCATGCTGCACTGACTAATTTTTACTTAAGCTGGTCCTCTTGCTTCGTTTATATGTAAATGCGTTTATCTTTAAATATAGCCTTATTTATCCAGAAATTCTGCTTTGGTCTACAATGATAAAGATCTGTAATGCTGGACAACTCTAACATGTCTAATTTCTTTCTGTGAACATGCCCAGAGTGTCTCAGTAGCAGTCCTTGGGAGACACTTAAAAGAATTGCAATAACCTGGACCAGTCTGGCCAATTATCAGGGACCCACAAGACTGGTTTTCAAGGAACCAATTCTAAATAATGGTAACTTTATTTACTCTGTGATTTAGGCAAGGCACACAGGCCATAGAACATGCAGGCAGTAAAGGATGGCAAGACATGTTTCTGGCTTGGCCAATTTTTATTCCTTTCTGCAAGGTTGGATTCATTCCAAAAGGCTGCTACTTTCTGTGAGGAGAACTGACGGACCAAAGAGAGGACATTCATCAGAATCTATCCAAAACAAAGGGCTCCCTCTGCCCTAAGTCCCTTAAGCTTCTCAGAGGAAAAGTATTACAGGTAAAATATAATTTGGTACTAAGCCTTTGGCCTAGCACAATCACGATAAACAAGCTCATCACTTTCCTGTTCCACTGACCTTTGCTGTTTTCTTTGAGATACTTGTTTCCTCACATGCCTTGGGCAATTTCAGCTTGTCTATAAACTCTCTTAGGCAACAGTTTTTTGTTTTATTCCTAGCCAAATCTCAGTTTTGTTGAAAGTACATGAAATTTGTATCTGGGATATGTTTGGGGCTGCAAAACTAAAAATAGCCTAAGTAAAAAGGAAAATATATTACTTGACATAACACAAAGGCTGGTGCTAGGGAAGTCTTAGGCCAGTGAATTCAGCAATTAATGGCACCGTCATAGATCCAAGTACAGTTCACCTTTTTTCCCTCTTAATGTCAGCAGTTCAGTTATGTCCCTCTTGATTGTAGGTAAATATGGTTTCCAAAGGCCAAAGAGTATCTCTCTTATTTGGGTCCATTTTTTTGAAAAAAAGAAGAATCTTCCCAGAAGCCCCCTCAAGTTTCCTTGGCCAGGTTTGGGTCACTACCCGCTCTTAAACCAACCACTGGCCAGAGGTCACTAGGCTCCTCAAGATTCATTCCCCGAGGCTGGTAAGAAGCCCCAGCCCCACTAAACACACAGCTGCCCAGTGACTTTGTTCTGTGAACAAAGAAGAGCAGCAATGGACCTTGAGTAGGGAGCTGATAATGTCCACCATGATATTTGAATTCATACAGATCTGAGTTTGAAAAGCTCAACATTTATAAACTTAGGCAATTTCACCTCTTGAAATTTTAGTATACTCACTAGTAAAATACGGTTAAAAATATCTACTGTAAGGGTGGTTGGTGAGGATTAAATGAGGTAACATTTGTGAGAGGCATAGCACAGAACATGACACCTGGTAGTTACTTAGTGCCTACTGGTTTCTCCTTTTTCTTTTTCACCTCTCTTTGGAAAATTTTTAGCGTACATGTTTCCATTAGAGGATTTTCTCTGTTCTCTTCATATCTCAGTGCTCTGTCACTCATTCTCCTGCCTTTTCTCATGATTTCCGGTTTCACAACACTATTAGTAATGCTTTTCAGAATGTGATTATTACTTGCTATTAATATTACTGTTAGAATAATTGATAAATGTGTAACATAAAATGATATTCACCCAAAGTTCATATCTGTTGTTGTACTTGACCCTGATAATGTGGTCAATTGAGGATGCTCCAATTAAAGGTAATAAACCAATTTATTTCCTTGTAATTTATTATGTTTAATAAGTAAGAACTTTCCCTGCACTTCGTCCAGTGAATATACCCACACATTAATCTCGATCAATTGCCAGCAAGCGGTTAATGAGTACCTTTGTTGGTATGGTTTGGGATGCTCCTTTGCTCTATTTACCATTTGTGGAGAAATTTAAGAAAGGAAGATTCATGTGTGTTGTCACTAGATAAGATTCCTGCTGCCCTGAGAAAGAGACAAGTATTCCGTTTGCATAACAGAACACAAAAAGGGCTAATGAGGATGCATTGGTTCAGATTATTACTAAAAGACACATCTATTTTTAAAAATTAAAGATTATCTGTAACATATATGAATGGAAACTGCTCCTAAGTAAATGCTAAAGAAAATATTTATCGTGCATTAGAGCAGAGCTGATGGTCTCTTTTTACTTATTTACCGTTTCTAAACAGTTTTTTTCACATCCAAAGAGAAAATGCATTCGTTCTTAATCAATCAATCAAGCCTGTACTAAGTGAAATGGAGTCAAGGAAGACCTGGTCCTAGCTCTTCAGGGCAAGAGACCAGCGAGAGAGAGAAGACACAACCAGTCAGCTCATGCAATGCAGGAAGGTCCAGCATTGTCACGTCTAGCTGGAGGCCTTAGACAAACTACCTATCTTTCATGGTCCACATTTACAACACGAGTGATTTAAACTACAGAATGTCTAAAGGTGGTCAAATTCTAAAATGCTGCAGTTCTCAAAGTGTTCCAAAATCAATAAAAGCTGGAGTAGTCAGCAAAGATTTGCGAGGATGAGCTAGATTTAAGATGGGTTTTGAAGGACAGATGGAGGGAAACTTGAGAGAGAGGAGGAAGACACATTCAGGGCAGCAGGAATGAGAAGTAACAAGCAATGACTTTGGGTTAGGAGTGTCATACTTGCCAGAGTGAGGGAATGTGTTGGAAAATTGCCTTAGGAAATCCAGCTGGACGATAAACACAGTTCAAGATAGGAGGCTCCCCAAATCCAGGCTGAACTTGTTGTCAACACATAGGAGATTTCTATCCTTCTTCTCATTTTTTTCATCTATTTTCTCTTCCTCCTCTTCCACTTCTTTCTCTTTCTTATCCTTATATTCTTTTCCTTCCTCTTTCACTTGTCTTCTTCTCCATGTTCTCTTCCTTCTGATTACTATCGTTTGTAGTTTACAAAGCACTGTTAGCTACATGATGCTTTTTATTCAGAAAATAATACATGCCACTCACAGACTTCTTAGAATTCAGACTCTGGAGCTAGAAAACCTGGGTTTGAGAGCACGGTTATATCACTTACTAACTGCAGGAACTTTGACAATTTCTTAACTGCCCATGCTTCAATGTCCTCACCTACAGAGGAGGGCAATAATGATACCCACCTTTCAGAGTTGTTGTAAGAATTAAATGACTATTTAAAACCCAAGAACAGTACAGAGCACATGGTAGGTCCTATGTGTGTTTCTATTATTTGGCAAAGACCTATTGGGCAATTTTCTGTCCTGCCTGTGTGGGTCATAATGTCTTTCTAAGTTTTTGTGCCCAACATCCACACTATGTAACCTGTTGTCAGCTTTTACATGAGAGAGTTGGAGCTCCCTCTGAGTTAATCATGCTAAAATTTCAAGAGCATTTTAAAGTCTTCTGGGCAAAGCTATGTCCTGAAGTTGCGGTCATTTTAATTGGTTTCACCTTCTCTGCCCCATGATCCAGAAATCTCTAACTGCACCATGGCAGCCTCCTGCTCCCTGGCACAGATCTGACTTTACCTGCTACTATTTAAATTTTATGAATCATCCTCCCTCTGTTTGAACTCCTGAAGCCTTTGAAACTAAATGAATAATTATCAAGATGCAATTGTTACAGTTTATAAAAGATGTTGTAAAAAGGTTTTTTTTTTCTTTTTCTATGAACTTTTTTTGTTGTTGTCTCCAATTTGCAGCCATTAGCATAAAGAAAATGTCAGCCATTCCTCCAATGAAGAGAGAAGGAGATTCTTAGACTCAAGAAGCCTGACATTCTGTAAGCAAACATTCCCTCCTTCACAAGGCGATGGGAGTGTGCCATGGCAACCTCTTCCAGGAGAACAATTTTAAGGCTTGGCTTTAGTGCTCTCCCCCACACATTGACTTCAGTGGGAGTGCCTGGCAGGAATGTCAATGAGAAAACAGCGAGGGCAGGAAGTCCCCTGGTAACACAGTGAGGCTATTTCTCAATGGAAAAGCATGTTCTTAGTTAAGAACTCTTTCTCTGAAGATTGCTTTTGTTTTTAAAGATTGTACAATTGGTCTCAAGCCTTTGTTTTGGAATACCTCAAACAGAAGTGTCAAAAAATGGAGAGAACTCCTAATTTTCTTTGCCTCATCAGAAATTAAGTAGACTCAAGAATTCCTCAGGGTCTTGATTCCTCTGAATTTCAAATTTGTTTTCAGAGGTGGCACGTTACTGGAAACATCTAAAATCAGAGATGCTTCATTGTTCTCTCTCAAATTTGGCAACTTAGAAATCTCATCTTCAAATGCACTTTTCTCAACTTAATTTCCCCATACTGTATGCTTGGTAGCCCTTCCATTTGTATATTTTTGGCAGAATAGTGCAGGGTCTATTTGCCAGGACAATTTTTTTTTTTTTTTTGAAGACCCTGGTTCTTGCCATTTTAAGGTAAGGGGTCCCTGGATCAAAATGGAACCAAAGTTTCATTTGGCATCACTCAATCAACCTTATCAGCAGAGGCCGGGGATGTTTTTCTCTGAAATCAAGGCTTTCATCAAGACCATAGAGAAAAAAAGAACAACAACAACAATAACAAAAACACAGCACAAGTGAATCCTGTAATCTGAATTTGCAACATTTATAACCTGGAAACCAGTCCCAGGTTGACAGTAACAAATGACTCGTCTTCACTCCTTCAAAACCCACTGCTTGATATTTCCTCATCTCCCATGATACTTCTTGAAAATGGATTCCATTTGTTCTTCTTGAAATGTTTATGCATATGCCATGTCTTCCAAATTAACCCCCAAGTTAATTTGGGCAAGAACCATGCAATGTCTATCTAGATAGTTTTAGGACTGGATTCTCAGGAAATAATTACTGAATGAACTTAGATCTTGTCACATCCTTTCAGTTCAATCAACCCACATAAGGCAGCCTAAGAGCAAAGCTGTGGGGGAATTTAGCCTATTTTCTTTTATCCAAAATCCTTGAATGTAGCTGGCATAGTTCAAGATTAATAGGTACATTGGACAGTTCTTCGGAGCCCTGTGATATGATCTATCAGAATGTTTTTATTAGTACTTTGAGAGCTTGGCCTCCTAATGTTAACAGAACTTGGGTGGTAACCAAAAATTGCTAGAAAGATATCCCTTTGGAAGAATGGGTAAATGACAACCAATCAACCTTGAACCATCTCTGGATAATTGGTATCTGCCCTGTCTAATTATTTCCAAGCAAGGTGAAATATCTATCTTAAATTTCTGAAATGTAGCCTGAGGTATCTCAAGTAACAGTAGTTAGCTGCTGGCTGGTCAACTACACAGGTATGTAAAACATATTGAGTTGTATTTCAGTGAGGTAATAAAAGGCATTATTTATTTTCAAACTTTTTATTAATTATATCTTATCAGTCCCTTTCTCAAGAAGACACCAATATGATTTTTTAGTTTAGACATCTTAACTTTGGTTCATTTTACATTAAATTGGACATTTTTAATATATAAGCTTTTGGAAATAATTGGAATTCACTTGTAGACTTTTTGCAATCAGAATTTTTAAAATTACAGTATATAATTACAATGTACTATAAGAAACTGTCAAGTGGATAACCTAGTACACTAAAATGTTTTTGCTGTAAACAAGTCTATCCTTTACTGGAATATTTGTCAGTGCATGTATTCAAAGAAGCACTCTCAAGGCATGTGCTCAGAAGTTAGGAAATAATTATATTCCCAAACATAATCTTTTCTAATCATCCCATTTTGTTTTACTTAAAAATAACCTGTGGGGTTTCTAAGATAGACACAATTATCTCTGATCTCACCTCGAAGTTACCATCCTTCCAGAAGATGATTTTGGGAGGAAAAAACAAATAAACTCACAGGTCGACTTTTCTTTTTCTCTCCCTGAAAATCCTCACTCTAATTACAAATAAATACACCAGCAAGGAATGGTCTAAATTTAGCTCCTAGCTTTTTAAAGCAAGATAAGCTGGAAAGCATTGAATTTATAGTAATATTTAACAACTCATCCATGCAGTTTTAATACATAGTGATTTTCACTGGTATGTAGACAAGGCTCAGTTCAATGCAACAAACTTTTATTGAGCACTTAAATTATTTCGAGGACTCTGCTAAGTCTTGGGGGCACCAGGGTGAAGATGATAAAGTTTTTGACTTACAAAGCTTACTCTCTGGGGGAGACAAAAAGTAAATGAGCAATTGCAATACAATGAAATAAGTTATGCCGAAATTGACATGAGAACATAGAAGAGGTAGGGTTGGTGATATAGTTCTTAGTGGAGGCTTCTGCCATATGCAATGCCTGTGCTGACCCTTGAAGGAGAAGGTGGGAAAGGTGATAGAAGGAAAGAAAACAACAAAGTCAGTCTTGTGGTTTGGGGAAACAGTCCAGTGTTTCTGCAACAAAATCTCTTAGGTTGGGGTGGAGTAGGGAATAAGGCCAACATATTTCAGGTCCCAAGGGATCTGTGTGCCATGGGAAAATAGGAATTTTGCTTTGTTTCCAGTAAGAACTAGTCTCTGGCTATACCCTGGTCTTTTACAAAGGTACAGCCATGAAGCCAATCCCAAGCTAAAGTATTGAATGTTCCTTGAGAACACCTTTGTACTTCCCCCTCTAGCACTCAGAAGGCAACATATAAAATCCCCAGACTGTTCCTGGAAGCGTGGGCCTTTCTTGCCACCATCCTACTTAAGGAAAAATTATCAAGCACCTGCCACATTTCAGTTACTACAGAGACAAATGATAAATGATCAGACCTTGGCCTCGAGGAACCCACAGTCAAGTATTTATCCTCGATCCCATCTCCTCAGGACCCTGAGGGCACTCCGAGGTGGCAAGGAGCCAGGATGGCAAACAAAGCCATGCTGTGTTGACAGGAGAAGACTCTTTTCTCGGTCCTCGTTCCCTTTCCAAGTTTTATCAATCAATCGATCAATCTATCTATCTATCCAGTATCAGTGGTCTTCCTAAAGACACCACTCCGTCTTCAGTCTAACTGAAAGAAATACAATTTTCAAGTTATTTATAAATGTTTTCATATTGGCTTCTTTCTTTAGGGGCTTTCAGAGTGTTTTAACACTTTAAAAAAAAATCTTCACACTGGTTTGTTTTGTACTAAGGTATGATAAGGAAAAGAGATGTACAAAAAAGGATTTGAGTGAGTGGTATCTGCCTTCCTGGAGCTGGCTATCTCTCTGGGGACAGGAACGTGGGAGATTGGGTAGAGAAGCAAAAGCACAATGCTGGGGGTGATGTGAGAAGGCTTAGATGGCAAGAGGGTTTTGCATCTAAAACAACGAGCGGTGATAGTAAGCGTGAGAGACACTGGGGGGATTAACAGGATACCACGTCACCCAGAGAATGAGTCCCCCAGCCCTGTTGGCCACAGTGGGAATCACTAGAACTTTCAGGAACCATGATGGCTTTTCAGCCTTCAAGATGGAGAAATTCTTCCTGTTTTGGCAAGAGAGGTTCCTGGCTCGTGCTCTTAGTAGGCAGCTCCTCGAGGAGAGGCTGTGGCTAGGAGCAAGGGTGGTGAGGTTGGCTAGTAAAGTTTCCACGAGTTGGAAACCTGGACTCTGGGCTTGAGGACTTCTCAGGACTCAACTCAGGTCTTGCAAATTCACATTAGCTAAGGTTAGGGTGACCATAAAATTTATTGTCTACACTGGGAAATTTCTGAAAGGCAAAGAGGGTGCCATTAATAACTGGTAACAGACAATAGATTTAAACAGGGACTGTCCTGGCTTGGGATGCAGTCTCTCTAGTTGTTAACCATGAACCCTCCTAACACATGATGATGCCTGCTGCTGTTTTAGCATATGTCCCCCAAACACAACTTAAGAATTAGAAGAATCAGAGAGGCTTAAGGGAATGATCAGTAAATCCTGAGAGAGGCAAGCTCAGTTTTGCAACTAGAGAGAGCTCAGAGTGATATTAACAAAATAATCCAAAATACTGTAAAGTAATTAACCATTTTTAAGTAGGTAAATTACAGCTTCAACTCATCCCAGAGCACAATACACAGAGCTGCCCATGTGAGAAGTAGCCCAACTACCAGTAACACTTGTTGGGGATGTGCTTCTTTGCGTCTTCTGGCCTGGGCCTCCCATAGACACCTGCTCTGTTCACTTTGTTCTCTGGGTTTCCTCTGTAGGCCTTTCCTGTGTGCTCCAGTTTCAGTTAATCCAGATGATCACTGCCTATATCTTTTTGTTGCTCCCCAAAGTAACTTTTATATATACCATTAGCCTTTGAATCAAGTCAGATAATCCCAAACACACTCTTCAAATATGGTGAAAATCAATGAACAGATTGGAATTTAATATAATTTGTATATATTATTGGGAAATGGTAAAAAAAGACTCCTCAAGATCACTGATTTGTGAAGAAAATGTTTGCTTTAGGGGCAGAATTTATCAAAAAAATTCAAACTTTACATAGGAGCCAGTCATAGGAGCCCTTTTACTTAAAAATGACCTAGTATGATAGAAAATTTGGAATCTGACAGATTTGAGTTTGGCCTAGGATGTGAGTTTGAGCATGTTGCTAAACTTCTCTGAGCTTCTATTTCCTCATTTATAATAGGGCATAATAATCCTTACTCTTGAGAGTTGTTTCTAAATTCAGAGTAATGCACATAAAGAGTTTGGCACATTATAAGCACTTGATACATTGTAGCCATTTTATTTATCAAGGACACCAAAAAAAAAAATTCTGGGAGGAGTGATATTCTTTATCTATTTATTTTATAAACACCCCCAAAAAGGCTCTTATAGAAAAATTTGACTTGATAGCACAAGATTGAAATTTGTGACATTATTTCAATTGCAAAAGTTCATTCAGATGACCTAATCAGAGGATTAATGAGTCATCTTCCCTGTGACATGGATTATCACAACCTTCCTCTTGTTTTGAAGTTGGACACATGGTGTTACCCAACTGAACAAAAATAAGGAATATTTTTAAACTCACTGTGCCATGTCACTTCCTGCACGATGGAACTCCTTCACAGACAAGACAGATACAATGAGGACTGTTAGAGAAATAGAGGAATGAAAGGCACACATTGTTTCTCCAAGTCTATGGCAGCAACTGAATAATGGCATTTTCTTATGGGTATGAACAGGTTTGCTTTCAGTGTATGTCTCTATATTTTCCTTGGATCCAGGACTTGTCAGTGAGGACACAGTAAAACCTGAGGATAAGACTCAATCAGCAATAACTCAACACTCATAGGAAGGGTGGTTTTCAAAGACAATTAAGAAGCTGTTTGTAATTTGAGCTTCTAATACCACTTAGGGAAGTTCACCAAGTTTGAGAAAAACATGAGTATCTCCCTTTGTGACCAGGTTGCATAACACTATGGAAGGCCCCACCAGGAGAGTGCCTCATTCGTGTTACCTTACGTTTGGTCTTTATGTTTAGATCCAGCATGGTTTCAGTGAAAAGGACCTTGGAGGGGGTTTGTAGTTTATAGAAATAGTACTCACAGAGTAGATGTCTACATATGTGAAATGACTTCAAAACAACCCTCTAGTCTTCTGAAAAAGTTTTCCCTGATAGTTTAGTCCCTCCAAACTCATCAGATGGTCAAGGCCCTTCACTTGATAATAATTGATAAAGTTTATTATCACATATACTGATTTTTACATGGTGCCTCATGCCTGTAATCCCAGAACTTTGTGAGGCCAAGGTAGGAGGATCACCATAGTCCAGGAGTTCAAGATCAGCCCAAGGAACATAGCAAGACCTCGTCTCTACAAAATTTAAAAAAAAAAAATTATATAAATACTTAAAGTTAACATAGGCTTTTCACCAATAGAATTTGTTCTTCATGACACTCCTAAGAAGTGATAGGTAGAAAAATATTATTATTATTTTAAATTAGTGTTGTAAATGATTTAGATTAGCTCTTTTCACAGGGAAGTAGAGAGTCAATGATGCAGTTGAAGGGGACACATAGAAAAGAATGAAAGTTGGCCGGGCACAGTGGCTCACACCTGTAATCCTAGCACTCTGGGAGGCCGAGGCAGGAGGATCATTTGAGGTCAGGGGTTCGAGACCAGCCTGAGCAAGAGTGAGACCCCATTTCTACTGAAAATAGAAAAATTAGCCGGATGTGGTGGCGCAGGCCTGTAGTCCCAACTACTTGGGAGGCTAAGGCAGGAAGATTGCTTGAGCCCAGGAGTTTGAGGTTGCTGTGAGCTAGGCTCACGCCATGACACTCTAGCCTGGGTGACAGAGCAAGATTCTTTCTCAAAGGAAACCAAAACAAAAAAAAAAAGAAAAGAATTAAAAATAAACACACCCTTCAACTAACTAACTGTGCTTCTGGGTACTTATGCTCCCTGAGTACTTACCCAGATGGAAAAGAATATGCATATAATGATGCTCACTGTTATAGAGTTTGGGATAACAAAATACTGGAAACAAACCAAAAATCAATTAAAAATAAATTAAAAGTGGGCTAGTATGGAACAGTTAAAAAGAATAAGGAGCTGTGGACTATAGGTGCCATGTAAAAATGTCAAAATTGCAAAGCAGCATGTATAACATGATCTCATATGTATTATAAAAATGGGGAGCTAGCAAGCTAGATAGATACTTATGTATATCCACAGAATTTTCAGAAAGATGCTCTAGGGTTACCTAGGGAATAGGCCTAGAAGTTTGGAATTAAAGTGGGAAGGTGAAGTTATATTTTTCATCATGGATATACTGATCCATATTTTTGAAATTTTTACATATGATAAAAACTTTGTAACAAAATAAAAAAAGAAGCTAATTTTTAAGTATATGTGAGGTTTTAAATGTAAGGAAAAGGGAGAAGGAAAAAGTGTCATGGAGCTTACTATGTGCCGAACACCCAACTCTGCATATGACATCTTATCTAATCTTTACGACTATTCCACAGGTACAACTTACCTTCATTTTGTGAATGTGAAGCGGAAGCCCCAGGAAGCTGACTCACTACCCTCACAAGCTATGTGAATGGAGCCCAATTTTCTGAGACCTCAAAATCCCCATGTATGTATTTTTATAGGCCACACTGAAATAATTGTGTATAAAGGTGATGAGAATAACACCAAGAAAAGCAACAATGTTCTCTAACTTCTGGAATTAGAACCTAAAGCATAAGACTTGTCCCACAGAGTCAGTCCTGTGACCATGTAAGCCTCATACCTTGATCTCTAATGCTAGCAAATTACAGCTGTGGGATGGTACGCTTATTCTCATTAGTACTTCTGCAAATATGCTCATATAGTTGTTGCATGAAAAAAAAAAAATTAGAAGCAAATCAAAATGGAACAGATCCAAAGAACAAAGGTGGGGAGAAAGGATTAAAGAAGCAGCAATGAATACTAGCTTTGCCATGTTCCAAAACTCTGTTGTTCCACTCAGGATTCTAAAATGAAAGCATTTTTTTTTCTTTCAAGGCAAAATGGCAAAATAGAAAATTAATTTAATATTGCCTTTGTATTACTTTCAAAATGAAATTAAAGTTACTCTTTCATAGAAATGTTTTGCCTTTTCAAGGTTAAGAAATAATGGAACAAGATCCTAAGAAATTATTCATTTTTCTCTGATTTTTTTTCTTTTGTTCTTCCACAGTCCAGAAAGCTTATTGACTTGTAAGTGACTCTTCATGCTAATATACACAATATTTATACATCCATAAGTAATACCCACTTGCCCAGTGGCATTCCACACAGAAAAAAATAGAATTTTATGTATCATTAAGCAGTTTCCAAGATGTCAGCAATTCTATGCAAAGCATCAGTGTAATGACTAGTAGTACTACTTGCTAAATAGCAGAGTGTTTGGAAATTTTTAAACCACTGCACTGGATACACCTGGACGCCCTTATTGAGCTAAACTCCCTCCCTATTCACGTGGGTTCAACAAATATAAGCAGCCCCCTGACAACGATTTCTTTCTAGGGAAGAGGGCCTGGAAAGGGGAGTATGGGTCAGAAAAATGCCTCAGAAAAATTGTAAAATACTACATACCTTATCCTGACTGACTGAAATGGCAAGTGCTAAATCTTCAGATGCCCAGCATCTACTATTAATATTTTTTGTCCACCAGACCTAAAATATTCACCAACCCTTCTTAAGGAGTTTGCAAAAGATAAAGATTTTTGCTTTTGATAGGACTTTTATATTACAATAATTACTCTAAAACCTGCATTCTTTTTAAGCCTGAGACTTTGACATTGTAGGAATCCTAACTGATGCTATTAACTGCTTTTTGGTTTTCATTTTAGTACTATTTGCTTTTAATTAAAATAGAGATGAGCCCTATAATAGAGCTATCAGGAAAGTCACTAAGTTAGGATCTGTAAGTATCACAGAGATTTTTTACTCACTCATTTATTCCTTAATTGAGCGACTACTTTCCTGGCACTGTGATAGGTGCAAGGGATGCAACAATGAAGACAATAGTTGTGGCATCTGCTTTAAGGAGCTTAGGGATTAGTGGGACAGATAAACATTAAGTTATGTCTTGCTGGCAGAAGTACTTATCCATGTGCTGTGTGTGTGTGTGTGTGTGTGTGTGTGTGTGTGTCTTAGCATGTGCATCAGGTAGGTGAGAAATGGGAGAGGTAAAATTAAGGGGTGCAAGTGGTGTCAGAGAAGGTCCCCAGGGAAGGCCTGGAGAAAAAGAAGAAAGGCACAAAGGGAAAATAGGGAAGGGGGAGTTGGAGGGTTTTCCAGATCAAGGTAATAGTGTGATGAAGGCCCACAGTTGGGGGCCAGAGGTGAGGCAGGGCACATTGGAGTAGCCAGAAGTCCGGGCCGAAGTGGTAGGCAAAAGGCCTGAGAAACCACACTAGGAATGTTGGACTTCACCCCACCATGGGAACTCAAAAAGGCACATCAGAGGAGGTAGTGCTATTGATACGATAGGTCTTGCAAAACGATGACAAAATGACATATCGTAATTCAACATAATAAATTGGACCAAAGACCACAAAGCCAGGAATGTATCCTAGGAAGAGCTCTCACGGCTTCTGTCCCTTGGCACCTTAATTTGTCCATTCAAAAGGGAGTAGGTATCAAGTACTTGTTCCTTCTTGAGAGAGCACTTTGCTTGCCACATGTAAGTTTCATCGCCTGAAAGCCATAAAACAGCTTATACTAAAAGATAACAATTTAATGAGAATATTTTTCTAATATATCACAAGAAATTATAAGCTACAGATATAAATACCAATTTAGTTCAATTAATATTCTCCAAATAATATCCATTAAAATTAACTGAATAGGCCGGGCACAGTGGCTCACACCTGTAATCCTAGAGTTCTGGGAGGCCGAGGAGGAAGGATTGCTTGAGCTCAGGGAGTTCAAGACCAGCTAAGCAAAAGGGAGGCTCCCCCATCTCTACTAAAAATAGAAAAATTAGCTGGGCATCTAGGTGCACGCACCGGTAGTCCTAGCTACTAGGGAGGCTGAGGTAGAAGGATCGCTTGAGCCCAGGAGTTTGAGGTTGCAGTGAGCTATGATGATGCCACTGCACTCTACCCAGGGTGACAGAGGGAGACTCTGTTTCAAAAAAAAAAAAAATTAACTGAATAAAGGCCAAACACAATTCTTAAAATGTTATCTCTTAGTAGAAGCGCTGTATTGGGAGGAAGTTCTGGCGTCTGGCAGAGAAAATTTACTGTGATGGAAAATATGTTTGCCTCTTGGCTCCTTGGGGTGTAATGCCCTCTTTCATGAGGTTTCTTGAGTTCTTTCAGTATATAGCCTTTTTTGATAAATCTATTATTCATTTGCCATTCTCAACCAGATTCTGGCAGATGATAATGAAAGAAAGGTGGGCATAGGCTGTCTCAGTTAAAACCACTGGGTGATAACATGTGGCTTTCAGGTGCAACATGTAGTCGGTACCATCCTGTTTAGCACCTAAATGCTCTGTTTCCATTGCTTTTGACTCCTTCGCTAGAAGGTACTCATAACTGGTATGTATAACTACTATAGGCTTAGATACTTTATTGTGCCCAGAATGATATTCATGAATTAAGTTCAAGAGCCCCTGGCCCAGGTTACTGCAGCCACTTCTTAAGAGTCATCTACCAGGGCTGCTTCCTGGTCACATGATCGTGAAAGACAAGCAAAACTGGATCATGTTCCATATTTCCAAGTCCAGGTGAAATTGTGAAAATTAAAGTGCTCTAGTGACTACACCCATGAATCTGCAGAAATAATTTCCAGCAACAAACTTTGGAACAGATTTCTACCTTCCAGGAAGATTTTATCTGTCACAGCCTTTAAGTTTTGTAGGTGAAAGAAATAATTGGTAAATGAATCCCTTTTTTATAGTTCCAACAAATTAATTGACTGCTTAACAATTGAGTCTGATATAAAACTGTGAATTGAGCCAATTCTGTATTTCACACCAGGGTGATATGCTCAGTCAGCATTTTGCTAAGATTAAGGTAAAAAGTACATTTGAACACTGTCTTTCTGATGATCAATTTGAAAAAGAAAATTTCAGCCTTTGCTAATCGTTCTTCCTTGCTATGAGCTTTGGTTTTTATTTATAACAGAGTCAGAAGAAAGGCCTACCCTTTCTTTATTACCTACCATGATTTCCAAATCCTTTGCAAAGTATGTGTTTTCATAACTATAGTCTCAGGAGATGCTCTCTGAAAAACAGTAGCATGAAAAAGAAGTTGCATGGTCAGATACATTAGGGAAAGATACGTCACTCCTTTGATATTTATAGTAGACATTATAGCGTAGTAAAGCCACTCAGAAGTCCTACAGCAAAGAAATCTATGTAATGTCACTTCACCCACAGACTCCCCAAACTACCCGACCACAAAACCCTGTTTTCAAATAATACCTATTAACATCCTGTGGAACAGTGGTCCATTGAATGTCCTTGGAAAGGATGTATTAGAGCCAGAAGACATCCAACAAGGCCAAGATATTTTCCAACCCTCAACTATACTAAATATATGCCATATTTCAATGGCATGCATTCAATTACCTAAATATTAATTCATTTTAAAAGTACACATTTTTAACATCCACTATATTATAGTAAGTGTCCTCTCATTGGATACAAGTGCGATATCAACACAATATCTGCCCTTTAGAAGCCTCCGGTATTCTTGGAAAGAAAAGATATATCTCCTTAAAGGGAAGTTGCACAGAAAGGCCACATGTGATTACGTAAAAATTAGTGGAGCAGAAATAAGCACTACGAGAGTTGAAAGGCAGAGGGCAATTGAATACACATTATCCACTTTTAGAGACAATGGCAAAATACATACACACCCTTTGTTCCCTTCTGCCTGTCATTTTTTCTTCCTTTCCCAGAGACATGCAGAATACAAAATGTGTTATTTGTTCTGTGCTCACAGCTTTGGCAGGTTGGGCTTCCTATGTTGTTAAACCAAAAGGCATTCAGTATTGGAATTTATTGTCAGAATTTCATAGATCTTAGAACCAGGGCTAGAAGAAAACTCACACCCTCATCTAAGCCACCACAGCCCTTGTCTGGTCCCAGTGGTCCTCAGGCTTCCACCAGGACAGTGCTTCTGGCAGCAGCCAGAGTGATTCTTTTCAAATGTAAATTTGACCTAGTCTTTTTTCCAGTGGCTTTCCATCACAATTAAATTAAAACCCAGATTCTTTACTATCAGCTACAAAATCCTGTCATGATCTAGCCCTGGCTACCTTTCCCACCTACCTCCTACGTCTCTCCTCCTTCGCCAAACTCCAGCCCAACAGGGCATCTCCTGTTCCTCCCTCTTAAGTCCTGTGTACTTGCTGCTCCTTTCTCCCCCGTGGCCTTTCTCCTCACTTCATCAGGTCTCTGCTCAAAAGCTGTCTCCTCGGAAAAGCCATCCCTGGGCCCCCATCTAAAATAGCTACCTTATTCCCCACCTCTCTTCCACTTCATCCTCCATTCCCCTCATCCTCCTTACTTTTCTCCAATAGGCTTATTGCTATTCTAAAAAATATTTATGTTTTTACTTGTTGACCTCTGTGAGGGCAGGAGTATTATTCTGTTTTGTTGGATGCTGCAGTCCGTAGTGCCTGGCACACATTAGGTATTCCATAAATGTTTGCTGAGTGAACGAGTCAATCAATGAATGATTGAATACACTCACGTGCAGTAGAAATGTACATGTATTTGCAAAACAGGATCCATGTCAAAGAATATCTGGATGAATTAGAAAATATATACCTTCTTAAAAAAATCCAGCAGGTGACTAACTTTGATGGTGGCACAGGAATTTCAAGAGTTTGTCCTGGAGAGAGCCAGTCACTTATAGTTGGATTTACACAACTTCTACATGTCTCAGTTCTCTTAACTGTAAAAAGGGAATAATAATAACTATCTTGCAGGATTATTGTGAGGATTAAAGGAGATAAGGTATATGAAGCCCATAGGCCAAGTGCCTTCCACAATGGATAGTAATTATTATTAATTCCCAAAGGCCTCTTTTACAGAACTTCCTTAAATAGAAAGGTACCATTTATTAGTTCAAAGTGAAGGCCCTTTGGCCCGATAATATATGAAAAAAAATCACCTGCTATATGACCAATACCGAAGAAAGAAAGTTTTTAGATTATAGTTTTGAACTATCTAGACAAAAAAAATACCCCTCAGCATATCTGAGGATATGAATATATGATACTTCACCTTCCACTAATGTTTTTGACTTTTAGGGGACTTCTTAGCTTATCAGGAGAAAGTTACATGAAGAGTTTAAAAATAACTTTGATTCTGAAATAACTTAAGACTCTGAAGAAGTTGAAAAATAGTATAGTTTCCATATAACCTTCACCCAGCTTCCACCAATGATAGCATATATAACCATAGTAGAGTATCAAAACCAGGAAATTAACACTGGTGCAATTCTATTAACTCAGATACAAAATTTCTTTGAATTTATATGAAGGATATTTAGAGTTAGGAGCTAATTGGGATCATATCTTGGCTTCATTAATCAGGCGAATGAGACACACACATTAGTGTATAAAAACTGTAATTTATATAATGCTTTTCATTTTCAGTGAATTTTAGAATTTAAAAAGCTATTAGTCCGAACCTACCTAGAAATCTGCACTACCCATCCTATAAAAGCAAATCACAAAGCCCTTCACAGTTTCAAAGGGATGTAGACAAGAGAATCCCTGATTTTAATCTCTAAGATCAAAGCTCTTTTTTCCCAGAGAAACTAATTCCTCCTTTTCCTGTCAGTTCTGGGTATTGCTGTGCATTGGTGTTGAGGGGGAAACAAAGCTGAGGGCAGGCCCATAATTCAAGAAGCATTTCAACTCCAGCTAGGCGAGGACTAGGGTAGAGATGTAGGGGACACTCAAATGTGAGCAGAAGGCAGCCATCCCTCGCGCCCAGGGAGGGCCTGCAGGTCCTGCGGGAGGTGTCCTCACATGTGCTTGCTCTGTCTCTGCAGGTGCTGGGGCCACCTGCACCAGGGCTGGTCACACACAAGGGAACACGTGCCAGCTGTTCCTCACCCAAACCGCATTCTCCTTGTCCCATAGCCTCTCCACCCACCACTTCTTCCAGCTCTGAAAGTGACAAATTAGCATCAAGTGAAATTAATTAATTTGATATAACAAAAAGAGATGCAAAAATTGTTCTTTAGAGGAAAAAAATCTAAAAGTACAAACCCAAAATCAGGCATAGGTGAGGTATTTTGTTAATAAATGGTTTCTGAATATGCTGAAATAAAAAAATAAATGGTTTCTGCTTTCCTTGTTTCTATAACCCCACCTGACAGGGTGGTCCACTTGGACTAATGAAATATAGCTTTCAATGTACCGGGTTGGAGATTACCCACGCTTTATTATTAGTGCCCTGGGACTGAAAACACAGCTTTTAGTTTCAAGGTTAACCTGGTTTAATTTTTGGTTCTTTATAAGATTTTCCCAAAATGTGATAATCTTGTTCCAGAGAATAAAACAGATTAAGTATGGTAAAATTATGTCAAGTTACCTTCCTTTTTCCTGAATTTGTGTCATAATGAAAGTGCACAGAATTTGGAACCAGCAGACATGAGTTTGAGTCTTAGCTCAATAATTTACTGAATGTTTAAACTTGGGCATACCTTGCCCTCAGTTTCCTCATCCATACAATAGACAATATAGTAATAATACCATCTACTGGGTTCGTTTGGCAAATCCAATAAGGTCATAAATGTGAAAGTCCTTTACAAATAAAAGAGCTTTACAGGTATGTTATCATGCTATGTCGCCTGGAAGAAAAATATTGTCAAAAATCCCACTTAAATCCATTAGAACATTTTAATAGAGAACTTTGAATGCCATCCTAATGAAATGATTTGATAGGTAAAATTTTTTATTTCTTTCCTTTGTTTCTTTTTTTTGTTGTTGTTTTTTAACTAGGGAGTGAAAAGATTGTATAGAGAAGGGTTAGAAGCTATTTTTCTTCATAAAGACATCTTCTTTATAAAGTTTTTTCTTCATAAAGTTCGTGAAATCTGTTGCACTGTTTTTCTCCTCATGACTATTCTCCACAAAACTCTGCCCTGAGTCTGGCCATTGTGGAAAACCTGGAGGGAAAACCTAAAGCTAGTCAGCAAGAGAGTTTTCATAAGTCTTCATGGTAATGAGAGAAACAACCACAATTTGGTGAGCTAAATTAATTAAATTTACATGACTGTCATTTATCCTGAGATTATGTCCTCTCTACATTATTTAGTGTAAAAATCCCCTTTCTCTTCTGAAATGATGATGATAGTTGATGGCAACTGTTTTGTTTGTTTTCAATGTCCTTACTCTGCAAAATAAGAAGTTGGCTACCCTATGTCAGGTCCCAATTATTTTTTGAAATTGGACTGGCCGGTGACATGCCAGTCTCTGGGAACCCTTGGCCTGGAAGGTTAATTGGAGATGGCAGGGATGGCGGTGGGGAAGCGAGTTCAGCTGCCTGTGTTTCACTCTCTTCCCCAGAGCCGTGGGGCCCACTGCCCCACATCCGGGCTGTCGCCAGTCCCTGGCTGTGTATTGAGTCCCAGCCCCCCTGGCTCCTCATCCCTGTCCGCTTCGCTCTCCCAGCCTCTCCTGGCTGGCGTCATCCTTCTAGACACAGCTCCCTAAGTTTGCCATGTGCAGTGACCCTGTGTTGACACCGAGCCATGATACAAACTATGGGATTGTAATGAATCTCTAATTACCCACAGTACCTCAGTGAGTCGTCAGCCCTGCTGCTCAGCTATATTCCTCACCAATTTGGTCATCACCAAGCATTCAGACTGCAGCCAAACTCTACGCCTGGAAGCTGGGTGCCCCCACAGTGTCAGCCAAATGAGGCTGGCTCTGCAGGCTTCTGGGAATGACAGGATGATTTGCTCACTTGTTATGAACCAGAGAGGGCGTTTGCACATGAATCATTCATCTCTGCATGGGGACCTTGTTCTCCACTTTTATTTATCACAGTAGGTCAGGCTGAGCGGATGCTCAGGAACTCTGTGGTGATTACCCTTGAGTGAGGTGGTGGGGAGAGGGGTCGGGGGGAGTAAGCATTTTAAATTTCATGTGATCATTCTGAAATCCCACGTCTTATTCTAAGCCAAAAGGGAGACATGATAACTTGTCTAGATTTAATAAAGTGACATGCAGCAGGTCTTGATTTTCCAGCAGAAAATGTCGTATCTTACTAGTGAGGAAAATAGCTTCAGAAGAATGACAATAATAATAGCTCTCCCATGTGCTAGGAATTAGGATGCATACACATTATATCTATTCTTAACTAAAACAAAAATACAACCAAACAATAAGGATATTTTATAGAGAAGGAAACTGAGGCTTGGAGTGGTTAAGTAACTTGTCCAACTCATACAGCTAGAAAGTGGCAATTTGCCTTGTTCCAAAGCACGTGCTTTCTAGGAGCATTTAACAGTTGGAACTGGAGCGACATCACTGGTCTCAAAGGGTAGATGGACTTTTAATGTGCTATCAGATCCCAAGCAAAGAATTACTCTTACTTTTCAAAAAATAACTACAGAATTTTATTTTTTTAAAGATTAAGTGAGGTAGTCAGCATGAAAATACTGATTTGAGAAAAGTTAGTAAAATGCTTAAGAAAGTGCTCGACTAACTCAAGCAAAATTTCAATTCAAATATCCCTGGCACAAATGTTAAATATTCTTTTCAATACTCAAATTTCTCTTTGCATGTGGCAAGTGCTGAGGAAATAAATAAAAATAAATAAGACAGTCTATGGCTTCAAGGAACTCAGAGAGCATAATTGGTGTTGTTCTTATTTCCCGCTTAACATAGTATTAAAAGTTATGTTTATAAAGTACCATATTTGAACTTTTTTTTAGAGCAGATTACTAATATTTCTCTGGCTTTTCAAAACCAAGGCTCATCACAGCATGAATGATGTCACACTGTTCAATTTGTGTGGGTGAAGAATGCTTATGGCCAGTTCATACCCAGATTATTCCCAAGCAATGCGAACATTTTCAGGGAATAAATGTGTGTATTCAGAGGTTGTGTTTTAAAACAGAAATGAATGAGCCATAGGAAATGGTCATACAACTGTGTTTCTGAAGACAGTCTGTTTTCCTAGCTTCAGGAGATGTTTTTAGTCCAGAGGCTCCTTGCAGGCCAATTAATACCTTGAATTTGCAAGTAATTTGTAGATTTTTGTTGTGCAACAAAGCTTTGTGGTTAAGACAGTCATCCCCTGTTCTTGAGACTTATAGCCGTCTCTTACCACCTAGAACAGATATTAATAATAAAAAGTAACTTCATTCATAGGAAGCAGTTTTACAGTTAAAATCCATAGTTTCTAAATCTAGAACCTCTGAATCATGCCATCTCTCGCCTCATCAATAAACTAATAGAAAGTTTTAGCTAATAGGGAATTTAGAGATTGGCTAGGGCTCTCGTTTTACAGGTGAAGAAAACGATGCATGGAGAGATGAAGAGACTTCAAAGACACATTGAAAAAATCAGGCATACAGGAAGCTGCTGGAATATAAATACATTTTATCTGGGGTGAGAAGTTTGCATTACTTTAGTTTTGAAGGTTTACTCCTGCTGTGTTATTTCCTACATGTCCCTATAAAGTTGATGACAGTCTCATTATGTGTCTAAAAAAGGGTCACTTCCCAAGAAGTCTGCTAACATTTTGGAAATATGGGTCCAAGCAAAAAGATAATTTAGGACATGTCTGCATAGATTGAATATAATGTAGTGTGCCTAAGGCTTTCAAGCATTACAGTTAATAGCTACGACTTACTGCATGCCTTTTGTACATCATGTATTATATGTAGTGTTCCCTCATCTTCACAAGCCAGAATGTATTATGAATCACATTTTACAAATAAAGAAAAGTAATGTGCTGCAGGTCACAGTGACTGTCAGTCAAATCAAGTTTCATCTACTTCTAAAGTTCAGTCTGTCCCCTCTATGCATGAACTCAAGTGCCAAAATAAAAAAGGGGAGCATAGTTCCACTCCATTTTCAAAGCATGATAAATGGCTGTATCATGAATTTGGGGGTGGGAGGAAGTTTACACAAAACATCGTAATTAAGCCTCTGTACCTGCAAGGAGTCTCACCCCAGATCGTGGTCCCTCTATTTCACTGTAGCCACTATGTCAACAAAGTATTTCTCTTTGGCTCAAGAAGAATGAAAGACTAGACAGCCTCAAAGGAATGTGGAGTAAGCATCAAGTAGGGGTCTTTACAGGCAAGAATTTGCCTTTAGAAATACTCCCTTGCCTGTTATTATTGTTTCTTTTTGACAGTTGGAACTGAACTTCAGAAAATATCTATTAAAATTCACACATACAGCATAGGGAGTTAAAGAGGATTGGCTGTTCCATTTTTAGTCCCTCAAGCACTCACCTGGAACAGAAAAAAAAGGGACAATGGGCCTTTCTACAGTTCTGCTGGGAAACAAAAGCACACAACTGCGTTGTCAAATAAGTCAGGTAACTGTCTAGAACAAGGCAGCAGGTAGAAACTAACCAATGCAATAGACATGGGTGAATTTTTTCCCACCACACAGCTGTGTGCAAAGTTTCATAAGGTTTTCCCCTGCATAGTCCATGACTTTGCACTCATGCTTAAATAACTTTTAAACAAGAAATCAATGTCTTCAGATGTAAATGAAATCTAAGAATAGTATTTATAACAAAAATTTACCTAATATTTGTAGGCTTAAGACTTTCCTGGGTAATATAGTGGTGTGTTAGTTTCTGGGCTTTAGAGACAGATAGTGTAGGTTCCCAGCTCCATCACTCCTAACTGTGCCATGGGTACATTACTGACTCTCTTGGTGCTGTCTCAGCTTCTGTAAAATTGGGATAAAAATAATACCTATTTCATAGAGTTATTACAAGGATTAAGTGAGTTGATATATGTAAAACGCTTTGAGAGGTGCATGGTACATGGCAAGTGCACAATAAATGCTCATTCTTATGGTTTTTGTGTTTTGTTTCATTTTAAACAGTCCTTCAGTAAAGCTAGTATATAGTGAAGCCAGGACTTGAACATGAGGAAAAGAAGACATTTTGCACAGAATATTTCCTTTTTTTAAAAAACGCTCTTTTACTGCCTCCTGTTTCCTGGTGTTAGCCTGGCGTGAACATGGAACCCACTCTGCATAGCCGGGAGACGACTACTGCATTGGTGACTCTCTTGTTAACTCCAGTGTTCAGGAGTTGAGTTGTCAGCTGGGATCATGTTGGTGAGATCTCAGTGGAGCCATTAGTCACAGTCCAGTTACAAAATTAGAAGGAATTACTTCTGGCATTTTTCCTGCCATTTGATATTTGCTGAGCATTGTGTAATCTCCTAGTTACCCTTTGCCCACCTGCTGGGACCTAGATAGGTGACAAACCTTCCTTCCACTTAACAAATTCTCCTAAATTAAAGGAATAGCTCACAGTCCGTAATGACAATGGAACTCAAAAGTTTTTCACTTTTTTCCTCAAATTTATTCCTGTGATAAAACCTATAATAATTGAATTAATCTTTGAAAAACTTACAATGCAAGAGAATAATAATGATAATAATTATTGGTAATATTTGTTGAGTATTTACAATATAGTAGACATTGTTCTAAGATTTTTATGTATACTGGCAATAATTCTATGATGTGAATACTGTTATTCCTTCTATTTAACAGATGAAAAAACCAAGGCATAGAGAGATTAAATATTTTGCCCAAATTGCATGGCTGCTAAGCGGTAGAGCGTTCAAACCCAGGCAGTCTCACTCTGGGGCCTATGTTCTTCAACACTATGCAGTAGTGGAGTCCTGCCCAAGCCTGTGACCTAATGAAGTAATTTCATACCTTTCTGCACCCACTATTGTGAGGGAGAGAAAACTGACAAAGTTTTGCATGGAAACCTGTATGAACACCCAGTGATGCAGAGGGGCAGAGAGATCACCAGGATAAAGTGGCTTTCTGAGAAGCTCTCCATCAATTACGTTGATAAATTTGTCACCATTTTGGGTCTCTCTTATAAGAGCGGGAGCTTATATTTTTCTAGCTCACTAAAAAGGATACCATTTCTCTGGCATTAACTCACATTAACCAAGCTTAAAAAGATTGGAGGACAAGTCAAACTGCCAAAATATTAATCTATTCTAACAATAATAAACATTTACTGAATGCCTAGGTATTGGTGAGGCATTGGTAATTTTGAGAGTTTATTTTTTAAATAAAATTCTTGCCCTCATGAATCTTAAATTCCGGATGAGGGAAAGAGGTAATAAAAATATATGTGTTTATATATCAATCATACAAAATCAGTTATTACTAAGTGACAAAATAAAGTAGGAAAAGGAACAAAGGATGGAGGGATGCTACTTTAGACTGAGTGGACGGGGAAGGGCTTTCTAAGGAGATGACCAATGAATGGAGACCTGAATGAAGTAAGGAGGCAAGCCAAGTGGTTGTGAGACCAGTGTGCAGACAGAGGAAAAAGCAGGAACAAAGTCCCTGGGATGGGACTGAGCCTGATACATTTGAGAAATATATAGGAGACCAACAAGATTGGCTTTCAGTGGGCAGGCAAGGAGGAGAGTGCAGGATGAGGTGGGAGAGGCAGTGAAGGGCCATACCACAAAGGGCCTTATAAGGCCATGATAAGGAATTTCAGATTTAATTCTAATGTGCCAGAACTTGTTGGAGAGTTTTAAACAGGGGAGTGATATGCTCAGATTTGCATCTTAAAAGGACCACTCCAGCTACAATGTGGAGAATTGACTAAAGAGGGACAGGGTGACAACAGGGACGAAAGATAGGTACATACTGCGGGGTCAGGTAAGAGATGACCATATTCTAGAGCACAACAGAAAATGGTAATGGAGGTAAGAAATGGTGAGATTGGGAATACATTTTGAAAGATGAACTCAAAGTTAGGGCCCAGGTAACTGGTAAATAGAGGTTAATATTTGGGTAGGAGAACCAATCAAGATTTTGGTTTGGGACCAAAATGAGGTTAGTAAGCCTATTCAAAGGCACAGAAAGGCAGATTTTGAGTAGGCAGTTGAAGAGTCTGTAGTCTATAATATGTAGGGTAGAGGTTGGAACTAAAGATAAAAATTTGGCAGTCCTCAGGATATAGGTGGTTTTTAAAGCCTGGAATTGGATTCGACCCCTCAGAATGGTGAATATATATACAGAAGAGAAGAGGTCACAAGACTGAAGCATGGAATAACTCCCATTTAGAAGCAGAAATAAGGAGCACAAGGAAGCAAAGAAGACTGAGGAAGAATAGCCAATGAGATAGGACAAATACCAGCAGCGCATGACCCCAAAACCAAAAGAAGAAAAAGTTTCAAGATGGTGGGAGTGTTAATTATATTAAAATATTTCTGAGGAGTAGAGTATGATAAGGAGTTAAAATTTGACTATTAAATTAGGCAACATGGAAGATATTCATAACGTAGGCAGAAAAGGATTCAGTGGAGTGGCATGAAAAGTAGCTTAGTTGGGATGGTAAGGAAGCAGGCAAGGGGAGGGGCAAGGTAAGGTGAGAACACATCTTATGGACAATACCATCTCATCAATTTAGTCCAATCTGACTGGCCTAGATGTCTGTTCTTTGAACCATTATATGGTTGAAAGCAATTTAACTTCCAAGAGCCATCTTATTTCTGCTATTTCCAGGTTCCTTGAGGGCACCTTGATGTATCCCATAGGAACCAACTGCTTAAAATTTTCCTCTAGCCTTGTTACTCTGAAAGTTCTATACAAAAAATGACAAACAAAAATGTGTAAGAATAAAGGATCACTCTTGCTGAAGAAAGGTCGGGAAAAAGAAGAAACAGAATTTTAAATTATCTTAAAGAGCTATAATTTAATTCTCCTGGATTAAACAATTTCATGACAAGAAACTTTTCTTCTTTTTTTTTTTTTATTTCAGTATATTATGGGGGTACAGATGTTTAGGTTACATATGTTGCCCTTGCTCCCCCCGCCCCCCCCCAAGTCCGACTTTCAAATATGTCCATCCTTCGAGTGGTGCGCATTGCACTCTTTGTGTATGCAAATACCCGTCCCCTCCTCCCCCCTCCCCCTCCCCCCTGCCCAACATCCAATAGATGTTATTCTTATATGTGCATTTATGTGTTGATCGGTTAATACCAATTTGATGGTGAGTACATGTGATGCTTGTCTTTCCATTCTTGGGATACTTCACTTAGTAGAATGCGTTCCAGCTCTATCCAGGAGTATACAAGAGGTGCTATATCACCATTGACAAGAAACTCTTCTTGAATAACATTTATCCACGATACCTAGTACCCCATATTCAGTGTGCATTCACTGACATTGGTAGTAATTGATGACCATGATCATCATGGTGATTGCAATTTGTCATAAGTAATTCTATTATAGCAAATAAAGATGAAATAGCTTTTGTGTGAATACTATGCAAAATTCAACAAAAAATTATTAATTTTCTCTAAAAATCTTAGAAAAAAGGCAAATAGATTCTACTAAGAAAATAGATGGTTAAATCTTAAAAGGAAAAGCACCAGCCAGGGGTGGGGAACCTGTGGCCTTGGGGCCACATGTGGCCTTCTGTATCCTTGAGAGCAGCCTTTTAAGAAATTCTTATTAATAGGATCTGTTCTGTGAAATTTGGATTTGATCAAGGGGCCACACTTGGATAGGGGACCCAATCAAGATTTTGGATTCAGACTCTACTGATAAGTGAATTGCCTAGAGATACAGTTTTTATGTCTGCCTTTCTGAGACTACCACCATATGTATTTTTCTGTTTATTGGTCTTAAAATCAAATTGGGTCCAGTCAGATTTGTTCCAGTAGACAATTTATATAAATGTTAAATCATGTATATCTTTGATGGACTTACGAAGTCAGAGGTTAATTATTGTTCATAAACTGAAGCTGGCAACTCAAGAACATAGGAAGGCTCAAAATGCGATGTAACATGTAGTGGCTATCCCAGAGACAATGGTATATAATCACCAAATCCTATTTTATTTTCCTACTTTCTGGGTGCTCAAAAGACTACACTTCCCAGCTCACTTGAATTTAAGTGGGTCCATGTGTCTCCTGATGTACTGTGATATGTGTGCAGAAATGGTATGAGTCACTTCAGAGCTGAGGCAGTAAAATGTTTCATGTGGTCCTCTATCTTTGGTTCTTTTGCTTTAACTACCCCCAAAGTCATGTGCTGAGATATTGGAATCAGCTTGGGTCCCTAAGTGACTTCATGGAGCACAGCTCTCCACTAACCCGCTTTAGATAGGTAATGTGAGCAAGAAATAACATATGAAGCACTCAGGGTTAATTTAGTACTACATGACTTAACCTAAACCTGACAATTAGTTTCCACAACAAAAGGGGAATTGTAACCCAATTCTATTAGGGTTAAAATAAGGGAAGTTCTAAAAACTTGGACAAAGACAGATTCTCAGGACCTCTACAATATAGGAATTCAAATTAAAGGCCTCTACACAAAGATGGGACTACATAAAGGTGACCCCTTCAGCCAGTGAACTCATAAAACATATGTCCCACAGCAAGAGATGTTGATGAGAGATATTATCTTGGCTCTGGGAGGAACAGAGAACAAAAATAAAATAGTGGTCTCTAAAGATTCCTAGCCACTTCAGGCTGCTCTCATGTAAGTTTGGTGCTGAAACTTTTACCACCTGTATAAGCCACATACAACTTCCCAGCTGAAAATTCAGTTAAATGTTTCCTGAGTTGTAATTACCTCAGATACCAGACAGAAACAGAAGCAAATCCTTTCTGAGGGAGCCAACTATAAAATTAGACCTTAAAGAATTCTGTCAGTAAAAACCACAAATGTATGAGGAAATAAGCTTGTATTAGTGAGAGTCATCAGATATTTGAATTATCAAATAAGACCATAGAATAATGCACCTCAAATTGGAAAATACATGTTCTTTTAAGCAGATATAGAATATTTTTTAAAAAGTTACCCAGGTTTGAATCTAGACCTTAAAGCATTACACAACGTATTTCCCCCAAAAGTCAGTATTATATAGAATACACTTTCTGAACAGAATGAAACTTTGAAAAGTCAATAACAGAAGAAAACTTAAAAACATACATTTAGTCATTTTCCAACTTCCATTTTAACTGCATCTCATAAATATTGGTTGCTAGTAATTTCATTGTTTTTAATTTTTGTTGCATTTTTATTTAGCCTCTTAACTAAAACTTACGGGATGCAGCTAATGTGGCACTTGGAAGGAAATTTATAATCTAAATTCTCATTATAAAGGAAGAAAGGCTGAAAACATGAATTAAATATCCAACTTAATATGTTAGAATAATAGCAAAATAAATCCAATGAAATTTGAAGTAAGAGAAAATTAAGTCCAAGGAAATTTGAAGGGAGGAAATAATAAAGATAACAGCAAAGCTCAATGTAAAAGGGAAAAAAGATACAATAAAAAAGATCTCAAGAAAATGAGAAGACAAATCATAGACTAGGAGAAAATATTTTAAAAACATATACATGATAAAGGACTGTTATCCAAAATATATAAAGAGCTCTTAAAACTCAATAATAAGATGAACAACCTGATTTTAAAAGGGACAATAGACCTGAACAGATACCTCACCAAAGGAGATAGCAAATAAGCATGTAAAAAGATGCTCCACATCATATGTCATTAGGGAAATGCAAATTAAAACAATAATGAGATACTGCTACATACATATTAGAATGGCCAAAATGCAAAACACCACCACCAACAAATGCTGGTTAGGATGCAGAGCAACAGGAACTCTCATTCATTGCTAGTGGGAATGCAAAATGGCACAGTCACTTTGAAAGACAGTTTGACAGTTTCTTACAAAACTAAACATAGTCTTGCCATAGGATCCAGTAGTTGTGCTCCTTGGTATTTGAAAACGTATGTCCACACAAAATCTTGCATATGGATATTTATAGCAGCTTTATTCACAATTGCCAAAACTTGAAAGCAACCAAGATGTCCTTCAGTAGGTGAATGGGTAAACTGTGGTACAGCCAGACAATGGAATATTACTCAATGCTAAAAAGAAATGAGCTATCAAGTCATGAAAAGACATGGAGGAGTCTTAAATGCATATCACTAAGTGAAAGAAGCCAATCTGAAAAGGCTACATGCTGTATGATTCCAACTATATGCCATTATGGAAAAGGAAAAACTATGGGGACAGTAAAAAGATGAGTGGTTGCCAGCAGGTAGGAGGGAGGGATGAATAGGTAGGGACAGAGAATTTTTAGGACAATAAAACTGTTCTGTACAATACTATAATGGTAGCTACATATCAAAATACATTTGTCAAAATCCACAGATATACAACACCAAGAGTAAACCCTAATGTTAACTATGGACTTTGAGTGATAATGATATGTCAACGTAGGTTCATCAGTTGTAACAAATGTACCACGCTAGGGTGGGATGTGAGTAGTGAGGGAGGGTCATGCACATGAAGGACCAGGGGATATATAGGAACTGTCTATACTTTCTGCTCAATTTCACTCTGGACCTAAAACTGCTCTAAAAAGTAAAGTACATTTAAAAGAAATAAAAAGGATCAAAGGATCAATAGAGATGAAAATTCATTCTTTGAAAAAAGTAATAAAATTAAGGATCCACTGGCAAAGCTGATCACAACAAAGAGAGGGAATGAAGAAAAATACATATGAATAACACAGGAATAGACCCCCAAAGCAATCGCCGCAGCAACAAAAATAAATAAGTGGGATCTAATCAAATTAAAAAGCTTCTGCACTGCCAAGGAAACTATCATTAGAGTGAATAGACAGTCCACAGAATGGGAAAAAATATTTGCTCTCTACACCTCTGATAAAGGGCTGATAACCAGAATCTATCTAGAACTCAAAAAAATCAACAAGAAAAAATCAAACAACCCCATCAACAAATGGGCAAGCGAAATGAACAGAAACTTTTCAAAAGAAGACAGTATAATGGCCAGCAAACATATAAAAAAATGCTCAACATCTCTAATCATTAGAGAAATGCAAATCAAAACCACAATGAGGTATCACCTAACCCCGGTGAGATTGGCCTCTATCAAAAAAACACAAAACAACAAATGTTGGCGAGGATGTGGAGAGACAGGAACTCTTCTACACTGCTGGTGGGACTACAAATTAGTGCAACCTCTGTGGAAAAGAATTTGGAGATACCTCAGAGAGCTAAAAATAGAAATACCATTCGATCCAGCAATAGCACTATTAGGCATCTACCCAAAAGAGCACAAAACATTCTACGATAAGGACATCTGCACCCGAATGTTTATGGCAGCACAATTCACTATTGCAAGAATGTGGAAACAACCCAAGTGCCCGTCAATCCGTGAGTGGATTATCAAAATTTGGTATTTGTTTACAATGGAATATTACTCAATTATAAGAAATGACAGTGATCTAGCACCACTTACATTTTCCTGGATTAAACTTGAGCCCATTATCCAAAGTGGGGCACCACAAGAGCAAAAGAACGGGTTCCATTTGTACTCACCATCAAATTGGTATTAACTAATCAACACATAAATGCACATATCAGAACAACATCTATTGGATGTTGGGGAAGGGGGAGGGCGGTGGGAGGAGGGGGGAGGAGGGAGGAGGGGAGGGGTATTTGTATACACAAGGAGTGCAATGCGCACCACCCGAAGGATGGACATATTTGAAACACGGACTTGGGGAGAGGGGAACCAAGGGCAACACACGTAACCTAAACATCTGTACCCCATAATATGCTGAAATAAAAAAAATATATATAACTAGAGATACAGCAGAGAGTAGAGAGATTAAAAATTAAATTTGAATTAAAAAGATAAAAATAGAGATCCATATATATGAAAATCATTAGTATGGTATTCTTTATGTTAAAATTGTGAAAACTTGGGACAATCTCCCAAATATCTGGAACCTGAGCTTCGAAATAACCATGGGCAAAATAGAAACTAAAAAAAATTTAGAAAATATTTTGAGCTGAGTGATAATGAAAACATAAAATATCAAAATTTGTGGGATGTAGTTAAAGCAGTGCCTAGAGGAAATTTTGGCATATATTAAGAAATGAAAAGGTTTTAAAATCTGTGATCTAAGTTTTCACATTAGGAAACTAAACAAAGGAAAGCAAATTAAACTTAAGAAGAAGAAAGAATAATAAAGATAAGAGTAGAAATAAAATAGAAAACAAACAATAAAGAATACCATCAAAGACAAAAGTTGACTCTGTGAAGATCAAAAAAATTGACAAACCTATAGCAAGACTAATAAAGAAAAAGAGAAAATGAAAAAATGCATCAATTCAGATCCTAGAGACACTGAACAATGAAGAAATGCCATGAATAGTTTTATGCCAATAAATCCAACAATTTAGATGAAATGGACCACTGTTTTGAGAAACACAAATTACCAAAACTGACATAAGAAGAAATAGATATTTCCCAAAAAATAAAAAATAAAAAAGTTACATGTATAAAAATATGTAATATGTAAAAAAAAGAAGAAATAGAAAACCTGAATAGTCCTTTATTTATTTAAAGAATTGAGTTTGTAATTTTAAAAAATTCTCACAAAAAGAACTGCAGACCCAGAGTTTATGCCTATGGAGGAAATAATACTAATTTTATGCAAACTCTTTCAAAACATGGAGGAGGCTATGTGTCCCAACTAATTTTACAAAGGCAGCATAACTATGATAGCAAAACCTGACAACAACATCACAAAAACAATTAAATTTCAGACTAATAGCCTCCATAAACAAAGAAGCAAAAATCCTGAACAAAATAATAGCAAATCAAATCCAGTTATATATATAAAAAACTTGATAAAATTCCATACTCATTCATGATGCAGACATTAAGCAAAGGAGAAATAAGGATAACTTCCTCAATTTAATAAAGGGCATCTATGAAAAAATCTTCAGTTGATATGACACTTGACAATATTTTGAAGGCTATTTCCTAAGGTCAGAAACAAAGCAAAGATGTCTATTCTCATCAATTATATTAAACACATTATAGTAGAATTTCTGGAATTATAATAAGGCAAGAAAAAAAGGCAAAAGAAACAGAAGTAAAGAAAGGAAAAAGCAAAATTGCCTTTATTTGCATACAATAAGATCTTATATATAAAAAAATCCAAATAAAAAAAACTACTACAACTAATAAGTGAATTTAGCAAGGTTGTAGGGTAACAAGACAACATACTAAAAGCAATTCTATTTTGTGCTCTAAAAACAATTATAAATACAATTTTTAAAATGCCATTCACTATAGCATCAACATTTTAATATATTTAGAAATAAATATAGCAAAATGTGCAAAACCTTTGCACTGAAAACTAAAGTTTTGCCAAGAAAAACAGCCTAAATAATGGAGAGATACCATGTTTAAGGATTGGAAGACCCAATATTGTTAGATGACAATAGCACTCATAATTTCTATAACTTTGGATGGTAATGTAAGAAAACTTGGAATATCTATGACAGTAATAAAAACAGACAAGATCGGTGGACTTACTATGATGCTAAGTCAGTAAGACAGTGTGTTATTGACATAAAGATAGACATGTATCAATGGAACAGAACAGAAAAGCCAAAGATGGACTCCAAGCAATTTTCATCAAAGACATCAAGGCAATTCATTAAGAAAAGGAAAGTCTTTTCAATAGTTCTGGAAAAACACGATATCTATGGGGGAAAAATGAATCTTGATCCTCTATCTCATGCCATGAAAATAATAATAATAATGATAATTCAAGATGGGTCATAAAGTTGAATGTTAAAGCCAAAATTATCAATCTGATAGAAGAGAACACATAGGAGAATATCCTGACAACCTTGGGGAAGGCAAAAATTTTTTAGGACATAAAAAGCACTAACTCAAGAAATTTGGTCAACTGTACGTCACCAAAATTAAAAACCTCTGCACATCAAAAGATATGACTAAGGAAGTAAGACAAGCCACAAATTGGAAAAATATATTTGCCATTTATATTTCCAACAAAAGACTTGTATACATAAAATATAAAGACTAACAAATCAACAGAAAATAGCCAACCAAATTTTAAAATGGCCAAAAGACTTTAATAGACATTTCATAAGATATATGAATGACAAATATACACATGAAAATATACTTAAAATCATTAATCATTAGTGAGATGCAAATTAAAATTATAACGAGATATCACTACATACATACTTGAATGGTTAAAATTTAAAAACATGACAATTCTGTATATTTGCAAAAAGGTATTACACTGGAGCTCTTATATGTTGCTGGTGGAATGGAAAATAGTAAAATCACTTTGAAAAACTGTATGGCCATTTCTTATCAAGTGTATCATCTACCTACTCTGTGACCCAGTAATTCCACTCTGAGCTATTTATCCAAGAAAAATGAAAACATATATCCACAAAGAGACTTGTACAACAATGTTCACAGCAGCTCTATTTATAATAGTCCAAAGTGGAAACAATGGAAATGTCCATTAACAGGAAAATGGACAAATTGTAGATTATTCATACAATGGAATACTACTTAACAATAAAAAGAACAAGCTGTTAGTAAGTGAAGCAATATGGAGGAATCTCACAACAAGTTTCGAGAGAGAGAATCCATACTCAAAAGACTACATACTATATAATTCCATTTATGTGAAATTTAAGAAAAAACAAAACTAATCTATGGTGATAGAAATTAGAACAGAAAATACTTTTCAGAGATAGAGGGAAGGATTCCCTGGAAAGTGGTATGGAAGAACTTGCTGCAGTGATGAAATATTCTATATTTTTACAGTTGTCAGTTATCTAGGTGCACACATTTGTCAAAATTCCTCAAACTGTACATTTGCTACATATAAATTATACAACGCTAAAAAAGTTAAAAATTGAAAAAGCAGGCAAAAATAACAAATTCCTACAAAATAAATAAATGATCAAAACTGACTCAACAATTATTGAAAACTTGAATGGTTCTAAAACAATGGGAAAAAAATTAATTGGCAGTTCAAAATCGTCTCAAAAATAAATTACCAGGCTCCTTCAGAATAGAGAAAAATTGGGTTCTGAGATGAGTAAGATCTTGACAACAACACATGAGACAAGAATAATTTTAAAAAGTTAAATTACAGACTGAGCTCACCTTTGAACTTCAATGTAAAAATCCTAAATGAAATGTTATTAAATCAAGTCTAGCAATTTTTAAAAAGATACTATTTTATGGCCGGTTGGATGCAATGTAAGTTAAACATAGGAAAATCTCATTGTAATTCATTGTATGACTGCTTAAAGAAAAATCCATATGGTAATTTCAATAGACGCAAATAATCAGGATCTTATTTTCTTAGGAACAAATGAAAAGATATTCAGTTTTACTTAATAAACAGGAAAATATAAGTTAAAACAATAATGAGATATCATTTTACAAATATTTATTTTCTAAAAATTAAAAATACCAAGGTTGGCTAGAATGTGGATCAAAGGAAAAGTATGCCCTTCTGATAGACTGTAAATTGATACATTCATTTTGGACAACAATTTGACATAACCTACAGAAATGGGCTCACTTTCTAACCCAGCAATTCCATTCCTAAGTATATACTAGGAAATGAAAGAATTACTTCAACAATTGTAGGTATGTATATTGAGAAGGGTGGGAAGAGGGGGGTGTCTCAGCCATGGGGTGAAAAAGAGACCTCCAGAGACAGACATTGGTAGTGTCTGCCCAGGCTCTGTCATTGGAAGAGGAGGTCTTACCTATAGGATTTGATAGTATCTGGTCCCTAGTTTAGAGTTAGATATAAATAGTTGAAGTACTTAGCAAGATCTCTGCTTATATTGTTTTTGCCTGATTCATTTAAACATTGTTAATATAAAATCCTTGTTCTGACTCTTTATTCATCAAGCAATCTCCTCTTTCCAAGGTGGACCTGCCTATAATAAGGGAATATACTAATCACCTAGGTTTTGACTATTTCTGATTCCTGAAGGTAATTTGTAGGTAAGTACCAATTTGTAGGTAATTTGGTACCAAATTACCAGTCTAAAAACCGATATCTGATTATGATTTGGGTCCTCACATATTTGACTGTAGGAAGAGGATTTTATGCTAATCCGAATGATCTGGTTGGTTATATTTCTCATTGAGTTCCTAAAATAGGCACTCTGGGTTTATAAGACTCTCATGTGCCCTTGAGTTAGTGTGAGCTCCTCCCTCAAGAGATGATCATTCCCAGCACTGATTGACAAGCATAATTTCTGGGTCTTCAACAGAATCCAGATCCAGCTGTTCTCAACGGAGATTAACAGCACTATCTCACTTTCACCTTCCAACCCCTGTTGTTGATTCCTGCACTGATTATGTCAGTGTTCAACTAATAATGAAAACTAAAAGTTACAAGTTAGAACTAAAATATATGAGGTTATTTCTGAAACTCCACAAATTTTGAAAAGTCAGCTGGTTCTATTTATAAGTGTAATCAAAAATTAATATGAAAAACTGTCAAACACAAACACAACTAAATGTGTACATATAACCGCCTGTGTTTTGAAGTCAGTTTGATGATATAGTTATGATTTTTTGAGAAAGTTTAAAACCTAGCAAAGATAGGCATATCATAACCAAGCACCGACCAGTGGATGAGCTATCTACCTGCAGATTTACCTAGTGATGATTTCGCTATGAGATGGTGACTAGCAACATAAATAGCCATACAAAACCAGCTGAACCTGTTAGGACTTGAATGTAAGCATGTTTCTCAACAATCACACTTTACAACCCCTTTGGTTGACTTCTTCTTTTTTTCTTTTTTTTTTTTTTCTCACCTGAGTTTTTTACCTGTCAATGAATAATGCCCACTCATTGCTGCCTCTGGTCCATTAATTCTGTTTGGCTCTCTTTGAAATTTTGGACAACATGCTTCTCAGGTGATTGCACTATGAGTTAAGTAGAAGAAGAGGATGTCAACAGTCCCAGTGAGGTCCTAAGGCTGGGCAGTGGGGTTCCTGCAGAGCCTGGTGCCGCCGCCGCATCAATCAGCCCTGGAGCACACTGTTAATATCACAACCAGTCATTCCACATTGTAATCACAACAGGAGAGAAGAAGCCTTCTCTTCACAACTGACTGCAAGCAGCTTGATCCCTGTGACCTTGAAAAGTACCAGAATGTCACAGGTAGGGGTTTCCCTGTGACACGTCTACATCTCCTTTCCTCCCACTGCACTGATCCCTCCGTCGCCCAAATCTTCATTCTTCTCAAATTGGAAGATAGTCATGAATGAAACTGTGTGAGCACAAGGATTTAGCTATAAGCTAAAAGGACAAACTGGAAGTATCACAGAGGTGAAGGAAAGGTATAATTTTGGAATGCTGTGCAAGAGAATGCAAAATCCAGAGGCAGAGGCTTCAGTCTCCGGGAGCACTGACAGTGCTTTTTGTGAACGAAAACTGATCACTGGCTTAAACTGGTGATCCTTAGCAGGAATCGTTTCTGGGCAAAACAAGGAAGAAAGTTTGTCATCTTATTTGCCACTTCCATTCCTGCCCTTCTTCCTAATCCTTTTACAAGGACCTTTATCCCTAAATCCACTCAAATCTACCTTTCCTGGTTATCAGACTGGCTCTTGATTCATGCTGATGTTGGAAAGAATCATCTGATACATCACACAAATGTTTAAGGGATTGCTATAGTTTACTGTGATGCTTTTTCTAGAGGATTTGGATTTGAATGGAGGATAATATTTCAATTCAGAGAAATACGGCTTGATTGGTGAATGTTTGCTCCTCTCGATACTGGCTCAATTGCTGCTTAGTCAGTCTAGAGCTAGAAGTCATTTCCTCATGTGTTGGTGAGAATAGCATGTGAACTGAGCTCATTCACAGCTAATAACAACCATAGCCACAGCTGCTAGCTATTTAGTGCCTACTCCACTTACCAGATGCTTTATATAAGTTATTTCATTCAGTAATCACAAAAAATGATATTAAATAGATACTGTTATTTCCATTTTACAGATAAGGAAACTGACATAAGTAATTCTAAGCAACATTAGAGCTAGTACAGGGCAGAGGGGGACTTTGAAAGTAAGGGAGCTCTCCATTAAATAACAACATCTCAGGAAGCAAAAATTTAACATTTAACTTCAGCTGAATTATAAATTTAAAACATTTATACTGGATTTCCAACATAGGAGTAGAATACAATTACGACACTGAAAGAGATAATTAGAGCATATCTACCTGCTTTATCCATCTACCTCCAAGAAACACTGTGATGATTCAAAAGCTTTTGCAAACAGCTGGACCACCTTCTAAGAAGCCCAACTATTAGAATGTCTCTGTTTCATTCTTTTAAACTTCCTAGACCTGGGCCACAGGAAAAAAACCTCCATGCATTCTAGAAGAACTAATACAAACAACATTTTTTTACTAAAATGCAATAAAGCTAAAATTAACAACAAAATCGAAAACCAAGAAGGACCTTTCACCTAGAAATTAGAGCACATGTTGTTAAATAACATTTGGGACAAGAATATTATATTAAGTAGAAAAACCCAGACACTAAAAGTACATACTGTATGATTTAATTTATATAAAAGTAAGAAGCAGAACTAATCCATGATAATAAAGATTAGAATAGTGGTTACCTCTGAATATTGACTCAGAATGGGCACAAAGAGACTTCAGGTGGTTGACAATAATCTAAGACTTGATCAAAATGGTGATTATCTAGTTGTATACATATGCAAAAATTCATTAAACTGTACACTGAAAAGTGTGCATTTTAATATATGTAAATTATACCTCAATTTAAATAAATCAATTAATGTAATTCATCACGCAAAAAACTTAGAATAAAAATCATATTGTCATTCCATAGTTACACAAAAATTTGATAAAATTCATCATCCGTTCATTGAAAAAAACCTATTAGAAAACTAGGAATAGTAGGAAACTTTTTAAATCTGATAAAAGGTGTTATAAAGCAAAAAAACCCACCCTACTGTACACTTAATATTTAATGTCGAAGTACTAAAACTTTTCTCTAAAATCAGGAATGAGGCAAACATGCTCCTTATCACCACTTCTGTTGAATATAGCACTGGAGGTCCTAGCCATGGCAATAAAGCACTGTCCTTATTTGCAAATGAGTGATTATGCATCAAAAAACCCAAAATAACTTAGAGATAAATTATTATATTTAATAAGCAAATTTAGCAAGATCTCAATGCCCAATCAATTTATAAAAATCAATTGTATTTTTATATAAATAAAAATGTTAGAAAACTACATTTAAAATAGCATTTACAATATCATCAGAAACTTTAAATACCATAGAATAAATCTAACAAAATATGCACAAAGCTTCAGCACAGAGAGCTATAAAACGTTATTGGAAGAATTGTAAAACGTCCTAAATAAATGAAGAAATATACTTTTTTCATAAATTAGAAGATTTGGTTTTATAAACATTTCAGTTCTTACCCAAATCAATTGATAGATTCAATGCAGCTACAATCAAAATCCCAGCATGGTTTTTTAGGGGTTTGGAGGGAATTGATAAGTTTCTAAAATTTATTTAAAAAAACGCAAAAAACCAAGAACTGACAAGGAAGTTTTGAAGAATACATTTGGAGACTCTACACCACTGAATATCCAGCTACATTAATTAAGACAGGGTGGTTCCAGTTCAAGCTCGGGAATATGGACCAGCGAGACAGAAGAGGGAGTTCAGAATAGACTCTGACACATACACACCTGATTTATGACAGAGGTAGCATTGCAGAGTTGTGGAGAAAGGAGAATTGTCAACATATAGACATATAGTGGTGGATCAAAATTAGATATCCATACAGAAAAGAATTAATCTTGATCCCCAAATTATACTATACAAAAATTCAATTCTAGATGGTTTGTAAATCTAAAAGTGAAAGGCAGAATAATTAAGCTTTTAGAATATGACATAGGAGAATGCCTTCATGATCTTGTCATAGGCAAAAATCTCTTAAACAGGAAAAAAAAGCACTAACAATCAAGGGAAAAATGATAAGTTGAACTATAAAAATTAAGACCCTCTGCTCATCAAAAGACACATTTAGAGGGTTAAAAGGCAAAATATAGCATAGGAGTCCATATTTACAGTATGTACATCTGACAAAGGTTCAGAACATATAAAGAATTCCTGTAAATAATAAGAAAAAGACAGACAATCCAATAGAAACATGAGCAAAAGACTTGAACAGACATTTCACAAAAGATCATATCCAAATGGATAATAAAACATGAAAAAATGCTCATTAGTCATCAGGGAAATAAAAATCTAAAACCACAAATAATAGTTAAATTTAAGAATATTGATAATACCAAGTTTGACAAGGATGTAGAACAATAGGAACCCCTATACACTGTTTTAGGGAGCATAAATTGGAACAACCACTTTGAAAAACCGATCGGAAGTATTTACTAAAGCTGAACACATGACACATGGTCCAGCAAATTGTCTCATAGATATGTATTACTCAGAAATGTTTATATGGATACCAGAAAATATGTATAAGAATGTTCATAGTAGCATTGTTTTTCATTGCCACCAACTGGAAAATATCCATATGTTAATTGACAATAGAAGAGATATTAAATTGTGATATATTAATAAATGGAATTTTATTCATCAGTTAAAATGAATGAAATTGTTACATGTAGCATCATGTAAGAATCTTACAAGTGTAAGGTTGAGTGAAAGAAGCTAGACCCAAAAGAGAAGCAAGATGCTATAATTCCATCTACACACAGAGTTGGCAAACAGGTGAAATGAATCTATAGTTCTGAAAGTCAGATAGTGGCTTTTTCTAGGGAGTAAGGAAGGTGTAGTGACTGGAAGAAGAACTTTACTGTGTAGGGTTTCTGGGTGTTCTGCTTCCAGGAATATTTTATTTCTTGATATGTGCAGAGGTTACATAGGTGTGTTCACTCCGTGAAAATTCATTGAGATGTATCCTTATGATCTATTATCTTTTTATATTTTATACTTCAATAAAAAAGTAAAATTTGAGAAAAATTTGAGAAAGTATAAATATACAAAATGAATAAATGGGAAATAGTTATCAAAATGAAGGAAACTTTTTAAAAAATGAGACTACTTTGCACAATTCAGTGTAAATAAATTTGAAAACCTACATAAAGTATACTATTTTTTAGAAAAATGCAATTTATCCTGATGGAGACAAAAATCTAAACATCTTAATTACTGTGAGAGAAAGAAAGGAAAAAAGATAAGGAAATGTTACAATGATATACATGGAAAATGCAAAAGACCCAAGGAAAAAGCTTTTTGGAACAATAGGAGAATTTAGTAAAGTAGCAGTTTATAAAATCACCATGAAAAAATCAATACCCTTCATCTGTACAAACACAATAGAATATGTAATAGAAGACTGCTTATATGATAACCAAAAAAATAAATAAATACCAAGAAGTAAATTTGACTAGAAATGTCCAAAATCCATGTGAGGAAAACCATAAAACACCCCACAAGACAAAAAAAAATAGACATGAGCAACTGGAAAGATATACTGTGTTTTGGGATTGTAAAGCTCAATAGTCTAAGGGTGTCAATTTTCTCTCAGTAAAATATTTAAATGCAATGTGATTTTAATAAGAATACCATCAGACTTTTTTCAGGAGCTAAACAAAATGATTATAAATTTCATGTGGAAGAACAATAGCCAAGAAAACCCTGAAAAAGAAGGACAATGGGTTGAGAGCAGGGAGTGGAGACAGTAGTCTAGTCTTACTGAATATTAAAATATAGTTAAAGTTTCTATAAGTAAATCATTACAGTATAATTAGACAAACCAATAAAACAGAGTACAAAACCTAGAAATAGATTCTAGAAATGCATTTGGAAATGTACATGAAAAGGCAGTATCTCAGAGCAATGGGGAAAAGATACACTTTCTAATAAGAAGTACTGGGATAAGTAGACAACCACAGAGAAAAAGATAACATTGGACCCATTCTTCATATCACACACAAAAGTAAATTCACATATAGCAGAGTTAAATGTTAAAGTCTAATGAAACCATGTAAGTCCTAGAAATAAGACTTGGAAAAACATGGAAGAAGTTCTCTCTAACTTGGGAAGGGGGCCAGTTTCCAAACCAAAACTCACAATCCAGAAGCAAAAAACTGAAAAAGTGATATATGTAATAATGTACAATTTTTAAAACTTAAATAGCAAACACCATAAACAAAGTGAAAAGTCAAATAGCAAACTGAATAAAATAGTTGCCACTTATATCACAAAGATTTAGTAACCCACTGTATAAAGTGTTACATAAAATGTAAAAAATTGAGAAGTCAAGGGTGCCCATTGTCACCACTTCTATTCAACATAGTGCTGGAAGTCCTAGCCAGAGCAATCAGACAAGAGAAAGAAATAAAGGGGCTAGAAACAGGGAAAGAGGAGGAAAAACTATTGCTTTTTGCTGATGATATGATCTTATATCTAGAAAACCTCAAAGACTCCACCAAGAGACTCCTGGAATTGATAAATAAATTCAGCAAAGTCTCAGGTTACAAAATCAATGGACACGAATCAGTAGCATTTCTAAACACCAATAACAGTCAAGGTGAGATTCAAATCAAAGACTCAATGCTATTCACAATAGCTACAAAGAAAATAAAATACCGAGGAATATATTAATACTTAAACAAGGAAGTGAAAGATCTCTACAAAGAGAACTATGAAACACTGAAGAAAGAAATTGCAGATGACACAAATATCTGGAAAAACATATCATGCTCATGGACAGCTAGAATCAACATTGTTAAAAGGTCCATACTACACAAAGTGATTTACAGATTCAATGCAATCCCCATCATATTTCACAGATATAGAAAAAATAATTCTGTGCTTCATTTGGAACCAGAAAATAGCCTGAGTAGCCAAAGCAATATTAAACAAAAAGAACACATCTGGAACCATCACATTAACAGACTTCAAACTATACTACAGAGCTATAGTAACCAAAACAGCATGGTATTGGCACAGAAATAGGGACATAGACCAATGAAACAAAACAGAGAACCCAGACATAAAACCATTCACATACAGCCAACTGATCTTTGACAAAGGAAATAACAATATACATTGCAGAAAAGAAGCCCTATTCAAGTAATATGGAGATACCTCAAAGAGCTAAAACTAGAACTTCCAATTGATCCAGCAATCCCATTACTGGGCATCTACCCAGAGGAAAAAAAGACATTCTATAAGAAAGATATCTGCACTTGAATATTTATAGCAACACGATTCACAATTGCAAAGATGTGGAAACAATCCAAGTGCCCATCAATACACGAGTGGATTAATAAAATGTGGTACATGTATATTATGGAGTTCTACTCAGCCACAAAAAACAATGGTGATCTAGCACCTCTTGTATTATCCCGGATAGAGCTGGAGCCCATTGTACTAAGTGAAGTATCACAAGAATGGAAAAACAAGCACCGCATGTACTCACCATCAAATTGGTATTAATTGATCAACATTTATGTGCACATATAGTAATAACATTCATTGGCTGTCAGGCAGGTGGGAGGGGGAAGAAGGGGATGGATATGTTCACACCTAATGGGTGCAATGCGTACTGTCTGGGGGATGGACACACTTGAAGCTCTGACTTGGGCAGGGCAAAGACAGTATATATAACCTAAATATTTGTACCCCTGTAATATGCTGAAATAAAAAAATTTAAAAAAAGTTCTGAAGGTGGAGAGTGGCGATAGCTGTAAAACAATGTGAATGTGCTGAATGCCACAGAATTGTACATTTAAACATGATTAAAATGGTAAATTTTATGTTGTATGTATTTAACCACAATAAAAAAAATCTTTACTTTTTTGTGGTTATCAACCACACACAAAAAAAGAAGCCCTATTCAATAAATCGTGCTGGAAAAACTGGATAGCCACATGCAGAATGAAACAGCATCTATATCTCTCGCCACTCACAAAAATTAATTCAAGATGGATAAAAGACTTAAACGTAAGGCATGAAGCCATATGAATGCTAGAAGAAGATGTAGGGAAAGCTCTTCTAGATATCAGCCTAGGCAAAGAATTTATGACTAAGACTCCAATGGCAATTACAGCAACAATAAAAATAAACAAATGGGACTTTATTAAGTTAAAAAGCTTCTGCAAAGCCAATGAAATAATCAACAGAGGAAATAGATGGCCTACAGAATGAGAGAAAATATTTGCAAGCTATACATCTGATAAAGGGCTAATAGCCAGAATCTACAAAGAACTCAAGCAAATCAGCAAGAAAAAATAAGCAACCCCATTAACAAAGTGGGCAAAAGACATGAACAGAAGTTTTTCAGAAGATAGACAAATGGCCAATAAACATAGGAAAAAATGCTCAACATCACTAATCATAGGGAAAACGAAAATTAAAACCACGATGAGATATCACCTTACCCAGGTTAGAGTGCCTTTTATGAAAAAGTCCAAAAACAATAGACGTTCGTGTAGATGCATAGAAAAAGGAATGCTTATACACTGCTGTGGGACTGCAAATTAGTACAATCTCTATGGAAAGCAGTATGGAGATTCCTCAAAGAATTAAAAGTAGATGTACCATTCAATCCAGCAATCCCACTACTGGGTTTTTTTTTTTTTTTTTTTTTGAGACAGAGTCTCACTGTGTTGCCCAGGCTAGAATGCCGTGGCATCAGCCTAGCTCACAGGAACCTCAAACTACTGGGCTCAAGCGATCCTTCTGCCTCAGCCTCCCAAGTAGCTGGGACTACAGGTATGTGCCACCATGCCCAGCTATTTTCTATGTATATTTTTAGTTGTCCAGTTGATTTCTTTCTATTTTTAGTAGAGACAGGTTCTCACTCTTGCTCAGGCTGTTCTAGAACTCCTGAGCTCAAACGATCCTCCCGCCTCGGCCACCCAGAGTGGTGGGATTATAGGCGTGAGCCACCGTGCCTGGCCCCACTATAGGGTATTTACCCAGAGGAAAACAAGACTCATTTTATCAAAAAGACACCTACACTCAAATGTTTATTGCAACACAATTCACAATTGCAAAGATGTGGAATCAACCCAAGTGCCCATCAGTTCATGAGTGGATTAACAAAATGTGGTATATGTATACCATGGAATACTGCTCAGCCATAAAAAAGGATGAATTAAGGCCTTTTGCAACAATTTGGATGGAACTAGAGACCAATATCCTAAGTGAATTATCTAAAGAATGGAAAAAAAAACACCACATGTACTCTCTATTAAACTGGAACTAACTGAGGAGCACACATGTGCACAGAGGGAAGTGAAACTCAGTGGAAATCAAGCAGGGGGGATGGGGAAGGAGGGAATGGGCGAAAATCTACCTAACAGGTACAATGAACACTATCTGGGTGATTGGCACACTTAGAGTCCTAACTCAAGCATTACAAAAGTGATCGATGTAACGAAAAACATTTGTGCCCCTGTAATATCTTGAAATAAAAAAAAAGTTGAGAAGTCAAAGGCACAAAATCCTGTAGAAAAAAATGGACTAGAGATAAGAGCAAACACTTTCATCAAATAGAAATACAAGTGCCCTTTAGTCATATGAGAAAATATTCAACTTCCTTCATAAGAGAAATGCCAGTTAAATATACTCTGAGATGTTTGACAATATAATCTTTGGTTGAGGCAGTGGTAAGGCATTTTCATACTTTGCTAGAGGGAATGAAAAATGGTGTAAACCCCATGCAAAGGAATTTGGCAATAAATATTTTAATATATTTACTCTTTGACACAAAAATCCTACTTATAAAAATCTGTCACAAATATACACCAGCAAAATGCGAAGACATTCAAACACATCAAATGCACAAAACCATTCATTAAAATGGTTTGTAAATGCAAAATACTATGAACAACCCAGATCAGTAGGAAAAAGGCAAATAAATTTTGACACATCCATAGAGTGGAGTATTAACAATGAATATGGAATATCTCCATACACTACTATAGAATCATGTCCAGTGCATAATGCTAGGCAAAAAAAGGCAAGGTGGGGAAGAAAATGTATAGTAATATAATTTCTGTGTATGTATGTGTGTGTGTGTTTGTGTGTGTGTGTACTGTACTAGCTGTGTACATAGTTTGGCAGCATAACCATACAGAATGGAAAACATCAAGTAACTTATATATTCATCTCCATTGGGATACCAAGCCCCACATATTTGTGGGTTCTGTATACATGGATTTAACCAACTACAGATTAAAAATATTAGAAAAAATTGTGTCTGTACTGAACATGGACAAACTTTTTTTCTTGTCATTATTTCCTAAACAGTACAGTATAGCAACTTAGCAACTGTATATAATACATAGCATTTGCATTGTATTAGTGTTATAAGTAATATAGAGATGATTTAAAGTATATGGGAGGATGTGCATAGGTTATATGAAAATACTATGCCATTTTACATCAGGGACTTGAACATACAAAGATTTTGGTATCTGAGGAAAGTTTTGGAATCAATCTTCCAGGGATATCAAGGGACAACTACATATTCTAAGGACAAAACAACTGCAAACACAACTTAGATTATTTTTCATAACCATATTATTGGTGGTAATTTTAATATTATTATTCTGATTCTGTTATATATGTTTATTGTGGGATAAAACAAATAATCATATTAGTAGTTAGCTGCTCAGAATAAGACATTTTCATGTGGAACAAAGGAATGCAGATGTAAGAAGAGTTTAAAAATCCTATAGTCCTGAATTTGAACTGGAAATAATGTGAAGTCATTATGTATTCTGCCTTAAAAAAATACTTATTCCTTAATTCTGTCTGCTGAAGCAATCCACAAGCAGTAGCCAACGCTGCCATCCAGGTGGTATCTTTAGATACTACTTCCCTTTAAAAGGAATTAGGGCTCCTTGGGAAAATGGCTGATTCTGGGTGCGGGTCAAGAAATGTACGACATCTTGTTACACCTGAAAACTAGAAAAATATTATTAGGACTGTTAGAATTTTGTCAAATGGACTCAACAGCCAGCTTGAAAAGGTTCCTCCTGGCTAATGAAAGAATAATTTGAGCAGCAATGCAGTAATACAGTCTCTAAAACAGGTCGAAACTTATCAAGTATGTTTAAATTCATAAAAAATATTTATTAGTTACTTTAAGAAAATGTTAAACATCTAATTCATTATTTTGAAAACTAGTTAATACAGGGAAAGAATTAAGCATTTATTTTGCCTTAATTATATGGACCATACCACAAGGTAAATAAATAGTTGGTAAAGAATTCTTTAGAAAAGCATTCAAGCTAGTAAATGAAGAAGGAATAATAGAATAGTGTATTCTGAAGCTCTTAATGAATTAATGGATGTAGGCAATGATTACTAATGGCTGTTAACATCTCAAAAAGAGAGACAACCAGACATTATATACCCGCTGATGGATGGACACGATACCACTCATGAAATATTCTTGCTTAAAAAAGTCAAAGGTGAGTCTGATCAAGTCTTTGTATCAAACCACCAGTTTGTGGTGGAAAAGGGACAAGAAAACATCCTGAGCAATTCCAAGGGGATACAAACAGCAAATCCGTAGACAAAAACTACAGGACAAACCTCAACAAATAAACAGCAGAAAGAAAAAGGTGGAGGAGAACATGTAGATTAAATAAACCTTAAGAGATATATTCATTAATTGCAACTTAGGGACCTATTTGGATTCTAATCTATGTATATGTATATGCAAAGCAGCCATGAAATCTTGAACTGACCAGATATCAAACATATTGTTAATTTTGTTATGATATTGTGGTTATGTTTAAAAGAAGAGTCCTTATTTTTTTGGAGATACATATTAAATTATTCATAGACAAAGTGCTGTCTGAATTTGCTTTAAAAGAACAAAGGAATAAGTTGAAATGAAACAAGATTAGCCATAAATTATTAACTGTTAAATTGGAGTGTTGTCTACATGGGAATTCATTATAATATTCTCTCAACTTGTTTATATTTGAAATTCTTCATAATAAATTTTAAAAGTTTAAAACATCATCATTCATTTTCATTCATTTGTCCATTCACTCAAAATGTATTGAGCAACTACTAAAGATTTGAAAACAAAACAAAACATTTTTTGAATTTACATAAATCTGTAGGAAAAGTTGACTGTAATAATACAAAATAGAAAAAATAATGGCAGAACCCTTTTCAATAAAGATGTTCTCTTCTCCATCCAGGTCACAATAAAAACATTATATTTTATCAGAGCCAACATAAACTCCTTTGAAATTGTCATTTGCCGTCTCTTCATTTGAAAAAAAATTCTTGGATGAGTCTGTAGGAGGCAAACCTCACTCCATCCCTAGGTAAATTAATGAAGTAGGTGAGCTTGTCTTCATAAGCTTCCATTGCCCTGGAATGGTATATTCCCAGTCTTTTCTTTGTCTTCATGCAGGTGCCCCTCCATCCTACCACAGTCTTACCCTCCCCCTTTTGGTAAACTTGCCTGCCAGTAGAATGTGTTACCTTTATAAGATAATTTGATTAAATGCTCAGTGCACTAGATTAAATGCCATGTTAAGTATTCAAGGTATGTATTTTGAAATACACGTAGGTATGTGATTTTTACACAGAATATCAATTAATGTGGTTTTTAAATTAAAATTCTTTCTGGAGCATCTGTTATAATTATAGACACCACGACCGACATTTCAATTAATCCTAGTTATGATTTATCTTTCATAATATATTCTAAAAGAATAAGTTACTTCTCTCCAAAGAATTCAGCTTGAATTAATATCGTCTCATTTTTTTATTTTCTTGGTTTTTTTTCTAACTAAACACCAGTTCAGGAAAACAAGGCATACGCTGAAGAAGACTTAAAATGGAAGATTTAAAATGAACTTTTTAGATGAAGAAGAGAAAACGATGAGATCTAGGTCAAGTTTCATAAAGAAAAAGACGGGATGATTTCTTTACAAACAAAAGAATGAAATTATATACTGATATGAGGTGGCTCTGGTCTACTTTACATAGCAGAAAAGGGCTCGTAGACCACTGGCCACTACCTGTGAAATGTGTCAAGGGCAGAATTAACTAAGCTAAGAAGATAGCTGTATATATATGTGTGTGTGTGTGTGTGTGTGTGTGTGTGTGTATAAATGTGTAAATACATGTATGTATTTATTCACGTAGATAAGTATAAGTAGAATATGGAGAATATTTTAAAGTAATTGTTCTGATTATTCAGCATAGGAGGTCAGAGAGATCGGTGGGCTTATCACCCAAATTCTTTGATGGTCCCTTGGCCAATGTGAAGCAGGAATGACAACGTACTACAGTTGAAACACAAATAACAGACCAATGTGTAAAAAGCACAAGGAAAGACTCTCGGTGTAGATATTCAAGATGTATGTGTGTGGAAAAATTATGAAATATTTATTGCATTTATTTCTAGACTCTTGGGTCTCAGAGATAAGAAAATGTTTTAAATGATGACATTGACATGAGGATACCAACTTTCTCTTTTTCCGAGTAAATACGTTTTAAATTACCATCTGCTATCTTTGTCATTTTATTCAAAATGATATTTTAACGAAAAAAGTAGGAAAGACATAATTTCAACAAAAAAAAAAAAGAGGAAAGAAAACAGTCCCTTCTCAAATCACATAGACAGTCTAATGACAGGTATCAGTCTGGATACCATTTTAGCAGAGCTGGTTTTTCTTTTATTAAACTCTTTTAAAATTCAAATTTTATAAATAACCTATATGCACAGTGCAGAAAACTTGAAAAAGCACAGAGGATCACCACTAAGAAAAAAGTAGCTTGAATTTCCCATCCAGAGATAATCACAACTTGGTATATATGCACCTGGCATTTTTAATAGGTGATTGATAATTTTTATTTACCAAAAAGTTATTATATTGTCCTAACTAGTCCTGTCTTTTTTATTTACCATTATATCATGAATATTTCTCATGAGTATATATTCTTCCACAATACGATTCTTAACAACTGCATAATATTATATTTGTATGAGCATAGAATCATTTAGAATCATTTACTTAACTTATCCCCAAATTGTTGAACATTTGGAGTTTTTTTCCCATTTTTTTCTATAGTAAACAAAACTTGAATTTCCTAAGGTCTCTTCAGCCTGTGAACACAGAAGAGGTGTACTTAGCAGTACTGATGTACCTTTCACCGTCTCTTGTCTTCACTTCATTCATGCACAATCTTGGCCTCACACACCCACAGGAGTCCCTAGGGACGGTGCTTCCCATCAGTTCCCATCAGCTCCTGTCAGGGGTAATGGCCCTTCAGTATTCTCTGGGCACATTGGTATCCTTTGGGAGACACTGGAGTTCCCAATAAGCTCTAAGTGGTCCACATTCTGCGTCATGCGTGGGGGAAGCCTGAACTCCCAGTCCCGTCTTGTCTTTTGCATTGTTTTGTCCTAAAGGGATTCAGACCACGCATTGTGGCTTAGCCCACAAGCCTCCTCGTGAAAACAGTTCTTTCAGCTGCTACCTGAGGGTCTTCTTTCTGCAGATGCCAGACACTAAAATGCCTGGTTTGGTCAGGGGGCAGACAAAATGCGGTCCCAGGGGCCCTACTTTCTCAGGCTCACCCGGTCGAATGCTTTGTAGGCATAGTCAGGATTCCTGCTGTGAGGAATACTTTGGGCATGTCTCCCTCTTTCCCTAGGATAAATTCCTAAAAGTGACAGTGTGCATTTTTTAAGGCTTTGAATGTTATTACAGACTGAATTGTGCTCCTCCCTTTCAAATTCAAATATTGAATCCCTAACCCCTAGTACCCCAAAATATGACCGTATTTGGACATAGGACATTTAAAGAGGTTCTAAGTTACAATAATAAAATGAGTCCATTAGTGTGGGCCCCAATCCAATCGGACTGGTGTCCTTATAAGAGGAAATTCAGAGGGGGAAAGAGGGAGAAAGCGGGGCGGGGAGGGACACGAAGGATTCACACACACAGAGGAAAGACTATGTGACAATGCAGTGAGAAGGTGGCCATCTGCAAGCCAACGAGAGACCTCAGGAGAAACCAAACCTCCTGCCACCTTGATCTTGGACCTTGGACTTCTAGTTTTCAGAACTGTGAGGAGCAAATTTCTAGTCCTAGTCCAAGCATTCAGTGACTTTGCAATAGGTCATTCTTGCAGCCAGTCTAGTTCGCCTGTGCCTTAGTGATGGTCTCTTGACCTCTGCCTTTTGCTCCACATGAAATTTCAGTGCTGACAATCTATATCCTGGCAAATCCCAGCATTGGGAGCAAGAGCACTTCCTTTGAGGTCAGACGGAGCCCAGCGTGAATCCTTATTTAATCTATTTAAGTATAGGTTGTTTAAGCCGCCCGATCTGTGGTACTTTGTTATGGCAGCCCTAGCAAACTAATACAAATGTATACTCCAGAACTGATCAAATCAGCTTTTACTTCCCATATTATTTTTTTCTTTTATTGTTGCCAGGAAATGACAGAATATCAAATTTGGAAGGCTGTGGAGCTCCATGAGAACTGGTAACAAGAAGTACCCACTGGAATTGCTTGCAGAGCCTTTAACAATAAAGGTGCTAAAGCCCCACCTGGAATGGCTGAATCGGTCTTCAGGGACGGAGTCCAAATGTGTGTATTTACAAAACTCTTTCCCAGAATTTACAGAACTTTCAATTGAAAAGACCACTGATAGCGCTCACTGAAAAATAAGATTGGAGAAAAAAAGAGGCCATCGCTATTTAGTGACTGAGCAGACAGGAAAGCACAGACTTGTTGAGAGCCCTTTCTTGCCACCAGCTTCTCTAGGTAAAGCGAAGTTCCAGCACCTGCCTCCAGTTCACATCACAAGCATTTCTCACCTCTAAGACCTTTCTTGCCCTGAAGTGATAATGACAGTAACAAAGATGTTGATCATGATAATAGGAGCTGCCATATATTGAGCACCGTCATGATAAGCACTCTGAAAAGGGATTTGCATAAATTATTTAGTCCTTACAAAAACACTGAGACGTTTGTTATTATTCCCATGTTTAAATGAATAAATGAAAGCTCAGAATTAGGTTCATGACAGTATTAGAAACAAGGTACAAACCTTGACTTGGAACTCCAAGATCTTGGCCATTTGGGGTAAACCACGATTCTTTTCAAATGACTTGAAAAGAAAACCTTATTCTTCTAAGGGGTTCTCAAGAAAAGAGGGTCATATCTCAAAACCAAGGTGGGCATGTCTGTGTTTTCCACATGGAATGAGGCAGGCTGAGGGAGACCAGGCATAGATTTAGATCCACTCATTGGAAAGGGGGTGGGTCACTGAGAGTGGGTCTTGAGAGGCAGCCCAGGCCAGGGAACACATTGTGCTCAAAGAGCTTGACAGCAGATAAAAGATGGCAGTCCTTGTAAGCTGAGGTGTGTGGTCCACCAGGGCTAAGGAGGAGCCTCTATAGGCTGGAAGGATTTGGAGATCCAGAAAACCTGAAAGTGGTGTTTGAAAGTCTGTCACAGCCAGTACAGTTCAGGTGAAGAATTTTGGGGAATCAGAATAAAGGAAAGGGAACATACAGAACTGGGTTCGAATTCTATCCTGTTTAGCTATATGGCTTTAGATAAGTTTTTTGGCTCCACTGAGTCCTCATTTCTCCTTTTGTAAAATGAGGAGAGAGAGATATGGAGAAGAAAACCTATACTTAAATAGATTAAATAAGGATTCACACTGGGCTCCGTCTGACCTCAAAGGAAGTGCTCTTGCTCCCAATGCTGGGATTTGCCAGGATATAGATTGTCAGCACTGAAATTTCATGTGGAGCAAAAGGCAGAGGTCAAGAGACCATCACTAAGGCACAGGCGAACTAGACTGGCTGCAAGAATGACCTATTGCAAAGTCACTGAATGCTTGGACTAGGATTAGCCTACAGGTAAGCATATGGTGTGTGTGTGTGTGTGTGTGTGTGTGTGCGCGCATGTAAAGGGGAAGGGGAAAGGACTGGAAGCATAGGACAGAAAAAAAGGGCAAGAATGAGACCTATAAAATCTATATTGCCCTACTTTTCCTAATTGGGCATATTCAGATATAGGAGCTCATTGAGTTCCTGGCATTGGGAGCAAGAGCACTTCCTTTGGGGTCAGACGGAGCCCAGTGTGAATTCTTATTTAATCTATTTAAGTATAGGTTTTCTTCTCCATGTCCTTCCCTTCACTTCTAGGCTTTAGGTTCTCAGCCACTGTTTTATAGTTCCATGCACAGGTGCCCTTTTTACTGTATGTGTACATGTTTTCATTCTCCCATCCAAGTGCTAACTAGGCCCAACCCTGCTTAGTTTCCAAGATCAGACTAGATTGGGCGCATTCAGGGTGGTATGACCATAGACCATTTTTTAATGTCTGAATTTGGTAAAGTTTCACTTCGGGCATTTATCAAAGCAAAGCACATGCTTTTATTTCCTTCCTAATTAAGAATATTCATAGCTGTATTGCCAGAATTTCACTTTTGAAAGTTTCTCAGTGATAAAGGAGTACCTATGACATGATGGGAACTCAAGAAACACTGTATTTAAATAAACAAAGTTCCTGTCACTTCCATTTCATTGACTCTTTTCCTTTTGCTTCCTTCATCTTTTCATTTAAATTAAGAAGATGGTTGCCCAGGATAAGGTTTGGAATGTGTTCCACTTTTTATAGTTAAAGAAGAAATCATTTTTGCGGTTGTTTAAAAGATATATTAGAGAAAGCATTATTATTATTGGGATTAAATGACTATGTTGTCTGTTTTTGTGTAGAGTTCAGAGAAATTCCCAGTTTGTTAATAAAGGAGAGTTAGCCACAGGGAGGTACTTGGAGTATTGCACTTCATCTGCACCACTGAGCAAGCGGTCAGTGCTACCCTAACCCCAAATCTCTCATAATATCTCTCCAGTGAATTTCTTGTCATCATGGGCAGTCCTTTATGCAATCTATGTTTCTGTATGCCACACACTAGAGTGAAATAAAGACCAGCTAAATGCCATAAACCACCCAGAAGCCTTTCTGCTCCTCTAAGGAGACCAACAAATCTATTCTTATTGGTATTCTTGTTAAACCCTTATAAATACTGGTTAGTCCTCCATGGCCATTTAAGAGACTTTTATATGGTTTTTGAAATGCTCTCCAGCCATATTGCTTTTATCTTTTTTTTCTTTATTGATTTTTCTCCTTAAGACTTTAATTCACTCTTCTGCAGTTGCTACAGTCAAGAGAGAAATTCTGCAGATCACATAGAGATAACATTCTAACCCAGACTGGGTCACACCATCTCACATAAGAACACCAGCGTCCTGCAGATAACTGGTCCCTTCCTGCTTTTCAAGCCCTTTCGGTCTCTCTTTTCATTTTTTTTCTCTCCTTTAGTATTTGAGACTTAATCTTTCTTCAGTCTTATTCTTCACGCTGAGCTCATCTGAAATGTACCAATAATTGCTACCAGCTAAATCTGGTTTCATCATTCTGAAAATTCCTCGTTGAAACCAGCTCTGTGGAATAGGAATCTGATCATTTCTTCAGGTTAAAGTGACATTTGGGATGTAGCTTTGCCAATACACTATAATGTATGTGTAGAAAATTCCTGGGTCAGTTCTCTTACATTTGCAAGAGCTACAGGCATTTAACATTTAACTAAATGCTTCAACAAAACACCATTTAATTTGATTAAAGTATCATCTAAGTGGAAGCATTTTTTTAAAAAAAATCATATGACAACTAATCCTTTATAGACTTTAATATTCTGCCAAAAAGCATCTTTAGTTTTGACTGTTAGGTAGATCAAGTCCTGGATATACTAGGAGAATGATGCCTTAATCTACTTTATGTTCCAGACATTGTATCTATTAAATTCAACAAATATTTGCTAAGTTCCTGCAATGTGCTAGGCACTGCATGAGGTGTTGAATATAGAGTTAGGAGTCCAAACTCACAGTAAATATGTATGCATTACAAATATGCAAACAGACAAATGACACTGTGAGAAATACACATTTGAAGTATATACTATGATTGACTCTATTGGAGGATCAGAGAAGGCTTCCTGTGGGAGGTGACATTTGATATTTTAGATTAAAATATTTTCAAGTGAGACCATTAATTTGTTCTTTTACATGTTCTGTTTACTTTTTCTGCTGAAGTCATCATCAATATCAATGCCACCTTAAATCACTTATAGTCCTATAATTTACAAGGCACGGGCAACATTTCACAACTTATTTTAATTGTCCTCCCAATATCATTAAACATTAGAGACAAGAGAGGCACAAGGCATGTCTGCAAAAAAAGTAAAGTTGATTTTAGGTCTTCCTTTTCTTTCTACTGGTATCCTGTTTTCTCCTCTAACCCACTGGTATCAACCCTGTGTCTTAATCCAGCTATACCTTGTCAAAGTGCTCATTGCTAAGTAAAGCATGAACTTCTACCCTTCTGTATGTTTGCATTTTAACTGAGTGATAGGAAGACCTATTTGCCCAAGAAATGCGGAACAGTAAAGCTATAATGGTGGAATGATTGGCAGTAGGGTTGACATTGGAGAGTAGAGACCCGCCTGGGCCACTTTCAAAGATTGAATAATGTAGAAAGCCACTGTACAGTATAATCATGACATTAGTTATTAGGCTAAACATCTCTATTCCAGTTTCAAGGGTACACTGATTTTTCTCACAGTCACGGAATGAAAAATCTAGTGACAGGAATCTGTCTCTTCACTTCTCTGTTCCAAGCTCTATTGATCATCCTACATTACTTTATTAATGTAGTATTTATTAATTCCTTTTATTAATTAAAATAGCTTAATTAATAACAACATACACTTGTGCAGTACATTCCCGATCTCATGTGATCTCATTTAATCCCTAAAAACAACCAAGTGAGGAAACTGAGGCACCAAGGGGTTAAGAGACTTGCCCAAGACCACACAGCTGTTGGCAGAGCTGGTGCTGGCCTGGTACACGTGAGGGCCCAGGGTCTGGACACCGTCACCTCTCCTCTGCCAGGGTGGATGCTGCTGATGTGTTTGGGCCCAGCCTGTTCCTCCAGCTGTGCACTGTGTGCTCGACTGGAGAAGCCCTTCTCCCAAACAGCGGGAGCTCTTCTTGGTCAAGGATATAAAAAGAGCTGTGTTCTCAGGCCAGAACTTTCCCCCAATGCCTCTCTATGTCTATTCAGAGAGTAACATAGCATTTCTGGAGCTCAGGCATTTTAACTTTTATCATTTTCACGTTTATTTTTTGTGTGTAGAAAAAGTATGGGACATTTTGCATAGTTACGACCGCAAAATAGGAAGTGTGCAATGTCCATTTCAACTAGTAAGTTCCCAGGCACAAAGGCCCCAGAATCTGTGTATGAGAACTCTTCGCCCTGCCACCTTCCTTGAGTGGTGTGAGTGGACTTCCTACGAGATTCTGAGGCTGAGTCAGCTGCTGTCGTAAGAGCTGGCAACCAGTTCCACTCCATAGATGACACTCATTTAGGAAGCATGACTGGTGGCTTCCTGAGATCGGAGAAACAGGGAGAGAGGGGGAGGTGAGGCGAGGAGGAGGAGCCCTCGGCAGAATTCCAAGTTCCGTGGCACTGGCCTCACGGAACTTTGGAAACGAGAATCAGGCTCGGGCTGCACAGGTTCCAAGTCACAGGGCTTCCATGGCTGGCAAGCGTTGAGCCGGAAATTCAGCTGAATAGAGCCCTAAATGTTTTTTTGTTTGACATTCATGCTTAACAGAAAATGATGAATCCATTAGCAACTCCTTCCGTTGCCAAAAGAAACAGACTTGCACTTGTAGATTGCTTTCATTCTGCGCTATCAAGCCACTGCATGTGCTGCTTTCACAAAGCTGACAGTCATCTATCATTTTTAAATGGGTTTAGAGGTACAGTCGTCTTTGTCTGAAGTGTGTGGATGTGTCAGCGTGAATGCGACTCATTAAAACAGACTGACCCAAACAGTTTAAATGGGATTCACAGTAGGGGGAAAATGTTTTATTTGAGGTTTGTTTGGAATTATTTTGAAGTCTGTCACTAATTTTGAAAAACAATGGGCTCATTTTCCTAACTTCTTTTTCTTCTCTGAGATGCGTTCAAGAGAACAAATAGCTATATTATACACTGTCTCAAAAACATGCTCTTTGGGAAATGAAAAAAGATTCTACGATTATGAAATTTCAAGAGTTCCCTTGTGCTCTAGAACATTTCGCATGCTTAAATAACTTCATGAAACTCCCCCAAGTTTCTCTATCTCTCCCCAGGCCCATGCCCCCAATCCATAAATGACATCTTTGAACATAGTCTTGAGACCCGTTTTTCATCATTTCTATTAGCCTCTCAGGAAATGCCTTTTGAAGTCAATGATTTAACATATGGATTAAATCTTCCATAAAATGGGTTTAAATATTAAGAGGAACGCACCTGGCTATATGCATCTGGGTTCTACAGTGCATTGTTTTGTTTTAAATGCTTCAAGATGTTCAATAAAATTGAATATGTCCAAACTCATCCCCAGTGTGGGCCTGTTGGCCTTCAAACTTATTTCCTAGTGGATCTCTCTCTCTCTCTCTCTCTCTCTCTCTCTCTCTCCTCTCTTTCTCTCCAACTGGTATTAAGTTCCTAAAGCAATAATATTAATAGAAGTGGCAACAGCAGAAATTAAGACCCAAGAAGATTTACACACACATATTGATGAAGACAAAACTAATTTACCAAGAGTTTCAATGCAACTAGTATGGTTGATCTTCCGAGTTTTCTATGTGGGCACAGAACATATATTAAAAATATTTAACACTTATAAGTCATGAGCACAGCCAATCAGAACAGACACTATAGCAGGGTCCTGGAAGCCCCTTGCTGGATTCAGGAGATTCAAAGGGCACCAATGTTGACATTAAGGAGGCTGGGACAGTGTATTTGGGGGTGATGCAGGGGGAGTGTGTAGGGATAGATGGGGACTGAGCATAGTGGTTATTTATCAACCATTAGAGAAGTATTTTTATATTTTTATACACAGCTGTACCAGTGTGTATTGCTTAATTTCAACCCTGATTTTCTTGTCTCTTGTCCTTCATCGCATGTATTCCTAGGACTTGAGAAAACAAAAACAGGAGTGCTTCCTCATATTTTGGCATTGCACGATAATCTCCCACTTCTTTCTGTGCAACCCCAAATAAACTGAGCATCTGCTAAGGCACCAAGCACTGTTCAAGCTGTTCCCATAGGAATGAATGTTTGTTAAAAGTGAGGGATGAGAATTAAACCATAAAAAGGGTAAAATAGTAATTATGGTATTATTTTAAAATTTTTCAAATAAGAATAGTTTCTTAGTCTTCACCCCATTTTACCCAAAAGACTTTTAAATTTTTAGCACTGCAAGGTACATTTGTAGAACAAAATATGTAGAATATGTATTTAACTTATGTCACATCTTTCCTTTAAGGAGCTAAAATGAATTGTCATAATGATTTGACTGAATTAACCAATCCAGTCATTCCTTGCAACCTCCATTCCCCAAAAAGGTTAATCAAGGTAAATATTATGATACCCATTTGCTCTTGAAATGAAAATTAATGTGAAAGAAATTTTTAAGATCCTAAGGCTCTAACCAATCAAGGACCAGTTCAAATCAAGACGCTTCCCTCCAAGACTGCTTTGATCAAATTGCCAAGTGCTCTGACAAGGAACATTCATGAAGGAAGAAGAAGGGAGAATGTGAAAATTCTGAGACCATGTTCTTTACGGAAGTATAATTGGACGTCCCTTGCATAACTTAGGACACTTCAGAGCTTAAAATAAATACACATCAAATATGAGGAGGGGAAAAATGTATTGTTTTTATAACACTGACAAAAAGAAACCGTTTGTGTTTAAGTACACACAAATATATTTTAAAACATCTGATAGAGAAAGGAAGCACAGCAAGACCAAACAAGAGGGATGGAAAGTTATATTCCTTCTAAAGTTGCTGTGAACTGAAATGCAGCAGTTTACTTCCACTTTTCCCAAGCAACATGCACTGTAGCAGGAGATTGCATTTCTTTTTTTTTTTTTAATTTCAGCATATTATGGGGGTACAAATGTTTAGGTTACATATGTTGCCCTTACCCCTCCCTCCCCCGCTAAGTCCGAGGAGATTGCATTTCTGATCAAGAACTATATTCAAGTCTAGAATGCTTCGTTTAAACTATCAATTTATATGCTATGTATAATTATATCTTCAATGATTAGGTAAAAAAATGTACTTCATAAAGATTTCAGTACAGTTATTAAAACTATAGTCTCACGCATTTTATTTAATAAAATAAGATGAAATGCAGACTTTGGAGTTGGACCATGAGTTTGTGTTCCAACGCTATCATTTTGTGGCTGTATAACTTTGGACAAATTATTGTCTCTGGCTTCAGCCTATAAAAGGGATATATGTTAATATCACATGGTGAAGTGGTAAAGACTAAATAAGATAGGTTTGTAAAGTTCTGGCATAATGAAGGCACTGGGGTGCCTCTCTCTCACTGACAAATCCTCCTCTTCATCAATGAACATTTCCCTTTCACAATCAAAGACATTAATGATTGAATCAACTGTCTTTCAGCTTCAAGGTTGGAATTTCCTCAAAAACAATGCCAATGAAGCTTCAGCAAAACACAGTCCCTCCTCCTGTTCTTAACCACCCAGATTCTGTCTCCACCTTGGACTCTGCCTGATTTCTACGGCAATATTTTCTGATGTCCTTAGAACTTGGGCCACCATTCCCTGGGACACTGCTGCTACCTTGTTGATCACCAGTTCTCTTTCAGGTGGAGGAGATGTACCCAGGCCTTCTGTAGAAGCAGGTACAAGCTACCAAAATCTCTCCCTGTATTCATGTATTTTGACTTTGCCATGAGCAACTACTAGAACAGACAAGGAAGAAAACTGTCAAATAAGGCAAAATTTCAAAAATTATTTATAAAATTCCATTCATTAAAAGCCAATTGTACTCTTGACTGAATTGGAAATGAAACTAAAGTCTTTTTTGGTTCTTATAATTTTTCTTTAGTAGTTTAGGTTCTCATCACCTATGGCTTTATTAATTTATTTAACAAGTACGTATTGAGTACCTACTATGTGCCAGGTGCAGAGTGATTTAGAGACAATTCCTAATTCGAGATACTTCAAGTCAAGTCTTCCTGCCTCTGGGCTAGTGGTTCTCAAAATTTAGTGTGCAACAGAATCTCCCAGAGGGATTGTGGACACACAGATTACTGGACTACTTCCCCAGCTTCGATTCAGGAGATCTGGGTAATGGTCTGAGAATTTACATTTTTAACCTGCAGGTGCTGGTCCAGGAAACATTTGGATATCACTGCTCTAGGATGTGCTTCTAATCTGTTTTTCATCAGCATCACTTGTTAACTCCCAAAAACGTAATCAATCACTCTATAGAGTGAAAACCCTATGTGTTTCTCTACTCCATAGAATAAAACCTTACCAAAACCTTTAAAATCTACTACTCAAGGTTGCTACTTTTCCAGCTGCTCCTTCTGATGATGTTAGGCATGATCAAGTACTCCCCACTGTACAGTAACTTCCTTAGTTAAGTTCAACTCTATGCCTACCAAACATTGTATTAGTCCTTTTGAATCATTAGCATCTTTGGAAGCTAAAAGTCTTGGACTTTTCATTTATTATGAAAAGAAGAAGAGAAGGGTAGTCTATTGCCTTTGTAAGTATATCGGCTCATTGGGCACACTAAGCAAGCCTTTAGGAGTAGAAAGAAGTAATGGCACTGCGGAATGGAACCCTGCCATGAAGACTCAGACATTGAAAAAAGTTGTTTAACAATATCGGTTTGAATTGAAGAAGTATCTGATGATACCAATCACTTTAAATACTCATCCATAGACTATTTTCATTTTACAATTACGTGTCTGAAGATAGTAACAGGAAAAGAGACATCACTGTGTAAACATTAGTATCACACACAACTGCATCAAAGAGAAAAAGGGAATGCTAGCTTTCATTTTCATTCAGTGAGATTAACCTAAAATAACTTACTGTGGTTTTGTTTGAAATCACCAGGCAAAGTTTCAATATGTGGTAATTCATAGGGAGGAACATTAAAAGTACTATACCCTTTTTTTACCAGGGCATAACCTACCTGTGTTGATATATTTTTTTTTTTTTTGAGAAATGTTCGTATTGGAAATATGCACTGAAATAAAGCATTTCTAAATAACTTGAATAAATACTCAGGTATCACAAAGAGGTGGACTAAGCTATTGGATTACTAAAATCATCTCATTTGGGGAATTGAAGGTAGAAAAGGGGAGAGAGAGAGAGAGAGGGGGAAAGTGATTGGTTGTAGACAAATAAGACCATGAATAATAAATACCATTTGTCTTCCTTTCTCTGAAAACTGTTGTGTTCATAACTGTTATTTTTGAAAACATTTTGCTTGTGGACAAGCTTCTAATTTGAACACTGCAGAGAAGTAGAAGGAAATATATCGGTAATAAAGAGAAACTTAACAAAAGGGCCTTGGGGTGTGTGTGTGTGTGTGTGTGTGTGTGTGTGTGTGTGTGTGTGTGTAGTATATATAGGAGCCTGGGGGGCAAGGAGAGGCAATACTAAGCCTCTGCTATCCCCCATGTGGTACCTGTTTTCTGTTTTTATTGATCGTTATTTGCTTTTTAAAAATCTTTTTTTGACATTAGTCATAGAGGGCCTTAGAATGTGTTCCTACATTTTAACTAAAGAAGCATAGGATAGGTGGATGGTTTTCTGATTCCACCTATTATGTCAGCCAGCAAACTGGCCATACTCAGCCTGCCCACCACTACCAAGGTCTTGTATAGGCTCTGGAAGGGAAAGAGGTCTAGAGGGATTTGTGACCAACTGTAATCAAACAGTATGTTTGTAGGATTAGTGAACAAATCTCACTAATATTTGATGACCACCATGTCTTCAAATTATTGGAAAGATAGCATGAAAAGATAAGCCTGAGATTTAGCTATTTATGATCATCCATATTAAACACACACATACAAAACAGCAACAGTAACCAAAGGTCTTTTAGTAGCCTGGTATGTGCAAAGAACACTGGATTTGGAGTCAGGCACACTTGGATGTGAATCTCAGCCTTGGCTGTGACTATAGTCTTATTCTCCACTTCTGTTAACTGTAAAACAAAAATAAGTTTGTGTTATGATTGATTAAGTGTGCTAACATATACAGTAAAAAGTGCCTGGAACAGTGCCTGGCACACAGTAGGAATACAATAATTAACAGTAGTAGCAGTAGAAAAAGAAATGACTTGAACTTTTGTATATAGCTCTCCTTGGAGGTCAGGCCAAGGGGAGGGCTAAACCTGGACTAAACTTCCAACTCCACAGAGTTTTTTGTTTTGTTTTGTTTTGTTTTTACCAGGACTATTTAATGCATGATTGCTGTATAAAGGAATGAATGAATGAGACAAAAATAATCATACTTCTCCGAAGATTATCAGATCAACAGAATGAAAGATTTCTCAATAGCTGCCCTGCCAGATGTATAAACAAATATTTTTTAAATACCTACTAGGTGCAAGGCACTGTTCTTAGAGCAGAGGAAGATGAATAAGTATGACCTTAACCTGCTAAAGACAGTGGTTTAATCTTCTCAATTGTAGCTTCAGGTAGAATCAAATCAGGTAGATTTAAAATATTGTGATGTCCAGGCTGTACCTCAATCAAATCAGAATCTCTGCGGGTGGGATTCAGACATCAGTATTTTTATAATCCCCTGGCAATTCTAATGTGTGGACAAGATTAAGAAGCAATGTCTAGGAGATGAGGAGTAGAGAAGATGAATATAGGTAAATAACAATATAGATAAATATAACTAAATGTGACAGTGATAATGGAATATTGATGAAAAATAAATATAGAGGAAATTGGAAAGCACCTAGCCGCAAGGATATATACACAGAGGTTTTGGGGAAGAGTCCATGTTTAAGTAAAGTCATCAAAGATGCTGTATTACAAATAGAACATGGACAGGCATGAGGTGCATCATGGCCAGGATGGCAATATGTCATGTGAAAAGATGAGAGATGCCAATAGTGTCTTGTGTACATAAAAAGCAATGATCGACTCAGCTTTCTTTCATAAACTTACAGTTTTACACAACTCTTCCCCCATTTAAGTTCAGTTTCATAACCATTTGCACAATCCTAATAGCCCAAATTTCTACATTTTCCTTTAGATCTTAAGTTCAAAATACATAAGACATTATTTCATTATTTCAACAACTCTTAGAAGTTTTTATTTTATATCCTTACAAAGGTTTTGAGGTGACTTACAATTTTATAGCAGTTATAAGGTAGCAATTATTTTGAGGCAGAACAGATACCATCTAAGAAAAAAGGCATTATTGTGTCAGGAAGATAGAATGATATTATTTCTGATATTGAGTACTAAATATAACCCTGAGATTCCTGGCAGTCAGTGCAACAAGGGAAATGTGAAGTCTTATTGTCTTATAAAGGAAGGTATGTAGTTTATTTGAAAAGGCAAATACTATCTTATTGCTAAAGTCTGGGAGGAATGTATTATACATGGAAAGCACATTGCATAACATAATGAAAAATGCCTTTAACTCACTTGTTCATTCACAACTTTGTCCCTGACTACTTGGAGAACTTTGCTGACGTCAACTCACTCTGGAACTAAGGTCTCTCTATCCATTTTTAATTCACCTCTGTTTGTTAAGATTAACCAGACCAAAATGATATGCCCATTCTATTAAGAGAAATGCATTCTTGTTACAACTGCTCGACATGGGAGAAAATACCAGCGCTGATCTTTCTGCTTTCTAGCTTTGTTGATGAATTAGCATACACAATCTATAAACCTTGTATTTTAATTCCTCTTTGGTGCCAAGCATAATGCTTAAAGAATCATTTGTCCACCTATATTGTTCCAAATGCATCACATTCTTAAAAGAAAACATGAGTAGTAAAACCCTCTTGAAATTTAAGGCATTTGAAGGAGTTATATTCTTAAGGCATTAAGTCACTATATTAAGGTATATAAGCAAATTCTTTTAAGCTTTCACATGCCCAATTTGGCAAGGGATCATCCATATAAATAGGCCTTTGTTTTCACTCCCAAGATGTGTACAGGTTTTTACAGAACTCAGATTGATTCTAGCAATTATTTAAAATTCCTCAGAAATACCTTAAATCTCATATCTTCACTTCTGAGTAGGGACAATGCCAAAATGCCAACAGCTGAGTACTTTTAGATTAAAGGCAACATCCCTTTTGACAGCCTTTCACACAGGCACAGTCAAACAGCAATTCATGTAAATCACACGTATCTAGTGTCTCATTTTATAGATCTTGATGGGGGAATCCTGTGGTTGACTAATAGAAGATGTGAACCTAAGCAATAATTTCTTGAGACTGATTTAAAGCCAGTCCTACTCAAAACCACGCTACATTCAACAGGTCATGTTTTAAATGGAGGGTTGTACATTTAGGTCTATTATTGCATCACCTTGCAAGATCACATATCAACTTCCTTGTCACTTTTAATTACAGCTATAGCAGCAAATTATCTCACACCAATCTAAATGTCCACATTTTTAAAGCATTTCCCTTTATTTGAGAGATACTGCTCACAAATATACTGAGTTATTTTCTAAAAATGTACCATATATTGAACTATACTCTCTCGTTCTCTCTTTAGACCAACAGGTTGTCATGCACAATAACTGCATAGGTTCAAGATTTGGTCATTGAACATGAACAGAAAATTATGGAAACTGTTTCACATGAAAAATACAGATCAGAACCAATTTCTCATTGAATTTTCTAGAATAGAGATGGCAAACACAGCTATACACACTAACGCTCTTCTACAGAAAAGTGGACATGAACTAATTGATCATGAAATTATTCTCTAAGAGCCTAAACACTGGTCTCAGAATTCTTTTCAATCAAGGGCATGATGTAGACATTATTAATTGATCAAAGGAGCACTTTATTGAAACTTATTTGCCATCCAGCTCCTAGATTCTCATTGGTACAGACCTTGGAAAGAATCTAAGCCAGCCCAACCCAAAAGTGCTTAAACCCTCTTTCAAACTTTTCCAACATGCGACCAATCAGCTTCTTCTTGAATTCTTTCAGCAATAGGCTGATTGAACCAGCCAGGTGCAAAAGGGCCCACAAACATTTGTGCAAAGAGGCTGAATGATTAAGTGATTTCTGCACAAGTATAAACAACTAGAGAGTTCATGAACCATCCTCTAGGTAGTCTTCTACCGCCACAGCTCACTATTCACTCTTATCACAGTTCTTTAAAAATGAAGGTGATGGGGTGGGGGTGGCAGAGGATATAGATTTTGCTCTTTATTTCCTAAGAACATTTCATACCTAGGAGTGAACTCTCAACTCTCTGGTATACTGGCATTCCAAAAATGAGTTTTTAGAGCTCTCTAAGTATAGAGCAGTCTGAAAATTTTCTTAATGAAGGGCGAGAGGAGTTGGGGAGGGGCCAGGGATAGAAGAGTCTGGGGAAGGGGTAGGAGTCTGATCCCTTGTGGCTGGTTTCTCACCATTATTATTCTTGACCATTCAATCCCTTTACCCAGTTTCCATGGTGTCAAAAACTCCCCCTCCTCCTTTCCTTTCCATTCAAAATACTCAATCTGATTGAGCTAATTAAAGAAATTTGCACTGAGGTATAACTAACTCTTTCATAAAACTTTTGAATTTAAAAGAAAGACTTGTTAGTGTAAATGAATCTCTAATTTTTGAAGCTACTTATCATATAGATCATCATCCCTTACTTCCCCTACCCAACTAAATCAATTAGTGCCCCAGGAAATAAAATCCGTGGTATTTGTCATCTTTTACAAATTGCAGCCAAATGCTGTACTTTTCTCAGACTTTAAAAGTTACTGTACCTTCCAGCATTCCAGTGTCCATGAACACCTGAAAACCTTAAATGCTTATATTAAAAATATTCTACCCAAGAAACTACAAATTCCAACAAATCATTAGCATTGGGGAAAAATTGTTAAATAGCAACTTACTATGTGAGATTTCTAACTATTCTTCTTTCAGTGTTAGATGTTAACCGAAGTTTAGTTTAGTTTTTTTTAATCGAAGCATGTTAAAAACATACTCAAAAGCAGAGATACAATCACAAAAGGAAGTAATACCTTCACTTCTGAGATCTAAATGACATCACAGAGATCATTCTAATTGTAGTGTTGGCCAAAAAGACTGCAGTGATTACTCTAGTGATCTATGTGAATTTTATTGGCTGAGTCACATTTTTTATAGCCAGGGGATATTTGGAAATTGTAACTGTGAACATATACCGAAGGCTTTCATAAATATGGCATATATACTGTCTTATCTGGCAGCTGTTCCAGATATTTATAGGGCATCTCTTTCTTTAAATGATTTGGTGAGGCATAATCACTGATGTGCTTTAGGACAAATACAAAGCAGTAAAATGGGATAAAAGTTAAGTTATACAACCCATATTAAATCTGGAGTTGTTCTGTTTTATGCCTAGGAATTTGTATTCAGCTGTTTACATTGATAATAATAATTAATGGCATGCCTCAAAAGATTAGAAAACCAGCTCCTGTGCATCACAAATAAGCCAAGTCTTACAGGAGCACAAAGTATGAACAGGTAATTTTTGTCATGGAAACATTCATATTTTTCTTTTGTGCAAATATAAAATTATCCCACCTCATACTGAGTTGATAAGAACATTATCAGTCACTGATCAGCTGGTATTTTAAGAGCAGACTCTGGAGGACTTGAACATTCAACATGTTCATACGTATGGTATAACTTCTAACTTTATTTTTCCTCTGAACCCTGGGGCAAAATGTCACCTTCTGCTGCCATGCTAATTCAGAAATAAGGGGTGGGTAGTTGTCCCTACGGTGACAGAGTCTCATTTTACCCCTAGTCCATTTCCAACCTGTTACTAAATTACTAAGCACTGGAGCGATGCATCAAAGAGCACAAGGAGATGCTGTTAACATAACGAAACCAAACACCATCCACTTAAAACATGTCGTGTCAGCTTGGAAATAAGGATAGAATAAACCCCCGACTCTCTGCTCCCAGCCCTCTAGCTGACCACCTAACAACTGTTACATTTTCTAAGTCACAAAGCCAGGTCCTCAATCTATACAACAAAAATTACTTTCCAGAGGTAGAATTGAATTACTGAATCTCTTGTCATGTGGAGACAGAAATATTTTTTATTATGCTCAAAAACATGTATTTTGAGTTTTTCACATCTTTATTATTCTATATTAATGATCATTGGTTATAGATATTTTCTTTGGAAGCAATTTTTAAGTTTCTATTAGCTATAAAAAGCAATTACATTCTTTAGAGCATCCAAGAATCCAGGAGGCCAAGAACAAGATTTTTCCGTCAGTCATGGTCTTCAAAGGTTCGGCCAAGAGAATTGGGACAGGCTGCATTCCTTACTAATAGTGCACCACAACACTCTTTAATATCCTGCCGAGAAGAATCTTTTACTTTGAAATTTAAAGTCTCATCTTCAGAACCCATGCCTGCAGGAGCCTCAATTTATCTGCTCTAGAGGCAGAACAGTGAAATCCAGTCTGAGAGAATCCAAACCTTTGTTTCCATGGTGAGGTTTCCAAAAAGCTACTGAACATTCAATTCTGTCCACTATAGTTATGGGGTGTGGGTATATTTAAAAGTCTACCTTAAGTTAACACAAAGGCACACAAAACATCAGTCATTTCTACAACTGGAAGCAAGGTCATTGTAGGATGACATTGTAGATATTTACCTTGAAAGGTATTGGAATTGTGTGCACCTGTTAAGTTAACTTGTCTGAAAAATGAAGGGGTTGAACTAGATGATCTCTAGGGTCCATTTCAGGTCTGCACTTTAACTAAGAGGTTAGCTAACTCTAACCTTGAGCTTCACTCAGCTTCACTCATGTGTAAGTTTCCTTCCAGTTCTAAAACCAATCCAAAAATCTCTATATAATTTTCGGGAGTATATTTTTTTCCTGTAAAATAAATGGATAATTTTAGAAATAAGATTAGTATTCTCCACATTATCTGGGATTGAGGGGGGAGGCGAAAGGTAGGAAGCAAATTTTTGTCCCAGTAGTCAATTCTATGGGAAAATCAGATGGACAAATAACTAACTATAATTCAGATCTGACAAAAAGTACTTAAAAAGGTAAAATTATGATAATAAAATTAAAGAATAACCACTGCAAAGAGCAATATTTCCCATTGAAACTAATGTCAATAGGTCTTCACCTACTTGGCTGTTTAATGTCAAAAATCTCTTCCTCATAGTCTTAAGTTATTCACTGAATATATAACAGGCTGTTTTTCCAAGAGCCATTCCTTGAACTGGCTCTTCCACCAAGTTTAGGTACACTTGGGTTCAGTATGAGATTTCTCTATAGACTTGGAGGTATATTAATTGACCCGAAGCCCATGCAACAGAATAAAATTCCTAAAGGCAAAGCAGTATGATATAATGAAAAGGATGTAGGATTTGGGTTTAGAGGATGCAAGCAAAATGAAGTTTGTGTACCTGCTCTGTCTTTTTCAAGCTGTGAAGCTGGGCAATGCTTTTAAATATTTCTGGACTTCAGTTCCATCATATGTAAAACAATGATAATATTACCTTCCTCAGATGGTTGTCATAGAGATTAAATGAGATAATTGAGGGTAAATGGTAAGGCTTCAATAAATGCCTGAATTACCTATTGAATTTATTCAATTTCAACTCAACAATTATTTACTAAAGGCCTACTATATGCCAGGTACTATATAAGGTGTTATAGGTTAAGTTATGGAAAAAAAATCCATCCTGTGCTGTTGATAGACTCTGAACAGGAGCAATCCAATATGATCATTGGCACCTGAAGAACTGATTTGTGAAGTTAGAGATCAGAAGCTATGCTGATGACTCGTTCCATGGCAAACTCCTTCAGAGGAAACTACTGTTCAAACTGTCCAATCACACCCTTTCTCAGAGACACGATATTCACATTTTCCCAAGAAATATTGATCAACCACTGTATGTGGAACACAAAAATCTTAGCTACAGTCTTTGCTGTTAAGATGTGTACAATCCCATAGGAAGAGAAGATATAAACCTACGGCAAGTTAAGTGTCAAGAAAGACGTAATCAATAAAATTTAGGATATTCCCACCATACACTCAGAATTCTGCAAAGACCTCTAAAGGATTAAGAAGTAGAGAAATATATATGGCTCCTGCTCTCCAGTTATTCACAATCTATTGGGGAAAAGGCAACTAAAGGATATAAATTGCTAATACAAAATAGTACACAATTACATGTCAACTGAATCAAGGAGATGCCTTGGTGGACATTCTGTTGTAACTGTAGCAACTGTGGTCTGCTATCCTCAAGGAATGATCTAAGGAGAAGATTACATTTTCCTGAACTTTTAAGAATGGGTAGGGTTTAGATAGATGGATATGAGAGGAAGGAAAGTCAAAATCATGCAAACCTGTATTAAAAAGTCTTAATGTTAAAAGAAAAAATGAGCAAGCATATTCAAGGATCAAGGAGCAACACAACATCAGGACAGAAAGGGTACTTTCCAATAGTAGAAGAAGCTACAGTTCCACAGCTTAATGTTGAAGTTCTACAGCTTAATACAATCTACAGTTGTTTTTCCCTTGGTCTGATGGCCTATAGCTAAGAGACCCACTGTTACTTCTTGTCCCTTTCGATTCTACACTTAGACTACAAATGACAAGGTCCACCAAGAAGCACCAATTTTTTTTGTTACTGAGAACACAATCAAACTCACAGATACTTAGTCCATTAGAGAAGCACTATTATGGGGTACAATTACCATTTGATAGTGAACAAAGTAGGGATATATTCAGATAAGGCCCAGAATGGAAATTAGATAGGGGACAAGGGATGTGGTTCCCCAAAGTGAAGTTATTATGTTTCTATTTCCTATTTCAAAGCAGGAAATAGCAGGGAAGTGTTGGAGCCAGGTATAAGGAAAAAAAGCAAGAGTTGATAATGTGGGTGCTTTCTCTGGACACGATGATTTACTCCAGCTAATGTTTCACTCTTTTAAGAACCATGTCTATATGGATTGTCTTCTTCCCAATATGTGCCTTTGCAAGTGACCGCCAAGTACACACTAATTGATTATAAATATAACCTTTCCAAAAAAGAATCAGTGATACAGGTATATATGGATGAATGTGCTTTGGATTACAGACTTATGCATGTATTTATTGATCATTTATTGAGCCTTGATGAAGACCTTAAAGTTCTTCTAGAGTGGTGGCAAAGTCCCAAGGCTCTACTGCTAACTACCTCACCTCGATGATCTAGAAGTACCAGGAATTTAGAAATATAGTGTGTATATAATACAACTCTTTCCTTTCTCTTTCAGTGTCTCGTTTCAGCATCTTAACTTTATTCAAAGTTTTCTCTATCTAATATGATGTGATTTGGGCTCAATTTAACTTAAGAAGTCAGTTGTAATCTATCTATCCTGGAACCCTCAAGATAAACATTGCTGAGTTTCTCTGCTTGTAAGATGAAAAAAAATTATTATAATTTGAAAATTCCTCTAGGTCTTTTTCTACAACTCAGCTACCTAAAATAATCGGGACACAGGACCAAGAAAAAGATAATTCTAGCTAGTTATCGTACTAATATTAGGTTTCTCCCTACAATCGAAATTCAGAACTTAGCTTTTAGATGGAACATAGTTCTCCTCCCCTGCCCGCCAACTCGTTTTGTTGTTTCTTAACAAGTTCTTCAGTTTATACTTATTTTTGATTTAACCTATAGGCCCTTTGTCTGTAATTCCAGTTTGTTTGAGCTACTCCTTTGTGATTATTATTTTAAAGGTGAAAATGTCTTAACCAGGTGAGTTTTACCATTTTGTTATTCTATTGTCAAAAGAATAGAATGGACGGAGGAAGAAAGAGCATATGTACTGCCTTACAAAGGCAAACACGTCATGTTACATAATTAGAGAGTTGGACATATGTCCTGGATGCAGGCTAGGGTGCAAATCCACATTATATTATGAGACTTATTAAAGGGTTTAACATTATATCATTAAAATTCAAAATTATAATACATCTCCTTTGGATTAAAAAGCCCTGCTACATTGGCAATGGCTAGTAATATTGAAGACCTGCCTACCTTTGATCCAGCAAATCTAGTCCTCAGTATATCTAGAGAAACTTTCATACTTACACACAAAGGGACATGAAAAAGATTTTAAAGTAATATAAACAATCTGACAAACAACATAAATACTCATAATTAACAGAGGAATGGATATATCATGTCATATTCATACAACAGATAAAGTAAAATGAATTAATTAGAGCTATGTGAATCAACAGAAAAAAATCTCACAAATACAATTTGGAGCAAAAGAGATAACACTTGTACAGTGATAGAAGTACCATATTACCATGTATATAAACTTTAAAATCATGCAAAATAATACTATCTAGTGATATTGATATAAAAATATGGAATAAAAACATAAAATCACCGTAATGTAGTGAATACAATAGCAGATGGGTAACCAATAGACTTCGCCTGTATCTGTAAAGGCGTAATTCTTAAAAAATAATTCAAAGCACATGTGGCAAAATGTTTAGAAAAGTAAACAGGGATCCTGGGATATTACCAATACAGTGCTGTACTTTTCTGTATTTGTCGTACTTTACATTTCATTTAAAAAGGAAATTGAAGAACAAGAACAAAAACCTACTGGCCTCAGTGAATTTTTTTTTTAAGTTTTGAAAAATATTATGTACCACATTTTTCTTTCTCTCTTTCTTTCTCTCTTTCTTTCTTTCTTTCTTTCTTTCTGTCTTTCTTCAATTTTGGTTTTGACTCCTCCTCAAGGACATGCAGGAATTGTAGGAAAAGAATTCTTCAAAGAAAATAAATATAAAGCAAAAACACAAGAATCTTCTACAATTCTAACCAGATTATTTTTCACTGGGCCAAATTTTTAAATGAGAGGCCACTTGTCACAAACACAGGAACTGGAGAATTTGCAGTCTCCCCAAAATATTAAAGCCCAGAAACCTCTGAGACCGGTCCAAACATTTGCGAGTGGATGTCTATTTTCTTCTCAGTCATTCCTAGGAGCTTTAACTTCTTGAGCTTGGCTAAACTCTTTCGAATATTGCATCTCCCATCAGTGTCATTTGGAACAACATAATATTCCCTTTGGGCACATGTGCACTGCTCATTTTTATCTGCATCCACTTTTGAGACTTTTCAGTAATTGCCCTCGGGACTACATGGTAAAGTTCGCCATGCTTGTGGAAAAGTAAATGGAAGCTTACCTCCTTTTACCTCTAGGGAAAACTGAATCCATGTAAATCAACCTATAAATGGTTGGTCTGGCCCCATGAAGTTTTCATTTGCAGATGAAGGTTTTCTACCTAATCAATACAAACTTTTAAAATAATCAAAATAGCCATCAATCTAGAGAGTCCTCTTATTCAATATATATTTTCTGTGGTTACATTCCTCTATTCTCTTATTTTTATTTCTGAGGAGCTCAGGGTCATGTAATCTTTAATAGAATGGAAAATTCTCCAACCAGCAATAATCCAGGAAGACATCAAAAACACCCAGACGGAATAAGGCTAATATTTCCTCACCAGGTGTCTAGCCTCTTAATCTAGTGATAATATCACATTCCAAAGGCAAAGGCACTGGGACCCTCCCAAATAGTGCTCTAAGCACTTACTTCTCCACCTAGGATTACCAGTTTGTTGAGCAGCAAACATTCTCACCTGCATCCGAAGTGGGGGCTGGTCTCCAATTGCTGAGAACAGCAGCATTTGAGGAGTAAATGAGAGCCCCAGCAAAACTTTTCTTTAGAAACCAAAACTCAGCAGCAAACGTGCTGGTTTCAGGCACAGGTGCCAAATTATCTGGGGTTTCATTTACGCTTCCTGAGACTGTGGCCCTTCTTTGGAACTTAGAATTTAAAAGGTGGTCTTCTCTGAAAGGGCATATGTTTAGGAGACTACATTTTATAGCTGTGTTTCAGGTCTGGTTAAAAGGAGGGCACAGTGTGTCTTCCTTGTCAGAGGATAAAGCCAGAGACTCCTCTGTGGGTGATTTGAAACCAAACCCCAAGTAGGGCCAAGGGTCTGGTCTGACAGAAAGCTTGGTGAAGAGAAGTGCAGGGTAACAAAGCAAAGAGAGTTTTTTGGATCCAATTTATTGTCCTGTTGCTATGACCTTACCTTAGGCAACTCTTTTTCCCTCTGAAAAAAAATGGAATGTGGCTATTAGAATATCCTTTCTAGGACTGCTGAGTGATCGCTTGGAGATGTATAGAGAAAGGGATACAGAACTAGAGTAAAGAAACACGGTTCTAACACAACTGGCTACAAATTGCTGTCTACAGCATTCTCGTCTTGCCATTAAAAGGGGAAGGGAGTCGGGAAATCTCAATCCCAGCTACAACACTTTGGAATCTCTTGGGAAGTTAAAAAGCAGCAACAACAATGCCCTGCCTGGCCCCTCCCTAGACCAACAGAGTAAGAATCTTTGGGAGGTGGGCCTTGCACTGGTATTTGCTAGAAGCTCCCAAGATGATTTTCATATAGAGCCAATTGAGAACTGGTGTGGTGCTTTTCATACTTTAATGTGTAAGCAAATCACCTAGAAGCTTATTAAATGCAGATTCTGATTCTGTATGTCAGGGATGAGGCATTTCTAACAAGCTCTCAGGTGATACAATGCTGCTGGTGCACAGATCACACTTTAAGTGGCAAGAAATTAGATGATTTCCAAGCACCTTCTAGCACTGTGATTCCATGAGTCTGCATTAACTTTCACTTTCAACACAATCTCCTGAGGACAGGTTGTTATTAGATAATTGTAAAACCTAATAAGTAGAGTCTCCCGTGTCCCTCCTCCCCCATCACTGCCACACACACCCTTCTCACCCAAGATTGCCCACATTGGAGAGATGCCTTTTTTAATGTCATGTCCTGTGTTAGTCTCCGTAAAATAATTTAATGATATTTAGAATTTAGGAGGTACTTTAGAATCTTATGATGCCTGGCATGATACCATGGCATTAATTATCACTGAATAGTATGATATATATAAAAACTACAGTTTTATGGGGGATTCACATAAATGAGGCACTCACGAGGAGAGCTGAGCACTACGAGGGGACACGTACAGGAACATCTCACCCACGGAGTTCTGTGCACAGGTGTACACTGGAGTGAGGTGCTGGCTGGAGATGGGAGTGGTTTAGGGAAAGCTTCATGGAGAACATTATTAAACTTTCAAGCTAAGATCTAAAGATGAGTAGACTGAATACTCATGCCTGTAATCCCAGCACTTTGGGAGGCCTAGGCAGGAGGATTGCTTGAGGCCAGGAGTTCGAGACCAGTCTGAGCAACATAGTGAGATCACCATCTCTACAAAAACTAAGAAAAATTAGCTAGGCGTGATGGTATGTGCTTGTAGTCCCAGCTACTTGGGAGGCTGAGGCAGGCGGACTGCTCAAAACCAGGAGATTTTAGGCTGCAGTGAGCTATGTTGCCCACCGCATTCTAGCCTGGGCAACAGAGTAAGACCCTGTCTCTAAAATAAATAAATAAACAAACAAACAAATAAATAAGGTAAGTCAATTTGGGGGTTGGGAGGGGTGTCTAGACAGAAGAACTGTGATGTAAATGCCTTTATGTGTGAAAAAGAGGCTGAAGAAATAGAAGTAGCTCCATTTGGCTGGAGCATTAAAAAAACATCAGAAATGCAGCTAAGGGATAAGCTGAGGTTAGAGACAGGACTTGATAAACCACATCAAGGAGTCGAGTCACTATCCTGAAGCAAGAGAAAGTCGTCAAAGGGTTTTAAGCAGAAGAGCAACATACTTGGCATTTTCAGAAATAACTTTCTGTGTGCTATATGGGCAATGGATCATGGAGGCAGGGCATATTTGCTAGGGATGTTTCAGTATGCTAATGGTAGGTGAGAGTGAGTGAGGCCAGCTATTCCACTTCCAAGAAATTCTCCTGCAGATACACACTCATGTGCACACAGGTGTTTGGGCTCTAACGCTTATAAAAACAAAAATTTAGAAACATAGAAAATGCCTGTTTACTGGGCACCAGTGGTATAGCTTCTGGTATAGCCACATTATGAAAGACTGTGTGGCCGTTAAAAGGAATATAGTAGATCTCTATGTATTAGCATGTAAAAAGTTTCTAAGACATAAAGTAAAAAAACCAAGTTACAAAATATAATGTGTGTATAAATTAATATTATAGGAAAAGGACTGAAAGGGTACATCTAAAACTGAGGACAATGGCTCTTTTTAAGAAAAAGAATGGAAGATACAGAGAAACTTTCAGTCTATCTGCTTCTGTTTTGTTTAAGATATTTACAAAGAGAAAGTATTAATATTTGTGTGTCACTTGTGTAACAGAAAAAAAGGGAATGAATAAATTGCTACATAGCACACTTTTTTTATTCACCGATAGCATGAGTTTTGTGTTCAACCTGTCAAATGATTACTACAATTTTAAATTCTAAATTTCTTTTTAAAAATTAAAAATAAAAAATCTTTTAAGAGTTTAAAATTCTAAAAATGTTTCCTCTCTCCCTCCCAAGGCTATGCCCCAAGGTCACCTTTTCTTCCCCTAAACAATCCCCCTCACTTTAATCTTTCCTCTAGTTTTCATTATGCAGCTACCCTAAACCTAAGATAACTCAGGACACAATCTAAATTTCCAGCAGTTGAAAATAATTAAAAAGATTAAGTAACAAACAGAAATCAACAGGGATTGAAAAAAAAAAGTTTTTCTCTTTACCCTTCTGAACACTGAGAGTTTTCAGTGCTGCCATAATTTTCTAGAAAGATCCTCTGATGACCCCTGAAAACAATCCAGGACCCCCCACCGCTGCTCTTGGATCCCAGTATAACCAATTCAGCTGTGCACTGAAGGGAAAGTTATAAATTGCTTAGAGGAGGAGGTTACAAAAGAGCGCAGCCAGCCTGGCTTTTGTTAGGGTAAATCTGGGCTCCCCAACCTGTTAAGATGCTTTGAAAGAGGTAACAAAATGATCTATAAAGGCGAACCAGTGGGTGTCATTTCTTTAGATAATCAAAAACCTTTTGATTGGGTAATACACAAAAGGCTGAGGAAGGTTAGTCACCTTGGGATAAAAGAAAAGTTTCCTTCATCAATTAAAAAACAGTTATGGAAAAATGTGAACTAGAACTCCAATTTCCCAAATGGAGGAAGTTTAAAATGTTGGCATCCTTCAACATTTATTATATTCAATGTGCAATTGAATGAGATCTCCTATGAGAAATCAATTATCTGAAATTAATTTGAAATATTATAAATAAAAACATGAAATGTAAAAAATGCCAAAGATTTATTTTATAATCACTAGAAGGAAGAATAAAGATTTTTATTGTTGTGCTAGAATGGAGTATACGCTCTTTGGCCTGCTACCCTAAGGAGCACTCGCCAGCACTGATACAGCGCCGCATTCTAATGCGCTTCTTCCTTTACTGACCAATCCTTAATTTTTCACCTGAGTTTTATTTTAAATACTGTGGAGACTTTAATACTCAACCTGAGTTGTTTCTGCTGTTTTACTTAACTCAAAGTCGTTAAGTGTTAATCCTATCTAAACAAAATCAACACAAAAACAGTAACACTAAGCTTATTGACAACAACATTTGTACTTGCTTTTCTTCAGAGAAATTAAAAACTCTTTAAAGACATTTGCCATTTAATAATCATTAAATATAAATGACGTGCCGTTGTGGTATATGTATCAGAAAAAGAATAATGAAGTCTGTATCATATCAATTTAATCCTGCAGTCTGTAGGAAACCTCCAAATCGATGAAGCATCAACCACAGAGAGATTGCATTTGCAATGGGAGCTTAGAATTATTTGGCTGGGAAAGCAGAACAGAGCAAGAAGATGCCAACTGTACATAAAAACAAAGTTGACATAGCGACAGCCAAAGCAGCATGTCTGCCTCATCAGCCTGATCCAAAATACAAAGTCAGTGCAATGGAGCTGCGTCTTGAAGGCCAAGGACCCCACCTGAAGGGGAATCATAACACACTCAATGCTTTACATCCTTGTAGAACAACCAAGATAGAAAAAACCAACGGTCCATCTCCAGGGTTGAATGATAAATAATCCAAATACGTGCCTGCACAAAGCAGATCTGGTACAACGAAGTACCCAGGCAGTGAAGAATGCTACACCAATGAGGGCAACGATGACAAGGGCTGACACTTCTTTGCAGTATAGTAAGAACTTGGACAGGAATCCACCAGTCTGAGCCTGGTCATAGTTCAGTGGCTGACTTTGCATGCAGAGTTTCTCCTGCAGGGTCCTGAACAGCTTCCTAACACTAATCCCAGCCCAACACCTGTCTGTGTCCCTATTTTCACCACTCCATGGTAAAATCGGAATAATGTAGATAGTAAATGAGGTTCTTTTTATAAAAAAAATAAAACTGGCCGGGCGCAGTGGCTCACGCCTGTAATCCTAGCACTCTGGGAGGCCGAGGCGGGTGGATCGCTCAAGGTCAGGAGTTCGAGACCACCCTGAACAAGAGTGAGACCCCGTCTCTACCAAAAAATAGAAAGAAATTATCTGGACAACTAAAAATATATATACATAGAAAAAATTAGCCGGGCATGGTGGCATGACTATAGTCCCAGCTACTCGGGAGGCTGAGGCAGAAGGATTGCTTGAGCCCAGGAGTTTGAGGTTGCTGTGAGCTAGGCTGACGCCACGGCACTCACTCTAGCCCGGGCAACAGAGTGAGACTCTCAAAAAAATAAATAAATAAATAAAAAATAAAATAAAACTACATTTATTCAATTAACTTATTTTCAAGTGCTCTTATTTTTATGAAATGATGCTTATAAGAGATAGTAGTAGAAGTAGTAGCAGTATTTGTTGTGTTATTGCTAAAATAAAATGTGGCTAATCTGTGTTTTTTCCATTAAAAATTATTAGTTGGTTAAATCTGGGGACTTCTGCTTCAATGGTTAAAAATTCTGGCTGAAATCAAGCAGACTTCCATTAGGTCTCACCACTGTCACTTTACTAGTTGTGTGACCTCTAAGCCTCTGTTTCCTTACCTGTTAAACAGAAATAACAATGATGTCTACCGCATAGGCTGTCGTGAAGATTATTGAGACATGTGTAAGATGCTTAGCACAGAATATGGTATATCGTAACGCTCAAGTGTTAGCTTAAAAAAAAGAGCCAAAAGGAAGGCCACTCATCATGTCTGGCCCTCAGTTTGCTCATGTCTCAAATGAGGCATTTAGCCCCAGAGACTTCTATGTGCTCTCTCATTATGACATCCTACATTTCACCCCACGGATATAGTCCTCCTCCTCCTAGGCTATTCAAATCCACAACTGTTCACAGGTTCAAGTAAAATAAATTATGATCCATCTGTGTAATGAACCACCATCCAGCCATGGAATGACATCCACGCATATTATTCAGTGGGAAAAACCACCTATTAACAGCACGATCCAATTTTTGTAAAATAAAATACATGCAAGTGGTAATTTCTAACTCATTCTCTAAAACGTTCCCCAGCGACTCTAGGTCAGCACTGTCAAACAGAAAGATAACATGAGCCACAATATGAGCCATATGTGGAATATTAAAGTTTCTAGTAGCTACATTAAAAGAAACATTATAATGAAATTTGTTATAATGATGTATTTAATACAATATGAACAAAATATTCTCATTTTCATGTGTAATCCTTACAAAAATTATTAATAAGATAGTTTATGTTATTTTTCATATTAAGTATTTTAAATCTGGTGTGCATCTTATATTTACAGTGCATTTTAATATAGACTAGCTGTATTTCTTTTTATATATATATTTTTTTTATTTCAGAACATTATGGGGGTACAAATGTTTAGGTTACATATATTGCCTTTGCCCCGCCCAAGTCAGACCTACAAGCGTGCCCATCCCCCAGACAGTGCGCCACACCCATTAGGTGTGTATATACTCATCCCCTCCACCCCCCTCCCATCTGCCTGACACCCGATGAATGTTACTACTATATGTGCACATAAGTGTTGATCAATTAATTCCAATTTGATGGTGAGTACATGTGGTGCTTGTTTTTCCATTCTTGTGATACTTCACTTAGTACAATGGGCTCCAGCTCCATCCAGGATGATACAACAGGTGCTAGATCAAATGTTCAATGGCCACATGTGGCTAATGACTACTATATCAGTGCAACTTTAGACAATTAGTAACCCTCCTCGCATCCATCAAATTAGAATTATCAGACTGAAAGGAGATTCCTTCCTATTTATCTTACATGCCCATTACCTAAAATAGCTTCTGACATCTATTGGATAACTAATAAAGATTAATTTGAATGAATGCATTTAATTCAAATTATTGGGGGGTGGACTTTGCATTTTCAGCCCCATGTTAATCATAGAATAAAAGGCATTGCACTACTCCCTAAAAAAAAAGCATAGAAATTTTGGAAAGCATCTCCCAAAAAAATCACACTTAATTTGGCTAGGAGTAAAGTCAACCATACAGAAATATAAAAGACCCCCATAAATTAACTAAAAAGTATTGACAGAACTAAAGCTAATACAAAAATACATATTACAAATGAATATTAAAAGATAGCTTGGCTGAGAAAAATGAATAATAAAACTTTACTAAATGGCTATTATGTTCTAAATAATTTACAGACATCATTTATAATCTCCACTAAAACTCTATAAGGTAAGATGGAGGCAGAATGACATAAAAGAAAAAAAAATTGAGAAATTGTTCAAACAAACAAACAAAAACCTTTGCATTTAAATCCTATTTCTGCCAATTTCTAGCTCTGTGACCTAAGGTGATTTTCTTAATCTTCTGAGCCTCAGTTTTCTCATCTGTGAAATGGGCATTAAAATCAAATTAGAATTGTTGATTGTTGTGAGGATACAATTAACTGATACATAACAAATTCTCAATTAATGACAACTAGTATTATTATAGTGAGGCTCAGTTAAAACAGGAATCATTGTCATCATCTTTGGTTTGCAGAAGGGGAAATAGGCTCAGAGGAATTGAAACAGCCTCAATATCATGTAGCAACTAAAACAGATGAGCCAGAATTCAAGCCCACGTCTGTTGAACTTAGTGAGCCAATTCACTTTGCATCGTATGATGCCAAGGAAGGTCTCATGGCAGAGTCACAGTGTTCAGATACAGGGAAGACATTTTTCAAGAATACCCACATGACAAAGGATGCAAAGGAACACAATTTGGAGACAAAGGCATCTCACATAACCAGGTCAGATCAAACGAGGGAACTGGGAGAGCTAAAGTTAAGTTAGTACAGGTAGCTTGGCTTATGGAAGGCCTTAAGCCAGTTGGAGGAGTTGAGACTCAATTACCACCTAAATCCAGTCATAAATCTACCCGAGAAACAGTTGACCCGTCTCTGTGCAATTATGAGGCTCTTCTTTTTTTAAACTTAATTCTTTAAGCTGATAGGAACCTACCTTTATTCAAGTAAAGGCTGAACATATGCTTGTCTACACTCTTTAAATCCTACCCTAAATTTGTCTTAATCCTTTGAGTCTCCAGGAGGAGTGGCATTCACATTCCCATATATTAAATGGGTTGTGAAAGAAAAACCAACCAAATTCTTATCTGTGGTTAAAACATCGCAACTACTCCACTCGGGTTAGATCCTTTAGCAGGCCCATTAAGCCAACACAGCTGCTCACCATTAGTTACCCTTTCCCATTGGCTCTTGGCCTGAACCACCTCATCAATGAGGCATGAGCTATCGCACCTAGCATGTTTATGTTTGAATCTAGTCACGTGAAGAATGTTATTAAAAATATTTTTTAAAAAATGAACTAAGTGTATGTCTATGCATATAGAATCTGCATATAAACATGTATGTGCCCATATATGATAAACATACACATGTCTAAGAAACACATGTAACCAGGGATTCTCTCCAATTGAAAATAGAACAAAAGATTATTTATAAAAAAAATTTGCCCTAATTATTTTATTTTTCTAAAGACCGTACTCTATTTTTAAATGTGTATTGCTTGTCTCAAATTATTTACTCTGGCATATTCTATTTATTTTATGTACGAAATGAAACAAAATCTACTAGCAAAAATTACCAGTGCAAGGATAGAGAATAAAGTTTCAGGGAACTTGTCATTAACTTTGAATGAATAGCTATTCCCTCTCATAAGTTCATAGGCAATTATTTTCATTACTTTTCTAAAACAGAAAATGTATATATTAATACCTACCAATTTGAAATAAACTGTACAGAAGATTAAAATTGACGCTTTGAAAATCTTTTAAAAGTTTGCAGTCTTCTCAACAAGAAAACAAATGAGACATTACTGATAAACTGAACCATCCATTGAAAACAGGAAAGTATTGTAATTACTCAAGACATTTTCTCCTTCTCTGGCCTGTTAGAGTCCTGGTGGTTTCATTATATGACACTTTTCAGCACTTTTAGCTGGTTTGTGGCACAACCCCCCCAAAGAAATATGAAGAGTAATTTTCAAAAGGAACTTTTATTTTTAATATGGATTGATTTTTTTAAAGGCAGCTCCAAGCAGCCCAGTATATCAAACAGGAACCATCACACCAATCCCAACACATCAAGGGGCAGTTTCAACACGTGAGGTTTGTTGTTTCTAGCAGGTATCCATGTAGCGAGAGAGGTCACCACTCAGCGAGGTGCTTTCTTTCTGGTGTATAAGAAAAGAAATCACCAGGAATAAGGGGGGAAATGGGCTTGGGAAACAGGAGGGGACCTTGTCAATCTCCAAGATGCTAGAAAATGATCGTGGAAGTCTTTTGTTAGGGAATCCTATAATGGTATTGCTGCTCATCTCTTGTGGACATGAACAGCAACGAGCCTAAGATGGCAAGGACGATAGAGGATTAGACAAATCGTGAAAAGGCCCTGGAAAGGACATTACTGGTGTTTGGAATCATAAAGGCCAAAACTGTATCATTATTTACCTTCAACGGCAGTGTCCTTATAAACAAGATTTCTTGGGGGAAAAAAACTGGAGGCATATATCAAATGTTTATTAGGAGTGTATGTGTGTAAATTATTTTACAAATGGGGAAGCAAAAAAGGCATGTATAAAACTATTCTTATATATTCTTAAGGGTCATACACTGTGTTTTTAATGTTAAGAATTTATGCTACTTCTAAGAGAAAGGACATTAAGCTTGTTCCCAATCCCTTTTATTTTAAACATACGGATCCCTGAGAAGGTTAGCATTGTGCTGGAAATAATTTTGATGCATATAACAAAGCTATAAAAAAGAACAACAGGAAGAGATGGATAAATTTGTGAGGTTTCAAGATAGCTAGTAGGATTATAATTCCACCTGGCAAGGTCCCTGGCTTTACCCACTGGGCAAAATAACAGAATATTCCTGAATCTTGGATTTCAGGAAACTACATTATAAAGAGCTAGTTTTCAAACACACAGGTCAGTGTAGGTGTGTGTTTTTGTCAATCTTCACATAGATACATTGAAAAGGAGAATTTTTTATCAATATTTTTATAGGTGTTAGAATCCAAGCTGTGTTGTTTAAAGGTAACTGTATTTTTGAATAAGATCAAATAATATTTTATTAACTAATCAAATCCCTTTTCCCCTGGGTATTTTCTCTAAAATGATTGGGGGCAATTTAAAATTTATGGTTTATCAGTAATTTGGATAATTTTTCCCTCAGATAATAATAGTAAATACAAAAGCATTAATGGTTGCAATAGTAATCATGAGTGTCTAATAACGTAGTTAGTCACCTTCGATGTGCCAGGCACTGTGCTCAAGCCAAGGGGTTCAGAGATAAACCAGTCGCTGCCCTCACAGATTCCACACTAGTTATACTAGTTAGGAAGATAAACATGGACAAAAATGATTATGATATAATCAGGTAAGTAGTCATAGAGTTAGTTGTAGATACCATGATGACCTGGAATTCTGTACGTGCAGGAAATGCTATTAAGTGCCTATTGAAGGAACAAAGTAGCCTGCTGCCTGGCCAACCTACAACATGCATGCTGTTCTCTCATTCTCATCCTCTCTTGTTTGGATTTCACTTATAACCTATTTGACCTGTGGCCCTAGCCAGATTCTTGGCCAGTTTCCCAGACCTAACTCATTCTAGTCAGTAATATCCTATTGCATCAAAGTGCAGTATCCAGAATTATCTCTCCTGAGAAGAGCCAAACCAAAGCTATCCCTAGTAGTAATTAAATGTTTCAGAAAGCACATTAACTTTTTTCCATATATTAGGAAGTAGGGTAATCTTATTATTGGACAATTAGAAGAGCCCTGGGCTTTGATAAAGAAACTAACTTATTGTGTGTCTGCAGGACAGCCATTTTATGAAAACCTGCCCAAGATTTATATCACTACTGTACTCATAAGGATTTGCAAGTCTCTTTATTTCTATGCATGTATTTTGCATTTAGAGTAAGAAACCACATGGTGGACTCCTGAATCTTTGTTATAGCCTTATGGTCCAAACAACTAGTCTCCCTGCAGGTGAAAGTAAATTTCCCCATGAAAAGGAAACTTTTATTAAAATAGTTAAGTGCAAATACTAAAAATATAGGAACTCTTTCTAGAAAGGATATGTAACATAGAGCAAGATGTATAGGAATAAAACATGGATTGTTAGAGCTGGAAAATCTCTGTTTTCTAGTTCAAGCTCTAAAATGATGGCCCACAGTGGCTAAGTGACCAAGGCCATACTGCCAACCCAGGGAAGAGCTGGGAACAAACTCCTAATCTACTGGAACCCTATTAGAGTTTTCTACGGAATACATTTCTCCTGTAACACTTGTTAATGACTCTTCGCAATCCATTGAAGTTTCTTTTTACACTCAAGTAAGATAGGATGCTTCCTTAAATTCACTTTGAACCTCTTCACTCCAAGTCTGTACACAGTTTGGGGATTTTTCAGGACATTCTAAGCCCTTGCAGATAAGGCCCCAGATAGTTAACTCCTCACAAGACAGCCCCAATCTTCCTGCTTATAACTATTTAAGAACCATCACTGTTTCCTACACATCCACTGCTCTTAGTCCTTGTATCAATATAGTGGCAAAGTAAAAAAATAAATAGAGATATACATGATATTTGTTTACACAACTGTAATTGTCTCAAACAAACAGAGGAGGTTTTATTTCTTTTCCACCTGGATTAATTCACCCTCAACTCCTCTATGTTCTTACTTTTTGATACTTTCAAATATAAATATGTTGCTTATGTTTACTCTTGAACCATTTGTTCCTTGAAGAGAAATTCATCAAGTACCTGTTATGTGCCAAGAAGGAATGCTGAGTACCAGACAGAGAGTGAAACCATGCCATGGCTGCCCTCATGGTGCTGACAGTCTGAAGGGGGGGGCAGGAAATAAGCAATCACAGAAATAAATAGATATGCTTAGATTGTACTAAGAGCACAAAATGAAACAACGGGGGAAATGAGAATGAACACTGTGGATATCCACTTTAGATTGAAGTGGGGAAAAAATTACAGCTTCTTTCCTATGATTTTATGATTTGTCTTTTAATGAAAACTATTTTTTAAAGGACAATAGTTCTTTTCTTGGAACAAAGCTTTCAGAAAAAGAGACATAAAATCATTTCTCCATATTGCTACAACCTCCTCCTTTATAAAATGGGTGATTATAATGATCCTCACCCTACTTAGCTCATACAGGTGCTTTGGGAATACAATGAGACCACAAATGTGAGGTTGCCTCCAGCATTCCACGTATTATTTAGAACAACACTGATAGAATTTATATGTGAACACACTTTTACAAAAAGGAAAGAGTGACAGCAATACATTTGGAAACATCTTGACAAACTGAAACTTAAATATTATTTCTCACCACAGGTTTTGATGGCAATAAAAGATGTCCACTTTCTAAAAATGTAACAAAACTTAGGATTTCCAAGTGAGCCAGCAAAGATGCCCTGTTAGCTCCTATGCCAGTATTACAGAATTTGACTTTTAATTTTGCTCAACAGTAATAAAAGCTTATCACGCAGCCAAATCCCTACAGCAATGTACTCAAAGGTTCTGCATGTGGAAGCCTGCTGCCTTTCAGCTTCCCCGTTAAACACCTGTTCTGGGCTTGGGCCATGCTTCTGGTTTCGCACTCAGGTGGAGAGTCTTGCTTAAGGGGACAGGCAGGTATTTTTGCTGTCACCAAAGACAGCTAATTTGGGAAGCCTAATCTTGCAAAGGGGCCAAGTTTCAGTTCTCAGAGTGTTGGGTTTAGGGTAGAAGGGACCCCGCCCAGAAATGCAACCTGAATACTTCCCCCTTTGCCCCTCTCTTGTCTTTGCTGAGAATCCCCTAAATAACTGACACGTTTTATAGATTTCAGGCAACCGGGTCTATGGTGTGTATCTCCCATTCTTTCCTGTCACCTGACTAATTTAATACTTTCCTCCTCAGATGGATATGGCACTCCTGACAAGCAGTTGCCTTGTGGTTTATTTCGGTTAATTCCAACACAATAATAAGTTGAGAAATTAGTTATGGGGATTGAAGGAAGGAGGAATTTTACAGGTGTGAATTCTTAGCCATTTCTGATCCAAATATTTCCAAAGGAATCCTATGCTAAGCAAATACCATATCCCCCCTTTCAAGACTCATGCATCTCTTAATGGAAAAGGATATATTTTACAGGCAATAGTTTTGTAATTTTTTAACCCTAAGAATTAATCTTTGCTTGTCCTCCTTTCAAAAGCACTACACTAGAATAAAAACCAAGTTTCATTCAATAGTTTTTCAGACAATAAGGATTGGTGATGCTAGTCAGTGATTGCCTTTCAAAACTATGACTTAGAATGCACAGCAGTGCTAGTAGCTGCTGGTCATCTTAATGCTGGTCAGAAATGAAAGTAGCTACTCTCTGTCCCAAAGCATTCTGATTTTAGAGTGAGGAGTTCTGTGCATAGAATATTAGCTTGGAGGATTTTGTCATTAAGGTTTTGGACAAAAAGCAAGTAATTTCTCAAGCACCTGCTTACTTGATCATAATCACTATTTCACAAATGAGGAGATTAAGGGTCAAAAAGTTACATATGATTTTTATAGTTGCAAAGAAGTTCTGATGAAGGATTAGCTTTGAGAACAATTACAATTGACAGTCCAACAATGGTTGTACTCTGGATATTCATTTATTCAACCAACACATATAGAGCACCTACTGTGTTCCAGGAACTCAGGATTATCAGTGCACAAAAAGCACAAAAACTCCCTGCCTTCATAGAACCGACATTCTAGTGGTTTTCAGAAATAATGTCCATGTATTTTGGTTAAGTATGTCTCTATGAAGTGCTTCACTATGTGTTTTGATTCTACTCTTCTGAAAAATAAAATCAATACACCTAAAGTTAAAAGAAAACATTCACCATGCAGTAAGTACACATGAGCAAGTTTATAGGAAGTGGAGTAAAACTGGAGTGATAAGACCCTCCTAAGATTAATCAGGAAAAGCCACTGGGCTTAATCAGCCTTGAGCCTCCATTTTAAAAAAGCGATGGCTATTAAAACGTGAGTGTAAGAGACAAATGTCCCAGGTGGGGGACGCAAAAAGGACACATAGATTGAAAAGAGAATGTGAGTCAAAGAGACAAAGGAACTAATTACAGATAAGGCCAGAATTCAAAAACAACTTGTGGAACTTTATTTACCTTACCCCTTTTCTAGTTTCTTTTTTTTAATTTCAAAATATTACAGGGGTACAAACGTTGAGGTTACATATATTGCCTTTGCACCACCCAGTCAGAGCTATTAATACAAGCGTGTCCATCCCCAGCCAGTGCATACCACACCCATTAGGTGTGAATCTACCCATCCGCTCCTCCCCCATCCCTACTGCCCAACACCAGATGAATGTTACTTGCACGTGTGCACAGAACTTACACCTTTTCTTTAAGAAGAATTAATAGAAACTTTGCATAATATATTAACATATTATAGGATGACATATACGAAGGCTTTTATACAATGACATATACGGTGTGACATTTTGAGAAAGAAATGTGTTTGTCAGAAGAGAATCCATGGGCCAGGTGCAGTGGCTCGCTCCTGTAATCCTAGCACTCTGGGAGGCCGAGGCGGGAGGATTGCTTGAGCTCGGGACTTAGAGACCAGCCTGAGCAAGAGCAAGACCCCGTCTCTATTAAAAATAGAAAATATTAGCCAGGCGTAGTGGTGCTCACCTGTAGTCCCAGCTGCTCGGGAGGCTGAAGGAGGAGGATCGCTTGAGCCCAGGAGTCTGAGGTTGCTGTGAGCTAGGCGGATGCCATGGCACTCTAGCCCAGGCAACAGAGTGAGACTCTGTCTCAGAAAAAAAAAAAAAAGAAAGAAAGCATCCATGGATGAAGTGACAGGTTAAGATCTTAACAAATCAACAGTTTTTTGTGAAATTAAATAATTTTTTTTGAAAGCGTTAATAAATCTTTATTGTCTTCTTTGGCAATTAGAACTTGTTTTTTATTTACCTCATTTGTTTATAAAGTTGAAAAGATTTAATGTGCAATACATATGTTTAGGATATATAATAAACTTGTTGCAAGGTCAATACAAAAGATGTTTTGATAAAATATACTTGGGATGATGTCACCAACCAGTTAACTAGGGGGACACTAAATAAATGGTGATCTATAGAGGATATCTCTGGAGCCCACTGGCCCTATTGATTATGATCAAGTAAGCAGATGCTTGAGAAACCACCAGTGATTTCCAGTGTTTCCAATAGGCAAACCCTTTTTAATGCTGAAAGAAGTACCCCTCTCCCAAATTGTAGTCATTCTTTTGTCATCCACTGTGCAGATGATATGTGGTGCTCGTGCCTATTCCAGGGCCCCTGCTTCCGAGGTAGAGGTGTGGAAGCCCAATTTTCTGATGGTGGCCTCCCACCCACCCCAGCTTCTTGGTTATCACAACATTAACCAGTTACAAATCCATCATAAGCTCTTCTGCATTTATTCTGCTCGCTAGTAATGCTAGAGGTACTCAAAGCAGAAGCTCATTGACTTATAGCACTTGATTTTCTTACCTCCAATTATATTAATATATATAACATCTGTTGAATAAAATAGAAGAGTATTCCTGACCCAGGTTTTGGCTTTAAAAATCATGTTAAACAGGGACCCAGATTGATGGTTTATTTATTCCAAAAATACACGTGAAGGACATTTGTGTCTCCCGTACATAGGTATTTCCAATAGGTTTTACTATGTTATCTCAGGTGTAGAAAGACTCAAATCTTTACAGACTCTTCAGAAAGTCTTCAATGCCCTGTAACCAGACTATCAGTCAGTATTTCAAATTGCTTCATAGAAGGCCGAGCAACCTAGGGAATGTCTATTAATGAATAAAAGAACTTATGTGTTTCATTCTGCAGCACTGCCTCTCTTGAATATGTTCCATTCTGCTCATTCTCTTCATTGCGGGAGGCAGGGCCTAAAGCAGGGGTAAGGTGAAGATTATTGACTGGCTCCCAGGGCTCACGCCACTATTCACTATTTATGTATAGAGTGTCAGTTCTCTCTCCCTCAACCTCTGTCTCTCTCTCTCTCTCATCAGCTTCTCAAATGGCACCATAGTGAAATGAATTTGGAGCTCTTTCCACCCCTGCTGCACACAGCCTCAGTGTACATCTACCCCTGGGTGTTGAGATGAAGACTGAGGATTTCTCCCTCTGGCCACATCATCCCTGGCTCTGTGTCAATGAGGTGGGGCCAGGGATTTGCCTGCCTAACCCCCACTCCCCAACATCTCCCTCACTAATTTAAAAATGAAAAATCTAGTAGGAATAATTAGAAGAAATAAACAATACAAGTAATGACTCATCAAAGTTTAATTCTCAGTGCGAGGGAAGCTACATTGCATTGAATCCCCAAGTTGTTATTATGATTTTGACTTTACAACTGTTGCAGGTAAGCAACTCTATTCACACCATTAGTACCCCCCAGCCTCAGTTTTTGGGACCATGTGGGTATAATGGGGCACATGAACAAGGCAGGTGGGCCAGTTCTGGTGGGAAACCTTCGTTGTCTCCCCATTATTATGTGGCTGTGGCCTTGCTCTTGCTGATCATGACAAAACTGCATCAGCTCACTGAAGAGAGGACTATCAAGCAATACCCCAAGCCAAGCAAAGGGATTGTTCAAAACTTCTTTAAAATCTAAGTAAAGGCAACTAATGGAGCATGAGTGCTTTAAGGGGAAAGAATGAGCTACAGCCCACGTCACAGATTTGGTTTAGCTGCGTGTCTGGAAGCCACAGCGCTCGAGGGAAAGCTGTGAGTTTAAGACAATACCCAGTCAAGTGCTAATTTTTATGGTAAGTTCAACTGCAAACATTTTTAAATAATATTGTTTGCCCTGATCCCTTTTATGTTGGTGAAGAAAACTCACCGTGACCTGGTAAGCATCTGTGGTGCCATTCAGATATCCTTATAGAAAGATCTGGAAATTACACTTAATTGTTCTCCTCCCCTTCTCTGTACATAATGCAGTCATAATTTTTAATGAGCCACCTCCCTGACTTTTTCTTCTTGCCCCAGGACATCCTTGAAAGAAGTAGCTATAATACATCTCAGAGGAGGCTCCTTGGCATTGACCCAGCGACCAACATTTCATTTTTCTTTCTTTCTTTTCAAGTTCCTTAGGCACAGTGCTGTTCCTTGGGCCCCTGGAGTTTTCTCCCCACTGCTGACTGCCAAGGGACCTCAGCCTTGCTCTGCGATCTGGAGAGGCCTCTTCCTGCTGAGACAGAACATCAGGCCACTATGGGCAGGTATTTTGACTGACACAGGGCTGATCCTACAAAACAGACTGAGGAAAGAGTTGGTTGCTGTGGTCTCACCCAGAGTTTGTACACAATCTCCTGGAGACCCACAGCCCGTGGGGGCAGGGAATGGAGGTGGGAGAGAGGATACATCATCTTGCCCACTTTAGAGCCCCTGCCAGAATGCCCAGGGTTACATTCTCAGCCCAAAGATTCAGGCTGATGAGTTTCTTCAGTTTTACCTTAATCAAGACTTCCTACTTCTAAAAAAAAGTGGAATAAAAATACCAAAGACTTCTTGGACAATTCAGACTCTTACAAAACAACTGTTTTATGGTTAAGTGTAAGTTAAATAATGGAATTACTGTGGGTTAATTTTCCTTAAAATACCCAGGGGTTTTACAATTAAGTGGAAAATTCTGCAAAAAAAAATACATTTTGAATTTGAGCTTTTGTCATAGTCCAAATATTTGAAATGGAGAAATGTCTCAAAACATAGTTTAAAAGTGCCAAGAAATTCAAAACAGGACTTGATTCTGGCATCCTGGTGTTAATAATTTGGCTACCACTCTTTAGAGTGTGGTACTGTAGCAACACTCAAGAGTCTTACTCTAATTCATTATGTAGTTTAATTATTCATGCATTAAGTTAACAAACCTTTACCAGTCACCTACTATGGCTCAGGCACCATGCTAAGCTTTTTCTGTACAGATCTATGAGGTGACATTGCATCCTAACAATGTATTGGTTATGGAACTAGCTCTCAAAGTTGAATCCGAAAGATATGCATTAAATACTGCACTAAATTCCAGAGGGATGGGATCGTGTTGTTTTGAGAAGCCTTCAGCATATGTAGAAAATATCTACCACCTCTCCAAAGAAAGCATTAGGTTAGAGGTAAGAAAATAACTAACATGCATTTTCTTGCTTCTTAACTGTAATTGCCTGTGTGAATTCTGACAAGTGAGCAGATCACTTTCTGTGGTGAACACAAAGATGCACCACTCAGAAACCCTTTCAAGAAAGTGGTGGGTACTCAACTGCAGAGAGCATGGTGAACTGACACTTTCCAGCTGTAGGCTTCATTAGGATGGGCCTCAGTGTTGAAGTCAAGGTCACACTTTATTCTGGGGTCCCTTGGCCAATGGCTAAGCAAGGCCATGATACAAGGGCCTGGACCAGTGAGCCAAGGGCCAATGTGGGACTCTTCCAACGGGCAATCTTTGCTCCAGAGCTCCTGGTTGCAAGGTTAGCACAGATTTGTCAGGCCTACAGCACAGTCTGATGGTTCCCCCTGCCCACTCCTGCTTCTCCCTGTCCTTTTCCAGAGTTGGCTGCCTGGAGAACCCAATCTGTAGCACTTCCTGACAGCAAAGGTTTTGTTGTCAAAATTTTTTTGTTGTTGTCAAAAATAATATTTAAGGTCAAAATACTCACGGAACTGTTTTCATTAAAGAAAATGTCATTCCCTACACTGTAAGTTCTACTTTTCTATGTTGGAAAGTGAACAATAGATACCTAGGTATCTGCAATTTGATGGGTTTATTTTTTAAAAAATTTCTCTGATGTGGAAATTTCAGGGAAAGCATGGTCTTTGGAACTCAACACTAAAATAAACTGACAATGACCACATGGGCATCTTAATAGAATATAAGAATCAGATAAACCTCTCTACTATTTGTTTACATATTATGGTTTACAGGACAGAGAAAGGGAAGGGCAGGGATGTCAGGTGAAGAGAGAGAGATGGACAGAGAGAAGAAGCACACTGGTGGCCAGGAACAGAAGTAACATATTTTTTTTTTGAATTCAACAGTAGCTCAGGCCTATTATTTTCCTTTGCTGTCATAATTTCTTAAAGTGAAAAATCTGCACCCTAACTATAAAATGTAACAAAAGAATAAACCTTTCGACTTCCCTGGGACAGGTATTCTATACATGTAACATGTTTATTTAACTATTAAACATGAAATTAGGCCTTTTTAAATTGTCCTTTAATACCACCTTGAAGTCATGAAACATACTGATCGTATTTATGCAATTTTGTCTTTGTCATTTGAATTCTTCAGGTATAATAGCAGTTTGTGAAAGACTGGTTGATAACATTACGCACAGCACTTGCTTATCCACCTGCAACTGGCAAAGACAATAAGTAACTGACATCCTCTTTCTTATTTGCTCTTCACTTTCCCTTATATCAATGATTCTTCTCAAATTTTGCACATTAGAATCGACTTCAGGGGAGAGGAGACATCTTTTAAAAATATGGGTGCCACAAACTGGAAAATGTGGAGGAAATGGACAAATTTTTAGAAACACACAGCCTCCCTAGGCTCAACCAGGAAGAAATTGAATTCCTAAACAGACCAATATCAAGGACTGAAATTGAAACAACAATAAAAAACATGCCAAAAAAGAAAAGTCCCGGACCAGATGGTTTCACACCCGAATTTTACCAC
>NW_012133858.1:20892851-20893949 GCF_000956105.1 Propithecus coquereli | reverse complement strand
GAGGGGGGAGGAGGGGACAGGTATTTGCATACACAAAGAGTGCAATGCGCACCACCTGAAGGATGGACATATTTGAAACTCGGACTTGGGGGGGGCAAAGGCAACATACGTAACCTAAACATCTGTACCCCCATAATATACTGAGATAAAAAAGTATATGGGTGCCTAAAAAAGACTTAATTTAACATTTGTCCATAAAATATATACAAATGGTCAACAAACACATGAGAAGATATTCAACATCACTAGTAATTGGGGAAATGCAAATCAAAACGATCATGAACCATCACTTCACACCCAGTAGGATATCATAATTAAAAAAAAAATAGACAATAAATGTTGGCAAGGATGTAAGGAAAGTGGAACCCTTGTGTATTGCTGGTGGGAATGTAAACTAGTTCAGCACTGTGGAAAACAATTTGCCAGTTCCTCAAAAAGTTAACTGTAGAATTATTGTAAGAATCAGCAATTCCACTCCTAGGTATATGCTCAAGAGAATTAAAAACAGGTACTCAAACGTTTACATGTACAGACATGTTCATAGAAGCACTACTCACAATAGCCAGAAGGTGGAAATAGCCCAAATGTTCATCAACAGGTGAATGGATAAATAAATTATGGTGTATCCATAGAATGGAATACTATTCAGCCATAAAAAAGAATGAAGTACTAATACATGATACAACATGATGAACCTCAAAAACATTATGTAAGTGAAAGAAGTTAGACACAAAAGGTTACATATTATATGATTCCATTTATACAAAATATCCAGAATAGGTAAATCCGCAGAGACAGAATACATACTAGAGGTTACCAGGGGCTAGGGGAAGGAGGAATATGGGGAACACCTGTTTAACACATTGACTGCCACACTAGAAAAAAAATTTTCCTTGGGGCCACGGTGTTTTATTATGAAAATAAAATAGAAACTTCAAAAACAATTTAAATGATCTTATATAAAGCCAAGTATTTTCAATTTCTTATTTTTTATTGTTTTCTGTGCACGAGTTATATGCAACTTGAAAAATATTTCATGGGGCTCCCAAGGTAAAGAGACATATGAGTTACATATGCTTCATGAGGCCTGGGCTCAAA
>NW_012133858.1:20877962-20892801 GCF_000956105.1 Propithecus coquereli | reverse complement strand
TTTTTTATTGTTTTCTCTGCACGAGTTATATGCAACTTGAAAAATAGTTCACTTGGCTCAAGGTAAAGAGACGTGTGAGTTACATATGCTTCATGAGGCCTGGGCTCAAAACTAGCATGAGTTAAATGCAACTCACATGGCAGTTGATGTGTTAATGGGTACAGGGTATTCTTTTGGGGTGATGAAAATGTTTTAGAACTAAATAGAGGTGGTGGCTGCTCAACATTATGAATATACTATAATAAATGCCAACCTTCACTTCAAAATCATCAAGTTTATGTTGTGTGAATTTCACCTTAATGAAAAACAAAGAAAGGGCATTAAGAAAACATGTATGGCTGCCTGGTTCCTTTCCTGGATGGAGTAAATAAAAATCTTGTAGAATTCAAGGTTCAGTAATTTGAAAAGTTCTCCTGGTGATTTTACTCAGCAAGGGTTGGATTGGGCCTCTGGTTGTATCTTTATTAAGATGATTAGCTAGATATTTGAAGTCTTAGTAATTTGGATTTTGAAAGTTACTTTTCGATCATTTACTTAAAAAATAACTGAGCACCTACAATGTGCATCTCACTACCTGGTACTTTGCACAGGTATTTAAAAAGAAGGAAAGATGAAGAGAAAGCTACTTTTTATTGAAAACCCTTACTAAGCACAAGAGCTTTTTTGAATATTATCTCAATGACTTTCACAATAGTTCTGGGAAGTAGATACTAGACTCCCTTTGGTGATCAGGAAAAGGAGGCTCAAAGAAGTTACGTGATTTTACTAGGGCCGACCACCTGTTAAAGGGCAACCCAGGGACCATATTCAGTTCCTAAGTGTATAACTAGCATCCTGAGGCTCCCGACATAGAGGGGGGTCAGACAAGTCCACATGAACTATGGGTGAAAGCAGAAGCTCTGGAACAAGACAGGCTTGGATTAAAACCCAAGACTATCACTTATTCATCAGCCATATGACAGGAGCTAGGCTAAATAACCCAGGTTTCCTCACCTGTACAATGGAATAATTCCTACCTACTTAGTCATTGCAAGGATTAGATGAGATAGTATTTGCAAAGTACTTGGCATAATGCACACCCCATATAAGCACTCAACAAACTGCAAATTAAAAAATTTTTTAATTTAATTTTTAATAATAATGCTACCAGTACTATCAAAGGAAGGATGAACTCTGACCCACTAGCCATCCCTTTTCTTAATGAACAGTAAATGTCGCCAGAATGGGACCCTTAACCATCCCATTTATTTTCCTCAGGGCAGCCTAATACTATTGTTCTGTCCTATTGTTCTATCCAAATGCTAATTTCTGAGAGACTTTTAAAAATTTAAACAGCAGAATTTACTGGCACAAGTTGATCATAAATTCAACAGACATAGGAACTACAGAAATGCATCTATTTTAGGGATAAATAAGCTAATTCTAGCCTAATTTTGTTCATTCTTATAAGCACACTTTTTTGTAATGTGAACAGATGAATTTTACTGTAGGACTCAAATTTTATTTTCTTATTAAAGTTTTTTTTTGAGATATGCTAAAGGACACATTCCAAGAAGCAAGAGTGTAATTATAGATTTAGCATCTCCTGTATGGCCTGACAGAAGTCTACCATCACTTAGGAAGCCATTACAGCATATACTTAATGTCAGCTTGATAGAAAAAAACACTTTCATAGGTTCTCTTTGATTGACACATTTGAAATAACATCAGTTTCCAGCTTTAAAACCTACTGTTATTAGGTCTCTGTTGCTATTTATGTTAGAAATATGTGCACGTGTGTCAAAACAATGTATCAACTTTGCTGATTGGCTGCATCTAGATTCTGTTGCCAAGGGTAACAGAACAATTGCTTTTAATCTTTCCTAAATTGCTTCTTCTTCTTTTTTTTTTTTTGTAATACTTGGGGTTTTCAGGGAATTTTTTTCACCGCAGAGCAAAAATAAAGAAATTTTGTCTAGGAAGAAAACAAATACATATTGTCTGTATGTGTTAAAAGGAAAATCAAACATAAAAGATAGAGTTGGTATATGTATAAATTTGTATAGCCATCTATCATGAGCACTGTTAAGGCTGGGTTGGTTAGGAAAAGACCATCTTCTCTTCTAAATGATGCAGCACCCAACCATTTGCCCTTCAGGTTCAAGGTCTTTTGTCTTTTGGTGGAAGGCCAACTTCACACAGTCTTCATTGAAGAGTAGGAATGTATATGAAAGAAAACATCGTGTCTTCGAAGCTTTGCACCATCTTTTCTGCCTCATTGACTAATCAGAGGGGCATGAGCAAGTCCTTATTGATTTGAATTCCAACTCCAGCCTCTGGATTTTCGAAAGACTGAGAAAATTGATTTATATGTTCACATATGCACATAGTATGCTTATAAATTAACCAGACAGCTTCCTTTGTGTAATATGTCTTGTTTTGTTGTGTTAACAGCTCTCAAACTTCACTGGGTATTTGTTAGAAAGGTCCTGGAATCACCTACACTGATTTGGATTCATTAGGTCTGTGATGGGGCCCAGGAATGTGCACTTTAACCAATGAGTCTGAGGCAGGTTGTTCAAGGTCCACACATTAAGAAATATTGTTTTGCTTTGTACTTTCCAAACACCACATTCTTCCCCAACTGAGCAAAATTTCTATTATGCGCAGTCCTGTGCTTAGGTGAAATAGGCAAGCACCCACACAGAAAGATTCTCCTGAAGGCAGGAGGTCCCCTAGCCCTGACACCTAACCCCATCCCTGCAAAGTAAATGAACTCAAACTAAATAACCCAGAATGTATTCTGTTTGATGGCCTCTTCCATCAGCCTTATTAAAATTTGAGACTTTAAGACAATGCAAGTATTCTTGAGATTTAACAACTCAAGCTAAGATCTATCAGCCACCCTTGAATGTATGGGAGGTTTTGGTGTGATGAGGAAGAGAAAAAAATAAGAAAACTGGATACTCACTGTTATGTGTTGAATTGTGTTTTCCCAAAATTCATATATTGAGGTCCTAACCCCCAGTACTGAAGAATGGCACCTTATTTGAAAATAAGGTTATTGCAGATGTAATTAGTTAAGATGAGGTCATTAGGCTGGGCCCCAATCCAGGATAACTGGTGCCCTTATTAAAAGGAGAAATTTGAACAGAGCAGATCTGTAGAGGGGAGGACAATGTGAAGACACAGGAAGAACAAACGAAGGAGAGAGACCTCAGACAGATCCTTCCTCATAGCCCTCAGAAGGAACTAACACTGCTGACATCTTGATTTTGGACTTCTAGCCTCTAAAATTGTGAGATGATAAATTCTGTTGTTTAAGCCATCCAGTTTGTGCTGGAATTTGGTACAGCAGCCCTAGGAAACTAATATACCTGAGATAAAGAGTCAGCAGAGGAAGGATGTGGCCAAAAATTATCATCTGTAAAAGTAAATTCTTCCTGTTTTTGCTTTTGCTTCTGTCTGTAGCTGTCTTTCTTAATAGAGGAAAACAAAATCAGTATTCCTAGTCAAATGTGATCCTATAACTCCAGAAATGGGGAGATCTCTTATCCAGATGCAATCCAAAAATCATAACTTTTATAAGCTCTGCATTTTCTAGAGGGTGATAACCATCCACCAATACCACCCAAGGCAGCATTCTAAGATATTGGTAACCAGAGTTTCATATAAAAATAAAATAAAACAAGGTGTCATTTAACACATTGACTGCCACACCAGAAAAAAATTTTCCTTGGGGCCACGTTGTATTATTATGCAAATAGAATAAAAACTTTCAAAACAAAATGATTCTTTCTAATTGAATGAAAAATTTGTCATTTTATATTGATTTCTGTTTTTTTCAATAAAAAAGTAACATAAAAACTTGAAAATTAGTAATGTGAAAACTTGAAAAATAGTTCATGAGGGTAAAGTGTTTTTCTTGACCTATCAGGCTTAAGTGTAATTTAAAGGTAAACACACATAGAAAAATGAAATTTACTGACTTCTATTCATTTAATCAGCATTTTTAAAATTAAGTTGTCAATATTAATTGTAACAATAAGAACATCAACAAGTAAGATTTTCATGAGCCAACTGCAGAGTTTTGCCCAGGGGGTCACCCATCACATAACATGTACGCTACAGCATGGTAACATGTGTTGCCTGCACATCACGCAGCTCCCAAGGCAGAGACATGGAGTTATATATGCTTCATGAGGCCCCGGGCTCAAAACTAGAGTGAGTTAAATACAACTCACATGGCAGTTAATGTGTTAAAATTTGGTGGAGGGGTGTGCTTTGTAAAAAAGAAACAATTGCAAACACTAGCTGTGGGAACCAGATTCTCGTGGCAAATATTTCATTTCAGCAAACAGTGAAAGAAATCATTTGGAGCTTTCCAGGGTAGCTTCATAGGAATCAGATTTCTCTGAAATTGTTGTTTGTGTTGCCAAGTTTGTTTTTAATGTTGTCTCACCACTGCTTCTACTCCCTTCCCAAAGATGTCTATTATGGTACAACACTTGGCCAAGAGCTGATATAATCTCAGTCACTAAACTCAGGCTGTAATCTATCTGCATAAACCTGTAGACAGAAGGATTTCAGGAAAAGTTAACTGGCAGGGAAAAAAAACAAGAAAGAAAGAGATTGAGTTATAGACTTAAAAACAAAAGAGGGTGTAAGGTATGCTGCCACCCATTTCATCAGTGAAGTAGTGAATGTGAAAAACTGGAAAGAGAACTCTTTATCTACGACAAAACAAGGCAAAAGAACTACGGAAATAGACTTTGTTACCTAATAAAACGAAGAAAACAATATAATGAGATCAACATGCAAAGAGTGATAATTAAAATGTAATAACAATGTGTTCTTTAATTATAATGTGAGTGGTTGAATGGAACAGAAGACCGATTATATATTCAATGGAGTAGTAAAAAATATCAAGCCTGGAAGAAGAGAATTTAAGTCTCATTAAAAAAAGGAAGTGACGAGGAGTGAGAAATACACTGAAACAGCTGTCCTATTTCACAACCTTAAAGCAGTTCACAGCCTTTTTATTATACCTCCAGATGTAACTTTGGCGTTAGGGGCTCAGAGAAGCAAGTTAGCTTCAATGCTCAACACATTTACACCATTAGCTTTTCACGTGGCATGGTGTCCATTCCAGCAAGAAAAATATAAAGCATGGTATTTAATTTTTATGGCCACTACTGGAATGAAAACAAATAAAAAGAATTTACTTAACCCTTTCCCACTACAGAATTAATCCTAACCAACTGAACAGGAATCTTTTTCCCTTTTTCAGCAATTATGTTAAAAAAAACAAAACAAACAAACAACAACAAAAAAAAAACCCTAACACCTGGAGACTCTTCCTCTTACAATCAATTTGATTTTGTTGCTCATTATGGCTTATTGTAGAATGAGATCTAAATTACATTTGGTTGAAACAAGAAGCCAGTTCCATTTTTCCAATTCTGTGACTTTATTCCCTTTCTCTGCCTGTCAGTCACTTTCTCTCTCTCTCCCTCTTTCTCTCACTGTCTCTTTTGTTTTTTCACCCAAGTCACTTTCGGATTTTAAACTTACCCACGCACTCATCATCATGAAGGACGTTTTACTCAATCTCTGGTTTTGTTGCTGAGGGTTGTGGTGTCCAGTACAATATGGCACAAGGTTGTTGCAAGGATTGAAATAAATAATGGATACATTTGCAGCACAAAACTCCAACAGTAGTAAGCTCTCAAGAATTGTCATTATTACTTTGTTCTGCTCCCTCAATTTCTTTCCTCCAATTCCTGAGTTCATGTCTTCAGATGCAGGCTTCATTATGACTGCCTGAGGTATGGGGGTGCAGAGAGAAGAAGGAGAGACTAAGCAAAGACTCGGGCAGACAGTGAGAACTATTAAGGTCAGTTATTAAGGCACAAAACAAAAGCTAACCCGAAGCAGGAGCAGTAAACAGGGGCAGGGATGGAAGTGAGGAGCTACCATCAGGACCTGCTGCTCAGGAAGAGACCCCAGAGGGTGCGACGGGCTGCGATGTGAGCCTTCATCGGAGGTGGAGGAGGTAGGGGTGGCAGCAACAAGACTAAATTTTGAGGTAAAGGCTGAAGCATTTTTCAAGACAGGAGTCGTGCCCAAATAGATTTGTTCTAAACGCTACCTTTGAAAAAGGTAACCCAGGGCTTCTTGGGCCCCCTCATCCCCTGCCCGAGGCATAGGGGTCTATGCTCATCTTTACTACCTATTGGATGTCTCCTTCTGTGGTTCAAAGGCTTGCTCATTTTTCAGTCTGATGCTCTTCCACTCCGAAGGCAGAGTGTCCCAAGTCCGTCTACCTCCCCCTCCACACCCAGCCCAATGGGGCCTTGACCACAACCATTTTCCTCATTAAATGTTCACAGAGTCTGCTAATACCTGACTCATAGTGGGTGCTCAAATGCTGTTTGAGTGAATGAACAAATGAACATTCACATCCTTGAGACCCATTCAGAAATTCCTTTTTTGTCCTATTCCTCTCTCTTTTTTTTTGATAAAAGTTTAACACAACCTCCAAAACCCTCTAAGACTCAGCGTAGGGAAAGATAAGCTGTTTTTCCAGGCTCCGCTTCTGAGTCTCTGAGAAGAAGCTGGTGTAGTCCAATGGAATGAGCAGACTCCTTGGTGTTGGTCAAATCTGGATTCAAATTCCACGTTTGGACCTCTCTAAGCTTTACACTTCTTCACTGACAGAATGGGAATAACAACTTCCAAGAGATCATTTTGAGGGCTAAATTACATATGTTTAACCTCTTAATACAGTGCCTGAAACATAGTTAGTACTCAGTAAATATAACTCCCCATCCCTTAATATGTTCTGACATTTAATTTTTTCACCATCCAATGTTAAAGATTGCCCCCATTTTTATGTTAGAAAATTCAAGAAAAAGGATATTAATAAATTGCTCAAACCCACACATTTTACAACAGAGCCTTTGGGGAGTAAAATGATAAGGCTAATAAAACATATTAGTATATTAAAGATTATATCAGCTTTTAAAAAATAGACTTGCTTAATCAGGGGAGAAATAGACTTGCACCGAAATATAGAATCAATATTACAAGGGCAGTAAAACAAATAAAACAGCGAGAACAATCAAATAGTTTGGTTTAAAATGAATTTAGATACTGACCTTATACATTTCACAAAGATTCACTCAAAATGGATGCTAGACCTAAATGTAGAATGCAAAACTACAGAATTGGACTTAATTAAAATTAAAAACTTCTGCTCAGCAAAAGACACTATTAAGTGAATGAAAAGACAAGCCACAGACTGGGAGAAAATATTTGCAGAACAGATTTATGATAAAGGGCTTGTATCAAAAATATACAAAGAGCTCTCAAAACTCAACAATATGAAAACAAGAGAATAAAAATGGGCAAAAGATCAGAACAAACACCTCACCAAAGAAGACATACAGACAGCAAATAAGTATATGAAAAATACTCAACAACACATCTTGTTTGGAAAATGCAAATTAAAACAATAATGAGGTAGCACTACACGCCTATTAGAATGGCCCAAACCCAGAACACTGACAACACCATACGTTAGTGGAGATGTGGAGCAACAGGAACTACTGTTCATTGCTGGAGGGAATGTAAAGTGGCACAGCCACTTTGGAAGCCAGTTTGGCAGTTTCTTACAAAGTTAAGCATGGTCTTGCCATATGATCTTGTAATCACACTCCTAAGTATTTACCAAGTATTTACCTAAATAAGTTGAAAACATATGTCTACACAAGAACCAAAATACAAATTTTATTGCAGCTTTATTCATAATTGCCAAAAATTGGAAGAAACATAGATATGTTTTAATAGTCAAACAAACAGAATGTGGAATATCCACACATTAGAATATTATTCAGCAATAAAAAGAAATGTGCTATCAAGCAACAAAAAGACATGGAAAAACCTTAAATGCACATTATTAAGTGAAAAAAAGCTAGTGAAAATCAATGGTTGCCTAGGACGGGGGGAGAAGGAAGGTATAGACAGACGGAGCATGGGGCATTTTTAGGGCAACGAAACTATTCTGCATAATACTGTAATGACAGATACATGACATTATGCTTTTAGAAAAAGCCATACAATTGTACAACACAAAGAATGAACCCCAATATAAACTATGGACTTTAGCTACTAATAACATATCAATATTGGTTCATCACTTGTAACAAATATACCACACCAATGCAAGACATTAATAATAGGGAAAATGGGCATGGGAAGAGAAAGAATATATGGGAACTCTCTGTACTTTTCGTTCAATTTTTCTGTAAACCTAAAAGTGCCCTAAAAAATAAAATCTATTAATTTTAAAGAGAGAAAGAAACCAATTAGAGTCTATGAAGTCTAAGTGTCTGTTTTTGCATAATTTCAATCCCAGATACATAATATGGTTTGCAATACTTGGATGGGGTAACAGCTACTACAAGATTGTTATTCTGTAAATTACCAAAAAGATAGCCAGGCTGCCTAATCACTCCCCATGTTATATCAGAATAACATGATAATAGAAGAGGTGGATGCAGAGGCCCAGTGCAAACCCAGAAGCAGACATTCCTACAGGACTATCTAGAAGTGGTATACAGAGCCCTGGGTGAGTCAGAGGAAACATGGAGTGCAGGGTTTGGGCTGTCCGTAAGTGTATGTGACTTTCTCGGGAGATCACTGCTGGACACACTTGCATGGTGGAAACCGTGGCCTAAGATGGGCAGAAGCTGGCTCTCCTGGCGTCTGTGGTGTCTGCCTAGAGGTGGAGCTGTCTTGATAGGTTGCTGGTGTCTTCCTGCCCTTGTTATCCCCGTGATGGAGAAGTGCGAACAAGGCAAACATTCATACTCTGGGCCCAAAGCCCTTGCACTTTCTGCTCCACCTCAATGTCTCTCTCAACAATTTTTTCCCTTTGGTTCTCTGTCCTGAGTCCTCTGTGTTTCTCTCTGCATAAGAACCCAACCAACACAAAATAGGCCCATACCTCTCTGTACCTCTCCACTGGTGTTTTATTGAACACTCATGTATTAAACATGTGTACCAAGCACGATGATAAGTGTTGGAGATGCTTAAAGAGGAATAAGATTAGACTCGAGGATCTCACAGTCTAGTGATAGGAAAAGACATGTTAATTACAGTGCAATGAGATATTAAGTGCCATAAATAAAGGGAGGAAAATTTTTTGAAGCCACAATAACCCAGTACTTTGAACTCTAGAGGGTATTATGAAACTGTATTAACGTCCACATTGTCTACATTTTTTAGTACTCCTCTACCTTGCTTTCGCCAATGCCTCACATTTAAAATTTCTTTTTAAACCTCTCCCTTCTATTCATATTCTTCAGCCTTTTTTTCTTCCTCAAGATTGCTAACTCTTGCTGATTTTCCAATTCAATCAAACTGCTAGGCCAATGTATGTACATTCATCCAACATAATCACTGTGATTTTTCCACCTGCAAAAAAGGAGAAATGAGCTTTACCTTGGTCACAGTGTCATTAAGCAGGGGAATCACCAACATGCAACCTCAAGGCCATACTCCATAAGGAGGGTGATGCAGCCAGAAGTGAAATAATGACATGGAGTCTGGATGAGGGAGGCAGCCAGTCCCTTCCCACTGCACGCCCCTGTATCAGAGCCAAGCCCCAAGGTGCAATGAGGACGATGGAGAAAGCCCTGAGCAGTGAACATCTGATTATAAGCCCCACATGCCCAGGTCTTTTCTCTGGCACTGGACAGGAGGAAGAATCAGGTGTGTCAGCTTCCCGTTTTCCACATTGCCGTAGCCAGGCCGTATTAAACACTTCGGTCTTGGCATTAGGGACAACATATCACCAAATGCTTCCCATAAAACCCCTACTTAATTCTCTACATTTATCTCCTGCCACTGTCCAGATTCCCATTTTGCATTCTAGTAAAACCATGGGAGGGGATTCTCCTCAAACCACTCTATGGTTTCCTGGCTTTCTGTCTGAATTCATGCTTTTTCTTCCCTCCTGGAATCCGCAAACTTTCTTCTTCACCTGCCTTAACTTCTACTCAGTTTCCTTCCGGCCAGGTTCCTATCTCCAGGGATGTTTCCTCAACATCTTCATTCCCATGCATCCTTCCTCTATATTCTCTTTGCATTGAATTAATCTGTTTTCAATTCTGATCCTTTACTAGATTGTGAGCAACTTAAAGTCAGGGGAATTTTTTCTTTCAATCCCTAATGCTTAGCACAGTGCCTGGAATTTCATAGGCAACAATATGTTTATACCACAATGTCTACTCCGTATTTTATAAATATATGATACAATGTAGCATATAGTTAAAAGTACAAACTTTGGAGCTCTCCCGCCTGGGTCTGAATCCTGATTTGGTCGTATACTAGTCATTTACTCTGAATTTGGGGGCTGTACTTAATGTTATTGTTCCTCAGTGTCCTCAGATGTGAAATGGGAATAATAATATTTACCTTATAGCTTTGTTGTGGGATTTGAGTGAGTAGATAGATGATAGATAGGTAGATAGGTAGGTAGATAGATAGAATTTTGAATACTTGACACACATTAAGTGCTGGCTAAGTATTAACCATCATCGTCATTGTCAGATTTATAGTCCTGACAATAGGTTCTTAGTTACCTACAATGCCTTTCTCAGGATTACCAAGATACTTGTTTAGATTTATCTGACTTCCAGGTTATTCAGATTAAATGGCTAATACAGACCCTTTATGTTCAGGTCTGCTGACACAAGCTCTAATTCAGAGGGGACTCTCGTGATTTAAGTATGTAGAATAACTATTCAATAGTACCCTGAACAAAACCACAAATAGCATTTGTTATTACAGAACTAGTTATTTATAAAGGGGAAAAAAACACCAGAAAATAAAGATCAAAAAAAAAGAGGAAAATAAAGAAAATTATGTTATTATTGGTAATGACCTCAGAAAGATAAGAAATGTTTCTTAAATGAAGAATTAGCAGGCTGTTAATTTTAGAATAATGTGTTCAAAATGCTAAATTTCTTTAGAATGACACATTTATTGAGAAGAAAAGTGCTAAAAGGAAGGAAAAAAACTTTTAAAAAAAGCTAGCTAGGGAACTGGAAGAAACTCAAGCCAATATGTAGCTTGCATCTGCTGGCAATACCCTCATCAAAGAAGGAAATAAGATACAAAACTGAAATTGCTATTCAAAGAAACTTGATAAACAAAATAATCCATTCAATATAACAGATGTCTGTACAATAGTGTGTGCCATGACTAAAATATCTGACCCACCCACCTACCCACTGGCATTGCTACCGAAAACATCAATTTAAACTGGGCAACCTGAAAAGTACAAAATAAAACTGGCTATAACTACAGTGTCAGCAAAATACATTCATGCTGAAAAGAATGGAAATATTCAAAAGACATCATCTAAAAAATGCTCTTCCAAATGCTATATTCTCTCTCCTTGGCCCAGGTATACATTCTGTCCTCGTGACATTTTTACCTTTAGTTCAGTTAACCAGTTCTGTAATTCTAATAAGATAATGGAAACTATGCTTAATCTAATTTGCCTCAAGAGATATTTATTACCTCTACTGTATTCCAGGCCCAGTGGTAGTTGCTGGAAATAAAGTTGAATGAGACATGTCCCAGATCTTGAAGAATTTATACTCCAATGCTGTTTATATCTGCTTAGCTGTAAATGAAAGCATCACTTTGGATATATTTGAGACTCTGCAAATTTGAAGTCACTAGATGAATGGTTCATGTTGATCTTTTTGATGGAAAATTATGGTCAGAACTTTCTGAACTACAATATTTCCATTAAGAACATGCATTCCACCTAGTTTAAGATTGCCACTATGGACTTGTATAAAAAATTTGGTATAAGGCAAGAGAAACTTTATCAATTTGCAAACCAAATTTGATCAACAGGAAAGTTACTTATTATTTTTAATGCTTTTATATACAAAACTGAATGTTTGGACAATGGCTTTTTATACTCACTATGCCTTTTCATGGATACTGTGAATATTACCAAGGTAAAGCAATTGTCATATTTCAGGAAAAAAAAAGACAAAACCCAATACATAAATGAAAACTATACAAAAAAAGTATCATCCCATTTCCCTGTTCCCTAATTTCTTCTTTAACTTCTAGTGGGCCTGTGAGACAATGAATAAAAATGCTCAAGCAAAAAGGACCTTAAAAGGAGGTGAACTTTCATTGCACAGTATTTCTGACAGCTTGTTCCTGAGCAAAGCAACTGGCGTCCCTGGGGACTCATTCAACATTCATTCGAATCATGGAGAAACAGACCCAGTTTGGAAGATGTTTTTCTGGAGTACAGAGGGGGACTTTGATCCTAGCTCAGATAACAGCTGCTCTCCCTGAGAGGATTTTCTGGTTGTTCTCTCCCTCAGGCCAGGTAAGTCTCAAGGGAGGTGTCTAGTTGACCTCAAAGCTTAGCCAAGCAACTGATACCTGAGGGAGGGTCTTTGAGTGGGCAAGAGAGCCTGGCATCGAGTGTTATCGTTCTGTCAGTCTCTCTCCTCGCTGGAGACAGAGCACACAGGAAAGGAACTCCTAAAGCGAGTCAAGTCTCACCTTGATTTTCCCCTCATTGTAAAATAAAAGGAAGGCAGGAAGCCAAAATACCATGATAGATTTTAGTCTCTGCCATTGTGCTTTCTCACTATTCTGGAATTGTAACAAAGTGTTTTCTTTTAAATCCCTGACCCTTAGCTTTTAAATATAGAAGCAAAGGTGAACATGCATGAGTAATCTCTTGGAAGAAAATAAAATGTGTTATTAAAGTAGGTATGGAAGAATATAACACTACATCACTTTGTAGGAAACCATTTTTCTTTTTTTTTTTTAGAGACTGGATCTTGCTATGTCATCCAGGCTGGCCTCAAATTCCTGGGCTCAAATGATCCTCCTGCTTCAGACTCCCAAGTAGCTGGGACTACAGGCATGCACAGCTGCACCTGGCTCATTTTTCTTTTAGAATTAGGTAGGTTTGTAAAAAAAAAAAAAAAAATTGGAATATCCCCTTTAAAATATAAAAGGTTAATCTAAATATTAACACTAAGAGGTAAAATTATGTCTTTGTCATTTGTTGTTGTATCTGTGATATAGAACATCAAGGGAATCACTGAAGTTACCAGGATTAAAAAAATCACTTTAATGATAATTTGAAAAGGTGACTATCAAATAGATGTCCAGCCATCAGAAAATCATCCTGCCATTCATAATCTGATAGACCTTTATTTATTTTTCATTCATATACTCATTTAATAAATACTGATTAAACATTTATTATATGCAAGGCATTGTTTTAGATGCTGTAGGGAATGAAGATCTCTATGACAGTCTCCATATCTAATGGGGGGATTAAGACTGTATATGGTAGGAAATAATAAATGCCATGGAGATGACATGAAGTAGAGAACTTAACAAATCTCCCAATGACCACCAATCCCATGAGCAGTTTTTGTTTCAAATATTAATTCGATTAAAAACTAATTTCAAGATATCAAGATATTTAGCCAATATCCTTCCCTGTCACAAAAGCAAAAATGGGCTGCTATTAGCCCACTAGGAGAGGCTAGCACCTCTCTGCAGATTTGTAAAGGCAAATGAAGGCAAATTGCCTTTCTCCCCTCTTCTCTCCTTCCAACCTTTATCCTTAGATGTGAAGTGAGGCATTAGCTGCAGTAAAAATAGCCGAGAAGAGAAGGGAAAGAAAGGTGCTTCTCAGGTCTTCTTCAAGCCATCTTGCATTCTTGGGAAAACCTCCCTGGATCCCTAGGGAATATGTGTCCCATGACCTACAATCTGAAAGGAAGTGTGGCAATACCAAGGGCATCTTCTGCTGATGCTTTTTAATAAGTCAAGAGACAGAGTTTTGATGAGGGAGAGGAGGTATTTTTCCTTTGTCTCATGGAAGACACCTTCGAGTTCTTGGGGCTAAAAATAGTTGTTATTAATAAGAACTATTTACAAGCATTCAGCATGACAGGAATGTGTGTAAAATATACAGATATATAGAAAAAACTAACTCCACATATGTTGGGTTCTGTATTTTAACTCAGTAAGTCAGTAGACATGTTGCAGTGTGTGCTGGGCACCTTTCAATATTTGTTTTCTTTGGAGGATGACATTTTTATCACTTAAAATAATAAGAGCAGTAGAAGAGACTCGCATTCTTACTATACCATTAATATTAATTATGCCAAATGTGTTCATTGTTTCTTCTTTTTCTTTCCTCTTTTTAACACTTCAGATTGCCAATGATAGAAGTCAATTAGGAAACCTACTTTGTATCTTGACCTGTTCATTCCTGTGAATTAACTTGGATTCTTAACCTTTTCATTTTTATCCTTTTATGAGATTTTATATTTTTTCCCACTTTCTGTTATTACTCTCCTTCTGGAGACTTTCGATGTGAATATCTTTTAAAATTCTCTCTACATTATAGTACTTTCTCACATATGTCTACATCTATTTCTACCTATCTACATACCTATATCTATGTACTTACCTACCTGACTATTATGCTGTGGTTGCAGTATCAGCATTACCCTGTATTTCATATGGACTCCTGTTGTTATACAGCCAACCAGAACATCCTCGATTGTTTTCAAGACGTACTCTTGTCTTTTTCTTGTTTTCCCCTCCTATTTTGCCTCGTTTAAAAATTTTTTTTCTGATCAACACATAAATGCACATATAAGAATAACATCCATTGGATGTTGGGCAGGGGGGAGGGAGAGGAGGGAGGAGGGAACGGGTATTTGCATACACAAAGAGTACAATGCGCACCACCCGAAGGACGGACATATTTGAAACTCGG
>NW_012133858.1:20865039-20877706 GCF_000956105.1 Propithecus coquereli | reverse complement strand
CAGGGATCTTGGTCACCTTTCCCTTCCATGAGATGTTGCACTGGTCCATTACATTGATGACATTATGCTGATTGGACTTAGTGAGCAAGAAGTAACTACTCTAGACTTATTGGTAAGACATTTGCATGTCAGAGGGTAGGAAATAGAATCAAAAATTCAGGGGTCTTCTACCTCACTGAAATTTCTAGGGGTCTAGTGGTGTGTGGAAAGTTGATATATTCCTTCTAAGATGACAGATAAGTTGTTTTATCTGTCCTTTCCTATAACCTAGAAAGAGACAGAATGCCTAATGAGACGTTTTGGATTTTGGAGGCAACATATTCTTCATTTGGGTGTGTTATTCCAGCCCATTTACTGAATATCCCCTAAAAAAATGCTAGTTTTGAGTGGGGCACAGAACGAGAGAAGGCTCTGCAACAGGTCTAGGTTGCTATGCAAGCAAATCTGCCACTTGGGCCATAGGATAAGCAGATGCAAACTTGCTTTGGCAGGCCCTATAAGTGAATCACAGTGCAGGCCTTAGAATTTTAGAACAAGGTCCTGCCATCATTTGCAAGATAACTGCTCTCCTTTAGAAATATAGTTCTTGGCCTGCTATCAGGCTTTAGTAGAAACCAAACATATGACCATGGGCCACCAATTTATCATGTGACCTGAGCTGCCAATCATTAACTGGGTATTATCTGACCCACCAAGCCATAAAGTTAGGCATGTACCACAACTCTCCATTATCAAATGGAAGTGGTATCTGTACGATCTTGTCCAAGCAGACCTGGCCCTGAAGGTGCAAGTAAGTTACATGAAGAAGTAACTGGCCCAAATGCCCAGTGTCCCCAGTCCTGCTATACTGCCTTCTCTTTCCCACCCTGCATCTATAGTCTCATGGTGCAGTTCCCTTCAGTCAGTTGACGGAGGAAGAGAAGACGCAGGCCTGGTTTACAGGTGTTTCTCCACAATATGCAAGCACCACCCAAAGGAGACCAGCTGTATCACTATAGTCCCTCTCTGGGGCATCCCTGAAAGACGATGGTGAAGGGATATCTTCCCAGTGGGTAGAACGTTAAGCAGTGTACCTGTTTGTTCACTTTCTATGGAAAGAGAAATGGCCAGACATGTATTTATATACCAATTCATGGGCTATAGCCAATGATTTGGCTGGATGGTCATGGACGTGGAATGAACATGATTGAAGAATTGGTGACAAAGACATTTGGGAAAGAGGTATGTGAATAGACATCTCTGAAAGGGCAAAAAACGTGAAGATATTTCTGTACCATGTGAATGCAACAAAGGGTGACCTCAGCAGAGAAAAAACTATAATAATCAAGTGGATATAATGACTCATTCTGTGGATACCAGCCAGCCTCTTTTCCCAGCCACCCCTGTCATTGCTCAATGGGCTCATGAACAAAGTGGTCATGGTGGCAGGAATGGAGAGTATGCATGGGCTTGGCAACACAGACTCCCACTCACAAAGGCCAACCTGGCTACAGCCACCACTGAATGTCCAATCTGCCAGCAGCAGAGACTGACACTGAGCCCCTATTATGGAACCATTCCCTGGGGTGATCAGTCAGCTACCTGGGGGCAAGTTGATTACATTGGACTGTTTCCATCACGGAAGGGGTGGCATTTTGTCTTTACTGGAATAGACATTTCAGACACAGATTTGCACACAATGCTTCCTTGCACACAATGCTTCTTTCAAAACTACTACCCATGGACTTATAGAATGGCTTATCTTACTGTCATAGTATTCCACACAGCATTGCTTCTGATCAAGGAACTCACTTTACAGCAAAAGAAGTGTGGCAATGGATCCATGCTCATGGAATTCACTGGTCTTACCATGTTCCCCACCATCCCGAAGCAGTTGGCTTGATAGAACAGTGGAATGGCCTTTTGAAGACTTAGTTAAAGTGACACGTAAGTGACAATGCCTTGCAGGACTGGGACAAAGGTTCTCCAGAAGAATCAGCATTCAATATGAATCAGCATTCAATATGCAGTGCCGTTTCTCCAATAGCCAGAATTGCCAAGTCCAGAAATCAAAGGGTAGAAGTGGAAGAGGCCGCACTCACTATTAATTACCCCTAGTGACACACTAGAAAAATGTTCGCTTCCTGGTCCCATGACTTTATGCTCTGCTGGCCCAAAGGTATTAGTTCCAGAGGAATGCTTCCACCAGGAAGCATACCGATTCCATTGAACTGGAAATTAAGACTTCCACCAGACACTTTGGGCTCCTTATGCCTCTGAGTCAACAGAAAATGAACAAAATTACAGTGTTGGCTAGAGTGATTGATCCAGACTACCAAGGGGAAATTGGACTACTTCCCTACGATGGTGGTAAGAAAGAGTAGTATGTCTGGAATACGGGAGACCCCTTACATAGTCTCTTAGTATTACCATGACCCATGGTTAAGGTCAATGAAAAACTACAACAACTCAATCCAATCAAGACTACTGGTAGCCCAGACCCTTCAGGAATGAAGGTTTGGATCCCCTCATCAGGTAAAGAATCATGACCTGACAAGCTGAGGTGCTGGATAAAGGCAAAGGGAAAATTGAATGTGTAGCAGAAGGTAGTTATAAATACCAGCTATGATCGTGTGACCAGTTACATACATGAAGACTGTAATTGTCATGAGTATTTCCTCCTTATTTTGTTATAAATACATTTGTGTGTGTATCAGATATCTTTGTTTTCTTTCCTCTCTTATTTTCTTATCATGTAACATGAGATATATTGACTTTATATCAATATTTAAGTATTGTCAATTTTACATTATAGTATTTAAGTTATAGGATATAGAGGAACAGTAAACATCACTCAAGGACTTCTACCTCCTCTTCTGGGGAAGAGATTAGCACATTTTCAGTTGTATGCAGGATAATTGTATCATGCTAGGCAGAATTATGACCTTGTTATTGTCTTTATTTGGATATTGAGTATAGTTAAGAGAATGCATGTGGGCACCAAGTTGACAAGGGGTGGACTTGTGATGGTTAATTTTATTTACCAACTTGACTGGGCTAAGAGATGTCCTCACAGCTGGTATGACATTTTTAAAAAGGCAGAGGAAAAATAAATTTTCTTTCTCTGCTTGAGCTGGGATATCCATCTTCTCCTGCCCTTGAACATCAACGGTGCTGGTTCTCAGGCCTCTGGACTCAGACTAGGACTTACACCATTGGCTCCGCTGGTTCTCAAGCCCTCATGCTTAGACCAAAACTACAACACTGGCTTTTCTGGTTCTCCAGCTTGCAGAGGGAGACTGTGGTACTTCTTAGCCTCCGTAATCATGTAAGCCAATTTCTCATAATAAATCTCTTTCTATATATCTATAGGTATATATCCTACTGGATCTGTTTCTCTGGAAAATCCTGACTAATGCATCTTTTGGGGCATTTGACTTTTTTTTTCTTTATGATATTTCCCTTTTTCTGGAGACTTTCAGTGTAATTATCTTTAAAAATCATCCCTACATTATAGTGCTTTTTCACATATATCCATGTCCACCTACCTATATCTACATATCTACATGTTTATATATATACATACCCACATATATGTTTATGTATATGTATGTATGTGTTTGTCCATCATGCTAGGGTTGCAATATCAGAATTACCCTGTATTCTGTGTGGACTCTTCTTGTTATGCAGCTAACCAGAACATCCTTGATTGTTTTCAAGATGTACCCTTGTCTATTCCTTGTCTTTCTTTCCTATTTTGCCTCATTTAAAATTTTTTCTTTTCTACTCTGTTTCCCATCACAGTTAACAGCACTACTGGCTACACAGTGAGTCCCTCCAGCCACTAACCTGGGAGTTGTGCATAACTCTTTACTCCCCTGAGGTTTCCTCACAAGCTTCATCCCATGTATCCTCTGAAATCGAATCAGTCATCACGTCCTGTTAAATCCAACCCTCTAAATACCTCCCAAATCCACCCCATCCTCTCATTCCCACTTCCCGAGTTCAGGATTCCTGATTGCTTTCTTGGGCCATTGCCACAGCTTCATTATCTGTCATTCTGCTTTCATTTTTGCTTTATTCCATCTGCCACACCACCACCACAGGCATCTTTGGAAAACACAGATCTTAGTTCCCTGCTTAAACCCTTGTCATGACTGTCACTGCTTCAGAGTAAAATGAAAGCATCCAGGCACAGCATTTGAAGTCCTTCGTGACAGATCTACATTTACGATCTCTCTAGTCCCACATCCCCGACGTACACACCCACCTTCCCGCCACAGGATCACTTGTAATTCCCTTTGCTACCGGAACAATGGTTCGGGCTACTACGTCAGCCTCAACATTTGTCACATCACTTTCTAAATATTATTTGTAACCTGATCTGGCTTTAGAAGAGCAGTGCATCATTTAAGGCACATCTCACGTCCTCTGTTCTCCCCCTTCCTTGGGCCCAGTAGCATAAAATGGATCATTCTTGCCTTTGTGTCCCCAATTATATTTTGAATGTACCTGTATCATTGTTCAGACTGCACTTCGTTCTACATATTTGTTTATGTCTCTGCCTCCTTTCCCTTAATCCTGCCATCACTAGGCTGACCTCTCTATAGATACGAAACATTTCTTATTCCTCTGGTATTTATATTACACCACATGTTGCCCGGCTCATAGCAAGAATTCCATCATAAATATGAATATTTTCTGAATAATTTGAATACAATGAATTCAGACAAAATTTCAGATATATTAAGCATAACTTAAACTTGCTTTCTTGACTTGTGATTTTGTTAGCCTTATTCTAGTTGTTTGAATTATAAAAGTGCTTAAGTTTTGGGTAAATGAAAATTTTCTGTGTTTCTTTTCTACTTGATATAATAACCAAATCTTTATATAATGAGCACCTTAGTGCTTCTGTGGAATAGCAGATTTGCAAGCCAATACAGTTACATTTCAGATGTCCAGAAGCCAGATATCTGGCAAAAATTGAAAGCCACTGCCCAGTGAATAACAAAATGTTGCAAAATTCTTGCCCTAAAATACCTACTTAGAAAACTCATCTCTTAGAACTTTGTATTCCAAATCTGCAACAAACTACAGATAGAAACTTAAAATGAGAGAGAGGAACTGCTACAGGCAAACCTGTAAGATACAGCAAGAAATGACAGCTGTTAGCCAGAAAGAAGATATAAAATTAAGAAAAGCAGACCTACGACTTTAAAAGGAAAATTATCCAGGGCCAGTAAAAGTAGGAATAAACAGCAGCTCCACCTTAACTAGCCTGTGCACAGCACATATATAGTATATAGTGTATGGCTATTATTTACATTGGTGACCATTGATGACATTAGTGACTATACTTTTTCAATTAAAATTATATTCAGTATAGTCTGTACAAAAAGAAAAGTACTGGTATAAAAAATTTTAGAATTTTTTAAGGTTATTAATTTTTTAAAACTGTTGAAATCTTTTTATCTAAGATATCCAGAATTACACATCCTTAAGTCTTTAATATGAATAAATACTAAATAAAGGTATCATTTATTCAATATCTAAACACTATACATGCTGCACTTTACACTAGAGCTTATAGAATAAGTAGTAGTATGCCCATTTTACAGATTAGGAAACCAAGGCTCAGAAAGCCTAAGTAAATTGCCAAAGGTCACACAGCTAATAAGCAGCTAAACAGAGATTTGATATAAGATACTTTTCATTCTTGTCATCATTTGAATTTGAATGACTGCAAGTTCATAAGATTATTATTTATTAATAAATTGATCTGTAGAAGTTCAACTCCAGTGCTTCTTTTCAATTCACAAATATGTGCCACAGTTGAGTTTCCAACAAAGTGAAAAAAACACTTAAAATAATTTTTTTTCACCAAGATAACCTCAGCAAAAGCAGAAATCATCCAGGATGAAATGTTTATTATATGCCATGCCTATTTGCAATAGGGGTATAAATATTAATATTTACTGAAATTAGTTGTTATGACAAAGCACATGAGGATATTGCTGTTTCTCACAGGCAGTCAAGAGTTGAGCATATTTTCTAGTTTGGATCTAAAAAGTCAATTGTCTACAAACAACAATGGTTCTTCTAAATGAAGACATACAAAATACAATGGCAAGAAACTTAAAAGCCAAAACAGCTGCCAGAACAGGTATCTTAAGGAAAAAAAATTGGGAGGGACAATTTTAATTTTAAAAAATGATTGATATTAAACTGTTAGTGTGATAGTTAAAACATTAGAAATGCCCCCAAGAGTCATTTATTTAAGGGCTTTGTTCTTGAAAGTCATTACATTATTCCAATAAAGATGAAAGAGGTTATTTTCTCTAAATTATTTAGATGTAAGAGTTAGCCTTCAGACAGGTGTTCTATTTATGCAGATGGCAAAATAAATTATTCAGAAATAGAGACAGGTAAAACAGATGGAAAAGCAGAGTAAACCAAGAAAGCCATGAGCAGCTGCTTAACAGGTCCCCAATAAAGCACCCAGGTCTATACCATGGTCCAAGTTACCTTGTTAGGAAGAGTTCTAGATACGTGCACTGTTGTCCACTTCTCAAAAACACCTTTGGGATGTTGCACCCATTTCAGTGATATTATATTTAAAGTATGTCACCTAAAATTCTCTTGGAAATTTAATTTTAAATGTCTTCACCTACACTGTAAAATATTCCTAAGGGCACTTTTCCTACCAAATCTGAGACTGATTTGCATTTCCAAATCAACTGAGACTCTGTTTAAAAAGTGATTCTTATCTGGGCACTATCCAAACTGAATTTGTCTGACATTACTCACCCGAAACACATTTTACTATTACCATATGACCAAGCATTGTGCAAGGACCATTACTTCCCTAGAAGAGCTTTTTGTCTAACAGGGGAGACAGATTATGTAAGCAAATAATTACAATTTAATAAGACAGGCTACGATTGTTGCGCTGGCTTCTCAACGGTGGCTTTGGCCCCATTTCACTTATGCTGTCCTTTATTTAATATTCTTCCTTTAAATAAACTTGCTATCATAACCTAATATGTTTATGTCAAAAGTATATTTTATATCATTTCTACCTATGGAAAATCAGCAACACTTGCCAATAGTGACAGCAACTCATAAAAATTAAATGTATAACCACTGAAGTGGAGTCCCCCAATCCCCTTGCACAACATCAGTGCAATGCATAGGATAGAGGGGGCCCTTACTGATCAGGCTAAGGATGCTTAAAGGATTCATTGTTTCATGTAAAGAATATGTGCTAAGTGCCTATTAGGTGCCAGGAACTATTCTCTGGTGGTGATAATAATCTGTTTAGGGACTTCAAATGGCATAATGACAGAGACAGTTTTGCATTTAGAAAGTTTGGATTCTAATTTGGTTTGGAAGGTTAATTGAAAGAGAGCTGAGACTAAGAGAGCAGGGGTTAGTTGTCTACTGCAAGTCCAGACAATAAAGACCCAAATAATGACAGTAATAGTTGCCATAGACGGAGATAATCACCTTAGTGTATGAGGAGGGGGTGCTGTCAATAAGACTCTGGGACTATTTGGTTTTGGGGAATAAGGGAGAGGAAGGTGTCAAGAGGATCACCAGGTTTCTGGCGTAGGTAAGTGAGTGTAGTTTGGTATCATATTACTGATTCATCTGGTACCTGGAACGTTTAATGGATCATTAAAGGTTGTTATTTCCACCTTAGAGATTTACTGAAGAGATATTGTGGTATTAAGTTCACAATGCACCACTGTAAGAGTAAGTTTATTAAAATAACTGTGTGGATTTTGGTGGGTTGGGGCAGAGAGATAAATTGAATTAATTGAATTAAGACATGAAGTAGATCCCAAACTGCAGTCTGTCTTTCTGAAAATTGAAATCATTCAAAGACTTTGTACAGAGGCAGTCTAAGATGGCTGCGGACTCAAGGTTAAGCTCCCTTGACTGGCTATAAGAAAATAAAAATACAAAACTCTGAAGAAATAATGTGGTCCTTGACTTGCTCATTCTTCTTTTAAAGAAAAAATAAGAATTGTTACAAATGATAAAGAACAGATGGCAAAATCCTTGCTACTCCAGATAATGTCACTGGAAGCATGTGCTCATCCTTCAGGTGTGGCCTCCACTTCTCCTGCATCAGTCAACAATACATATTCCTGGTGAAGCAAGCAAAGGTATAAAGATACCTAATTATTACTCACAACAGAGATGTCAGTCAACACAGGACGGCCATGTTCACCTTCTGTCAACAGGAACAGGATCCTGGTACAGTCGTTCTTTGCTGTGTGATCCAACAGGTTATTCTCTAGCCATTCTTTAGAGTAAAAGCAAACAAGCCAGATAAATAGTCACTCTCAGTAAATTGACATATAAATTATGGGACACCCTATGCATACTCTTAAGGTAATTACTTTCATCATTATAAAACCATCATTTAATCTTTTAGGTAGGACATATTGAAAGCTGGAGATTTATGCATATGATAGATAGAGTGGAGAGTCAGAAAGCAGAATACACTAAGAGTGTTTAAATGTTTAGGATCTTGGTATCTCTGAAATTTGTTTTCTGTAGAGAAGTGATCCAGAGAGAACAAACGACAGGCATAACTAGAAAGTGGCAAGAGTTGAGGGGAAGACCCAGACATGCTGATTTGTAATCCATTTCATACTAACGAAAAGCAGTTTTCCTGAATGTCTCCCAGGCATGCATCCAGCTTTAAGCAATTAAATTCAAACATATATCTACTCTTTAGGAAGACCAGAGCCTATACCCACAGCCCCAGGCAGTCGTCTTTCACATGTGGCTCCAATAGTATTGTTGGGAAAACAGCTCAAAGTGCCAAAGACATTTAGACAGGATCCAAAGCATCACCTTTATATAGAAGGCACAGTGCATCGAATTTTTAAAATGTATTAATTTCTACAGGGAATTCTTAGAATTTCATTGTAACAAAATCGAACTTCACCATTAATGAGAGAATGACTTTCAAGCAAATCTTTGATCCTGGGAAATCATTCTGGTTCTGTGAAAGAGCTAGTGTGCATACGTTTACAAAAATGAACCTAACATTTAAACACTTCACAGAATCTCACTTCAGAAAGGGGGGCTCAAAATGGCTAATCAGAAATTTTTTCCTCTGAGAATTGCCTTTAAAAGAAAGCTAAACCAGATCCCACCAACTTTTTATTGCTAACATAATTCAGAAGCTTTTCTTCCGCAGGACACTTGGAAACCTATCTTTATAGTGCCTGGGGCTGAGGAGTAGGAGTTGGAAAATGAAATGCTATTTGGATATTTCCATGAGCAGCAAAAGAAACACCCTAAAGTGCCCAACTGAATTTTTATTTTAGTTCTTGAAAAAATGAATGGTATATACATATAACATAACCATATCAAAGTTAATATCACAGCCCTTAGTTAGACAACAACAAAAAATGGTGTCAATTTCATTTTGTTTAATGAAAGTATGAGAGTTTACTATGTGCCTAGCCCAATGCTGAGCAAATGATAGAGAAATAGATAAACACAATCAGCAACTCCTAAAGATTTTATAATGTAATGCAAATGACAGACATAAAAATAAAAAATAGGAAGATGTACTGAACATGAAAGTATTAATATTTACATCTGTCCTGGAACTGTGTTAGTGAGTCCTATCTTGATCTGGAGAATAGAGGGAAGTATTAGAAATCCTCTCTGTGTGCACTAATTCATTTGCTCAACCATTTAACCACTCACTCAGCAAACATTTATCAAGGATCAACTGCATGAATGAAACAAAGTCCCTGGCCCAATAAAGCTTCTTTCTAGTGAAAGAAGACAGATAATAAGAAATAAATAAACAAATACGTGATTTTTCTCATTTAGTAACAGTACTATGCAAAAAAGTCAATGGAGTAAATAGGGTAAGTGTGCAAGATCATAAGAGCAGGCCCCACTAATGAGACCTGAGCTGAAAAGAGAAGGTATCGAGGAAGCGAGCTATGTGAGTATCTAGGAAAAGAATATTCAAGACAGCAGGTGCAAAGGTCCAGGAAGGCCCACTTAACTGGAAAAATGAGCAGAGAGCACAGTGGTAGAAAATGAGGTTAGAAAAGTAATTTGAGAATAGATGGAGATTTAGAACATCTTCACTAATGAAAGTCATTAACTTGACTATTAGGTTATATATCGATATAAATCTCCATTATGTCTAATAGGCAAACAATTGATAGGTAAAATCACAAAGGATCTTCCTAGGAAAAATATATTAAAATTAATATTTTAGTCCTTGACAATCCTATCACAACCTATAGAATGACTCAGGGACAATGAATAAAAATCAAAAGAAAAAGAAAAAATGAATAAAATGTTATGCCAACTTTCAAGAAACTCACAGTTCAGTAGATTCCTCTAACCCTTACAACAACATAATGAATTAAGTACTATTACCCCCATTTTTAATTGAGGGAACTAATGCGAGTAGCATGCCCTAAATTATGTACATAGTAGACAAACCAGAATTTAATACCAAATCTTTTAAGTCTTGTGCATTTTCATTCTAAAATGGGCCTACCTAAAAATGTCACCTTTTCTCTTGGCCCTACCTTTGTAGAAATTGATTTAAGCCAATTCACTTTGAAAGTCATATAAAATAGAACTATTTCACAACTGTGTGCTTTTTTATAGAAGAGTAAGAACTAAAGGTAGAATGTTTTTAATTGTGTCTATAAGATCTTAATATGTTAGTTTGACATTATAGGAAAAAAGTCTCTGTATGACATTTAAAAGTACTGAAAATTTGTTGCAGAGAAAGTCTATTTTGACTTGTGACATAATAAGAAATAAAAGTAGGAATTCTTATTGTCTAGCAATTTTTGTTGTTGGAGCAATTTGTTTAGAACAAACACTTTTTCAAAAGGAGAAAACATTTAAAAACTAGCAGAAGTCTACTTTCCCAATAGCTTTAAATAAATCCCTAAGATTTTTTTTTGAATATAAAGAAAAATGCTTAATAACTCCATCCTAATATTCTGTGCTGTCCCACAAAGATGTGGTGAGATTTCAGAGGAAAAGCAAAAACAATAAAATTAATAATGAAGGTAAATCTTCATAAGCTAATTTCTTATAAGCAATATCATTGCAACACTAAAATATACACAAGGTTAAAATTCACCTTCTTCTATGTGGATCTCTTTCTTGCATTCTGATGGAGCAGGGGTGTCTTGGGGAGAAGATAGTGAAAATTTTTTAAAAAAGGGTATGTGTTCATTCACAACTGTGATATTACTAGCTCCTTCTTTGAAGAGCTAAAATTTCCCCTGCAGTTAGATGTTCCTCTTCTTTATCATGCTTTGTGATCAGATAAGCAAGAGACATCACATGTGTCCTTTCCCAGCCCGAGGGCTGTATCAGAAAAAATACCCTCTTTCTTTGATTTAGCTTGCCATATGCATTAATATTTTCACATCATGAGGTTCTTTGCTGCTTGAAAAATTAGCACAAGTGAATACTTTTAATTGGCCCTGACTGGTTGAACTCAGGAAAGGTGTCGATTACACAATCTTTTTGATTTCCAGGATTTACAGAGGACACATTGTCTGAGACATAGTCACATTTTATTAATATTTTCTGGTTTACTTTTAAAGATTTATACATCGAAGCAGTAAGACATTTCAGAATATTTTCATGAGGGGATCCTTGACTCATTTAAGTGTTTATAGTTCAGGATGAAAAAAATTTAAAAGAATATTAGCAGGAGTGGAAATGTAGAAGAAATACCGGCTAGAAAAGAGAAGAGCCAAATGCTGGATCTCTCACTGTGAAACTGGTGATGGTGGTAGTGGTGTTGAACCATTATCTATAAGCTTCCTCCAGAGCTAAGATTCCAAAAGATGTGCTAGCCAGTGGTAAACTTCTTGCTCCAATGTCCAGGTTTGCTGTTCATCTATAGCTTTGTCATTAAGCAATGTTCAACTGTTTCACTGAATCTCTGTTCTGGCAATGCTAGAGAACACTCCAGTGAAGGGGAAGTGCCCTTTATCAAGGAAAAAATGTGTTAAGTTGCTGTTATCTACTTGGAGACTTTACTTTCATGGAAATTATTTCCTAAAATGGGTGTAGGCTTGTCCATAACTTTGGGGAGGGAGATATATAAGTCTTGTATTTTAACGTTTAATTCCTCCAAATGTAAGTATAGATATATTTGTATCTGTCAGTTTTTTAAAAAACATTCTCATTATTTCAACAATTTAATTTTGATATGTGTTTGGCTGTAACTGCTCCATATGTGACAAAGTTTTTTATTATCTATACTCTGACATTTCCCACAAATATACAGTCACAACAAAGATTTAAGTTTGGCAGTATTCCTTGAAACTACAGTTTCTTGAACAAGCTCTTAACCTGCTGGGCTACACAATGTACTAGTACAATGAAATCAATCTTGCAATCCTAGTGAAAGTCGGATTTTTCCTATTCTTTTCATTGATTTTGAAGAGTAGTTTATATTTTCTAGATGGACAGTGACTTTTTATTCGTTTCTCATTTTATTGCTTTGTGATCAAAGAATATGGTCTCTAATTTTTGCTTCCTTCAATTAGTTGAGATTTTCTTTTTTTTTTTTATTTCAGCATATAATGGGGGTACAGATGTTTAGGTTACATATGTTGCCCTTGCCTCCCCTCCCCCCCAAGCCCGAGTTTCAAATATG
>NW_012133858.1:20860723-20861298 GCF_000956105.1 Propithecus coquereli | reverse complement strand
TTATTTTACCCAAATCAAGAGTCTTTTATTAGTAGGAATACATTTATTGTAATTACTTTTATGCTTGGACTTCTTCTTGCCATTATAATTTAAATATTCTATTTGTCTTGTTTTGTCATAGATTGCATTTTTATCCATATTCTTTTGTTGTGTTTGATTAAGGGTGGGGTAGAATTATTGTATTAATTTGGGAGTAAGAAAGATCTGTTCTATTGGCCTCTCTACCTGGTTTAAAATTTATGCATTCTATTTCAATTTTTCCAGTTTTTACCCTTGTATTTCAAACACATATATTTAATGTATATTTTCTATCAGTGGCAAGATTTAATTAGAAATGAGGTCTCCTGACATGCTTTCATAATGCTATACAGCTTATCTATTGGATTGTGTGTGTGTGTGATGTCAATTTTGAAAAACTATTGAATTTTTGAATTGGTAACACACACACACAAAAAATTCAAAAGGCACAAAGAGAAATGCAGTCAAATATGTTCTCCTCACTCTCTGTCTCCCAGTCTTCCAGTTCACTACCCTAGAAGTAATTGCTAGCACCAATTTCTTGTATATTCTCACAG
>NW_012133858.1:20780227-20860328 GCF_000956105.1 Propithecus coquereli | reverse complement strand
ACTACTATTTTTATTTTCTTGCAGTGTTCCAGAGTTTTTCAGTACAATACAAATGTATGCATTTTCCTCCTCCTTATTCACAAAAGATAACATAATACAGTTGGCCCTTGAACAACACCAGTTTGAACTGTGTGGATCCACTTGTACATGGGGTTTTTTTAATAACTATCTTGGAAATTTTTTTGGAAATTTGTGACAATTTGAAAAAACTTGCAGATAAATCACATAGCCTAGAAAGAGTGAAAAAATTAAGAAAAAGTTAGGTATGTCATGAATGCATAAAATATATGTAGACACTAACCTAGTTTATCATTTACTACCATAAAACATACACAAATTTATTATAAAATGTTAAAATTTATCAAAACTTACATACGCCAACACAGACCATACACGGAGCCATTTGCAGTCAAGAGAAATGTAAACAAATGTAAAGATGCAGTATTAAGTCATAACTACATAAGGTTTATTGTAGTACATTGTGTACTACTGTAATAATTTCATAGCCACCGTCTGATGCTTTTGCAGCACGCTCAAGGGTTACCAGTATCTGCTTAAACTGCTGTGATGCTAATCATCTCCACATGAGCAGTTCATCTCTCCGGTAAATTGCATATGGCAGTAAAAAGTGATCTCTCTGAGTTCTCATGTATTTTTCGTCATGTTTAGTGCAGTACTGTAAACCTTAAATAATACCATGGGATCCATACGCAGTGCTACTAGCAATGCTGAAAGTGCTCCCGAGAATGGAACTGGAGGCCACTATCCTAAGTGAAGTAACCCAGGAATGGAAAACCAAAGACTGCATGTTCTCACTTGTGAGTGGGAGCTAAACTATGGGCATGCATGGCTATACTGAGTGACACAGTAAACATTGGAGACTCCGAAGGAGATGTGAGGGGGATGAGGGATGAAAGACTACCTATTGGGCACAATGTTCACTATCTGGGTGATGGATACAATAAAAGTCCAGACTTCTCCACTCTACAGTATATCCATGTAACAAAAAAGTACTTGTACCCCCTTAAATTTATTGAAATAAAAACAAATTAAATAACTGGAGAAAAAACTGTTCCCAAGAAGCAGAGAAAAGTCACTATGTCACAAGAAAAAAAAGTGGATAAGTACTGTAGATTTAGGTATACAGCTGCGGTTGCCCACCATTTCAGACAGATGATTCACCTTGTAAAAAGATGATGTAAACTTCCAGTGTCAATAAATCTAGTACAGTACTGTTAATGTGTTATTTCTTATTATTTTCTTAATATTTTCTTTTCTCTGGCTTACTTTATAAGAATACAGTATACACTACATGCAGCATACAAACTATGTGTCAATCAACTGTTTAAGTTATTGATAGGGCTTCAGGTCAACAGTGGGCTGTAGTAGCTAAGTTTTGGGTAGTCTAAAGTTACCTATGGAGTTTCGACTACTTGGGGAGTTGGCGCCCCTGCCCTCATATCATTCAAGAGTCGTCTCTATATACTTGCCTCCTCGCCTTTTCACTTAACAATATATTTTCAGGAAAATTTCAATATCTTACCCGTAGAGTTTCTACATTCATTTTTACAATGGAATAGTATTTCATAATTTGGATGTGCCTTACTTTATTTAATCAGTCTGCTATTAATAGACATTTGGCTTATTTCTAACATTTTGCAGCTCAAAAAACACTTCAATGAATAGCCTTTTTCATATATTATTTTACTCACTTTGCAGGTGTATCTGTGCAAGTAAATCATTTACGTGCCAGAATATCTGTAGGATAAATTTCCTACATGTAGGAATTTTAGGATGTAGAATTGTGCTTTATTTAAATGTATGTTTTCCCCTTTATGGATGTACTATATTTATTCAACTGGTTTCCTACTGGTAGATATTTTGGTTGTTTTCAATATTTTGTGCTAATACAAAAAAATATACAATTATTTTTGTTAGGTAGATAGGATCTCCAGCTGTTCTTGTGACAAGGATTCCCTGCTTTGGCACTGTCTCAAGCAATTGCTCCACCTGGGAAGAAGGATAAGGGTGGGCACTTCATTTTGGTGTTGCCCCCACCCTTAATCCTATCCAAGGCAACTGCTACACTTGGGGAAGGAGGGAATGCTTTATCAATCTGGGAATTCTCCAGCCCAGGCATGATAGGATTTAGAAAGTGACCTAGAGCAACCTAAGGGTAATTATTATGCCATTAGCTTGAATCTGCATTATGGTTCACCCCTCCCAGCTAGGCTTTCTCAGAGGGAGCTTGTGTACGCAGATGGAATTTTGAGGACACCTGTCACTTTCCAAATCCTATCATTCCTGGGTTGGGGAATTCTCAGATTGATAAAGCATTTCCATGTATTTTGTTTGTATACACACAAGTAAAATTTCATTTGTGTGTGGGCATATTGGTAAGCTAACTTCATAGAAGTGTGATTGCTGGGTTGAGGTCACTTTATAACTTGACATGTCTTGCCTAACTACTCTAACTGCTATCCATACAGATGTTACTGTCTTACTCTCACTAGCACCATTTGGGAGGCCTATTTTCTGATTCTCTCACCAAATCAACATGTTATCAAAGCACTCAAACTTTAATACTAATCTTATGAGTGAAAAATGTTATCTAACTGTACTTTTAGTTTGCGTTTTTTATAACGTGAATGGAGTTGGACACATTTTTAAATATTTAAGAACCATTTATATCCTCTTATCCTTACCCATTTTTCTATTATATTGTTGGTCTTTTATTGATTTATAAGAACTCTTCATATATTGAGAATATTCATCTTTTGTGACAAACATTTAATATCCAAAATCTCTCATTGTTTATTTTTGATGAATACATAATCCCTTAGAAATCTCTAATATTAATTGCACTTATTGAAATTTTTTCTTCTGTTTATTCTATTACTCAAGAATGTGGTCTGATCTTTAAGAATCTCTGTACACCTACTCATTGTGTTTACTTTAAGCCAGACTCAGTGATTGTGGAGGAAAGATAGGATGTATTGCCAAGAGCCTGGCAGCATTTTATCTTCTGGATGTGGAAGCTCCCCACCCTTCTTTCGGGGAGAGAAGTAAATGCCTTGTGCAATACCTGCCCTTCTGGCCCCAGAACACTCTTACTTGGCCAGCCAGCTCAGCTGCTGTCTACCTTAGCACAGGTAGGAAAGAAAAGAGGCAGGGACTGCCCCACAGCAATAGTGGGGGTTGCCAATTACATATTCTGATGCGTGCCTGGTCCTTCCTTCTCCTTGTAACCACTGACTGAGCTTGGGCTTCCCCAGAACTGTTCCTACTTGAGTATAGGCATATCTCATTTTATTGCACTTCAAGATACTGTGTTTTTTATAAATTGAAGGTTTGTAGCAACCCTGCATTGAGCAAATCTATCAGTGCTGTTTTTCCAACAGCATGTGCTCATTTTGTCTGTCTGACACTTTTGGTAATTCTAGCAATATTTCATACTTTCTCATTATTATTATATCTGGTATGGTGATCTGAGATCAGTGCTCTTTGATGTTACCATTGTAATTGTTTTGGGGTGCCACGACTGAGTTGATACAAGACAGCAAACTTGATCAATAAATGTGTTTGTTCTGCCTGCTCCACCAACCGGCCTTTCCCCTGTCTCATTCCCTCTCCTCAGGCCTCCCTATTCCAAGACACAATAATATTTGAAATTAGGGCAGTGGCCTCTATGTGTTCAAGGGAAGGAAGAGTTGCACATCTCTCGCTTCAAATCAGAAGCAAAGAATAATGAAGTTTTGTGAGGAAGGCATGTCAAAAGCTGAAATAGGCTGAAAGCTAGGCCTCTTGTGCCCAGTTAGCCAAGTTGTGAATGCAAACTGAAAGTTCTTGAAGAAAATTAGAAGTGCTACTCCAGTGAACATGTGAATGATAAGAAAGTAAAACAGCCTTTTGCTGTTATAGAGAAAGTTGTAGTGGTCTGGATAGAGGGACAAACCAGCCACAATATTATCCACAACATTCCCTTAAGCCAAAGCCTGGTCAAGAGCAAGGCTCTAACTCTCTTCAATTCAGTGAAGGCTGAAAGAGGTGAGGAAACTGCAGAAGAAAAGTTTGAAGCTAGCAGCGGTTGTTTCATGAGCTTTAAGGAAAAAAGCCAATTCTGTAACAGAAAAGTGCAAGATAGAACAGCAAGTGCTGATTTATTAAATAGAAGCTGCAGCAAGTTTTCCAGAAGATCTATCTAAGATAATTGATGAAGGTGGCTATACTAAATGACAGATTTTCAATACACATAAAATAGTCTTCTATTGGAAGAAGATAACATCTAGGACTTTCACAGCTAGAGAGAAGTCAATACCTGGCTTCAAAGGACAGGCTGACTCTTGTTAGGGGCTATTACAACTGGTGACTTTAAATTGAAACCAATGCTCATTTATCATTCTGAAAATCCTAGGACCCTTAAGAATTATGCTAAATTTATTCTGCCTGTGCTCTACAAATGGAATAACAAAGCCTGAATGAGAGCACATCAGTTTATAGCATGGTTTACTGAATAATTTAAGCCCACTGTTGAGATCTACTGCTCAGGAAAAAAGATTCCTTTCAAAATATTACTGCTCATTGACAGTGCACCTGGTCACCCAAGAGCTCTGATGGGAATGTACAAAGAGATTAATGTTTCTTTCATGCCTGCTAACACAACATCCATTCTGCAGCCCATGAATTGAGGAGTAATTTCAACTTTCAAGTCTTAATATTTAAGAAGTACATTTCATAAGGCTATAGCTGCCATAGATAGTGGATTCTCTGATGGATCAGGGCAAAGTAAATTGAAAACGTTCTGGAAAGGATTCACCATTTTAGATGCCATTAAGAACCATTCGTGATTCACAAGAAGACGTCAAAAAATCCACATTAACAGGAATTTGGAAGAAGTTGATTCCCACCTTCATGGACGACTTTGAGAGGTTCGGGACTTCAGTGTAGGAAGTCATTGCAGATGTGGTGAAAAAAGCAAAAAAACAAGAATTAGAAGTGGAGCCTGAAGATGTGGCTGAATCGCTGCAATCTCATGATAAAACCTGAACAGATGAGGAGTTGCTTTGTATGGATGAGCAAAGAAAGTGGTGTCTTGAAATGGAATCTATTCCTGGTGAAGATGTTGTAAACATTGTTGAAATTACAACAAAGTATTTAGAAGATTAGATAAACTTAGCTGGTAAAGCAGTGGCATGGTTTGAGGGATTGATTCCAATTTTGAAAGAAATTCTGTGGGTAAAATGTTATCAAACAGCATTGCATACTACAGAGAAATCTTTCGTGAAAGAAGAGTCAATCGATGCAGCAAACTCATTGTTGTCTTATTTTAAGAGTTTGCCTCAGCCAGTTCAACTTTCAGCAACCAGCACCCTGATCAGTCTGCAGCCATCAACATCAAAGCAAGACTTCACCAGCAAAAAGATTAGGACTTGCTGAAGGATCACATGATCATTCATTTTTTTAGCAATAATGTATTTTTAAATTAAGGTATGTACTTTTTAGACGCAATGCTATTGCACAATTAATAGACTACAGTATACTGTAAACATAACTTTTATATGCACCAGGAAACAAAAAAAATATTGTGTGACTTGCTTTATTGCAATATTCACTTTATTGCAGTGGTCTGAAACCAAATTCACAGTATCTCCAAAGTATACCTATACTTCTGTGTGCATGTTACGGGCCATATTTTCTACATGTTATTTCCCCATGACCTGATCCTATATAGTCATTTTGTTTGGTTGGTTTTGTTTTTGTTTTAATATTTAGGAATCCTCCAGATTTCTGGTCTGCTATTATCATTTTCTTGATTCTCAGTACAGTTACTGATTTTTCACTCTGAAATACTGTTTCTATCACTTTGTGGCATTTTTGGCAGCAAGAGAGGTGTATGCTCAGGATACTGTCTTAATATAATGTCCCCAAATTACTTTGAAAACCCAAAATGTAGGAACAGTACCTGCCTTTTCAACTGCGTAACTTTGCTCACTCTGGGCTTCTTGAGGTCAGGGATGATAAAATAAATAACTTGAGACTTACTTAGTGTGGTGTCTGGCTCATAAGAGGAATCCAATAAATGTTTATTGCATGATGAAAGGAAGGAAAGAAGGAAGAAAAGAAGAAAGGAATTGTAAGAATTATTTCTATTAGGGTAAATTCAACATGTTTTTATTGAATATATTACTACATGCCAAGTGCCTCTAGGCACAAGTGTTATAAAGATGAATAAAACATTTTCCTTGCCCTCCTAAAGCATATGTATGTGGGCAGGGGAGGTAGTAAAGATTAGAAGCATGCTTCTTAAAGTCTAAGGTTAATATCCTAAGGAAAAAAATCTAATAGAAATACGTCGTAGCTAAATCTACAGGTTTTAGAGGAGAGCAGAGAAGGTAATTACTTGGTAATTTGGACAAATAGAGAAGCTTATTTCTAGGTGACTAAAACTAGAGGTGGAGGAGGGAGAGAATAGAGGTCTAAACCACATGTTTTATTATATGCACAGAAAAGGTTTTGCAGATGTATCACCAACTTTTCCATATACTCAGTCATAAAAAGGAGCAATAACTGCATATGTTAAAAAGATGGCTTAAAAGTAAATTTTCTTGGAAATACAGATGACAGATAAACTATAGCAGGCAAAAATTGTTTCAAATATTAAAACAAATTAACTTTGGAATTTTGTTAATTTTAAAGTAAATTCTGCTTATGAAGCATATGAGACTTGTGCTTTTAGGTAGCCTATTGATGCACTGAAGTTATGCTAGCAAAGTGGTTCAATATTAGCAAGCGAGAGGTTTGCTTCTCTGGTGGGTGCCCCACTCTGAAAAACTCAATCACAAACTTCTGTCCTCCAGCATGAATGAATACTCTAGGGTGAACAGCTCCTGCCAGCTTAGCCTGATACAAAGAGCAGAGGCAGGAACCCTGCAACCAGGAATCTGAGAAACAGGGAAGGCATAGAGGATGAAAAGAAAGCAGGCAGCAGAGAGGCCAAGGGAAGAGAGATTCCTGTGCATGCATCTAAGGTCGATTCTATGATCTGAAAGGTAACAAAAGGCACTAAACCCTAAAAGGATGTTTTCCAACGTCCTCCAAATGTTGCCATCTCATATTCTATGGCATGTAAGGTTGGGTTGATGACAAATAAGCCTACCACATTTTCTTCCAGATACTGTAAAGCACAGTGGTGAGGCAGCACTGCAGAGGTAGCCAGCATGTGGCGATAGTTTTGCAGGATGGGGTGGGACGAGAACAGAGAAGCACTGTAGGTAGCTGGTAGTCAAGAGAACCAGCACTGGGGACAAACACCTGGAGAGTGCTATCAAGCTACTCAGCTTCTTTGTGCCTCAACTTCCTCACCTATAAAATGGAGGAATTAGCCAGGCATGGTGGGGTGCACCTGTAGTCCCAGCTACTCAGGAGACTGAGGCAAGAGGATCCGAGGCAAGAGGATCACTTGAGCCCAGGAGTTTGAGGTTGCAGTGAGCGATGATGACACCAATACACTAGCCTGGGCAACACAGCAAGAACCTGTCTCCAATCAATCAATCAATCAATTGGAGGAAATAAATGTAATTAGCTCTTATGGTTGTGGTCAGGACTAAACAAAATCATATACTTAAAACTCTTAGCATAGTTTTTGGCATAAAACAAAAATTCAACATTGTAATCTTTTTTTATGATTAATTTCTTCATATCACCTAGCTGCAATACCTTAAATTGGCTCTTCTTAAAGTATAGTCTGATGATCCCAGAGGGCTCTGAAACCCTGAGGGTGTCACAAGGTCCAAAAAAATCTATATAAATATTATTTTCAAAATAATACTATTTTCATAATGACAATAAATACATGATTTGCCTTTTTACTCTCATTCTCTCATGAATGTACAGTGAAGTTTTCGAGTCTACACAGCACGTAGTACTATAATAAATTAAATGCAGAAGCAGATATGAGAATCTAGCTATCTTCTGTAAGCCACACATTAAAGAGATTTGCAAAAATGTAGAACAATGCAACTCTTCTGATTAAATGTTTTTGCTTTGAAAAAAATAGTTATTTTTCATGAAAATATGTTAACATGCAATGAGTTTATCATTGATATTTTAAACGAATTAATAAAAAAACATGTTACAAATGCTTTGGTTTTAATTTCTAATATAAATAGTAAAGATAAATATATGAGACCTACATAGATAAAATGTTTTTGGATTCCTTACTAATTTTTGAGACTGTAAAGAAGTTCTGAGACCAATAATTTTCAGCCCTTCTGCCTTAAATCACACAGGTAATCATTAGGATAAGGATAATTCTGTTTCTATATGTAATGACTTTTGGTCTACATTTTTCATTTACAAAGTTCATAGGATACTTCAGAGCATAAAATAAGCAAAGAGAAGGATTACGTATCCTATAATCAAACCAGCTTGTGATAGTTATTATTAATATGTTGGCACCAGGATACAATATTGGTGTTTAGTCCATGCATATATCATGCATATAGAATTAAAATGGAATGTGGTACATAATATTTTAAAACTTTTTAATTTAAAATATATTATAAAATCAATCTATGTCACTAAATGTTCTCCTACAATATCTTTTATAATGACTGAATTATCATTTATTTAATTAAGCTGCTAATTTTGGCCTCTTATGTTTCTTACATTTTTTTATGGTATACATAATGTGACAGTAAATATCCTTTTCATACATACTTGATTATTTCTTAGAATAAATTCCTAGAAGTAACATTAAGGCTGTATATATTTTAAGGCTCCTAATATCTGCTGCCAAATTGCTCTTCAGAAATGTTGTACCAGCACATTAGCAGTTTATACTTGACACTCTTGCATTATTTCATATCTTTGCCAATCTGATAGCTTTAAAGTGGTATCTCATTTTTGTAATTTACATTTCTTTGATTACTAACGTGTTTGACTATTTTTCATATGTATCTTGGCCTTTTATATCTCACTTTCTGTAAAATGCCTATTAGAATAATGCATTTTTATTGAACTGATGTGAATTCTAAAAGCTGCCCACTTGTCTCAAGTATTAGTTTACATACTAGAAATTCTAGCTTATAAAACACTAATGATTCTATAGCTAATATAGTTTTTATGTCTTTATAAAGATATATGAAATTCTACTGGGTAAATATAGTTGCTGCAAACCCCCCTGCTATGTTTTATCTCTGTGAACATCTGAATTTCAAATAAACAGATGACACCCATCCATATGACCTAACAATTAGGACTACTTTAAATGGAACCATGGAAATTACAACATGCTATTCAAAAGTAAATAATACTACTTTTTACTTCTAAAAATTACTTTTTTAATATTTTAAAATATTCAAAAATAAGTAAGAATAAATATTATCATGTAAACCTTTTTGGTCACGACTAATTCCCGAGCCCATCATGATACTATCCAAGTCCGGCAAAGCTCTCAGGAATGTCAAGTAATGAGGAAAGGCACCAAGCCTAGGTAGCACAGGAAAGAGAGAGATATCTAAGCATGGGAATGGCAGTTTCACAAGATGGGATAGGACAGGGTAGAGTAGGAGGAGAGCACAGGATAGGATAGAGCCACCTGGCGCCCTGGCAAACAATGGTATCCACAGAGTGCTGGGCGGGTGTGGGCTGAAGCAACAGAGTGTCAGGCAGTGGGTCAATCCACCAGTTGAGCTACTGCAGCCTCAGAGTTCCAGCATGCACTTCCTCCTCTCTCTCAGCCCCTCCCTATCCACTATCTGGGGCCAAAGTAAGCAAGAAAGGACTGTTGAGGAAGAAGCTGGGAAGACCTGAGCAGAGCAACAGCCTCCAGACCAGCAGGTTGGGGCTCAGTCCAGTGAAATGCTTTTGGAACAGGAAGAGAAAGCCATACAGGTAATACAGCTCAGCCCACACAACAGGGGCAAAAGACTTTTGTGGAGCTGGGCTCATGCCTCACACAAAGTCAACAATAGCACGCTGCAAAGATCAGGGTTGGGAGGTGGGGGAGCAAACCCACAGCTAATCGAAACAGGCCACACTCTATGGGGGAAGGACATGCTTGTAGCCCTGGCTTGGGCGAGGCAAACGCATTTCATGTAACCAAAATATTTGCACCCCCATGATGTCCTGAATTTAAAAAAAAAAAAAAAAGATCCTCCCTGTCCTTGTTAAGAAGGGCTAAGGAAGCAGTTTAGACCAAGGCTATAACTGCAAGGAGCTGGGGAAAGAACAGGCCAAATGAATACCAGCTGCTTCTAACTCTAATACCAATAATCTCATTCTGCTCCTGGAACTCCAGGCAGAATCCTGCACACACTGAGGCCTGCAAATATGTGCTGAATGAAAAAAATGAATAAATAAACGAATAGATGACATTTGCAAACCCAAAGTGATAAATAATCAGTATTCTTAAGAATTTTTGTTAACTCTTCAAAACAAGGATTTTTTCAACTAAAAATAATGGAGAAGATAAAAGCTCTACCACCCTTTGTGTCAATGGTCATTTCATCTATTTAAAGTTTCCTACCGGGAATGCTAGTACATATTTAAGCTGTTCCGATCTACCTTGCCAGTTGGTACTTAGGGAGACTTAAGCAGTGGATTACAAGAATGGTTTCTTCAGAAGCTTTGAAGTCTACTGTTTTAGGCTCTACGGTCATAGGAATGTCTCATCCACTTCCGTTTCTCCTTTCTTTTTTAATCTTTTGTTTTAGAAAAAAAATAGCTATAAGCACAGCAACCTATGTTGCTATAATGATTTTCTTAGTGAACACTGTAGTTAAGGTTACATACAGACTTTTAGTATAATCCCTTACCTTCACTGGTTCCCAAGTTTTTAGACACACCCCTTCAGCCTAAAACTTTCCAGGCTTTGTTTCTTAGTCAGATAAACTTTAAATTCAGTCTGTTCAGCTGCTTCTAAGAAGAAAGAAAACAAGAGTGTAATGTTTTGCCCATGAGTGTTGGAAAGACTAACTTACAAAAGTTGACATCGAGGCCACTCATTAATTAAGAAAGATGTCATCATTCAAGGAATTATCAAGGAGTCAAAAGAACAGGAGAGAATAATCAGGTGATGTCTAAAAGGCCAACCAATTCGGCTTTTATGACTGAACCTACTCAGATATCATCACAATTTCAAAATCTCTGAAAACTAGACTATTCATAGGCTAGTTTTATATATCAGAATTTTCTACTGTAAGGATGCATATAATTAACTGTGAGTTTTTCATGCACTTGAAAGTAGTTTTTGTTCACAGAAAATACTATTCAGTGGTTTAATTTAAAAATTAATATTCAATTCATCATGGTTAAAAAATCAAAATCAAAACTTCTTTAAGCTTTTAAATTTACCACACAAAACTTATAAACCTAAATACATTTTTGTAAACATTTTAAGGACTTTATATTAATATTTGGTTCCATTTTAAAGACTTAATTAAATACTTTAAAATATTCTTAACTATAGCTATACATTCAATATTTTCAATTTCCCTTTAATTATAGTTTTTTGACTCAATAAACCCTTTCAAAGTGTTTAAGTAATCATGTAAATGTGATCATTTAAACTTTAATTTAAAAATCTTAAGTCTAAACCAATTAATTCCCCATTTAAAATTCGAATCATAAGTCTGACATTTACTATAAGAAGACAGAGTCTCTTAAACTACAAGTGCTTAGAATACCAACCATGCACAGATTTTTTTATGCAAAAGTATTACTACTATGGGTTTGAATTTTATTAATATAAACACTGTGTATTTAATTCTGTACTGAGGGAGGTTAAAAGTTGTTTACCGAGGGAGGAGGGGACGTGTATATGCATACACAAAGAGTGCAATGCGCACCACCCGAAGGATGGACATATTTGAAACTCGGACTTAGGGGGAGAAGGGGGGGCAAGGGCAACATACGTAACCTAAACATCTGTACCCCCATAATAAGCTGAAATAAAATAAAAAAAAAAGTTGTTTACCTGCTAATAAGTAGTATGTCATCACAAGCAAATTTGGAGGGTTACTTCTCAGCACCTCATGACCTCTGAATACTTCCTTTATGCTAACGATTCTTTTTTCCTGAGTCATTTTTCTTCATTTCTTTCTTCTTTTCTGAGTTCTAGTGTCTGCCTGCTGCTGTTAGAAAATCCAGAATTACTGATAACTTCTTAATCCAGAGCAATTTAGTCATTCTGGCTAAATTTCTCCTATTCAAATCTTATCTTTCTCATCCCAACAGGCCTATCGAACTTAAAGAAAAGAATCCAGTGTTCTCTGAGATATCTGGTGCCTTAATGCTCCTCCTCTAGAACTCAGAAGCAGAGTAAGGAAGGTATTTTATTCTAAATAGCATTTATCTTCCTTCCAAGGTATTAATAATTTGGTGTTAAGCTTCCTCAGGACAAAGATCATAATTTTTACTACTTTTATTTACTTATTTATTTTTAGAGATGGATTATTGCTGTGTTACCCAAGCTGGAGTGCAATGGCTACTCACAGGTGCCGTCATAGTGCACTACAGCCTCAAACTCTTGAGCTCAAGCACTCTTCCTGCTTCAGCCTTCCAAGTAGCTGGGATTGCAGGCATTCATCACCATGCCTGGCTTTACTCTGAAGTTATGCCAGTCTCCTATATGATGATATCTTTTGAGAACAGGTACAGCAAGTTAAAGACAGGTAGGCGCAAATTTTTTGCTATTCATCCCATCAAGAGGTGAAGTCTATTTCTCCTCCCCTTGAATCTGGGCTTGCTTTAGCCACTTATTTAATCAATAGAGTATGATAGACTTAAAGATGGCCCAGTTACAGGTCCAGCCTTTAAGAGGATTGGTAGCTTCAGCCTTGCTCCCTTGGAGCCCTGAGCCTCTGAGATATTATGATATAATAAGAAATATATATTTGGTCTCTGATCCCAGTTCCTGACACAGAGTTTCTAATCCCCCTTAGAATTTCACAGGTGTTAGGAGTGTCTTTTGTTCTAATAAGATGATTCTTAGTGGACTCCTGGATGCAGGCTGGTCACTAGAAAGACCAAACCATAATTAGAAGCTTGGAATTTTCAGCCCCACACCCCATGCTCCAGGAAGGGGTGAGGGGCTAGAGATTGAGTTAATAGTTGATAATGCCTAAGTGATGAAGCCTTCATAAAAATCCCTGAACTAGAGGGTTCAGAAAGCTTCCAGGATAGTAACACATGAAGGTCTTGGGAGGGAGGTGCACTCTGAGGGCATGGGAGCTCTGCATTCCTTTCTACATACCTTGGCCTGTGCATCTCTTCCCTCTGGCTGTTCATCTGTATCTTTTGTAATATCCTTTATAATAAACCAGTAAACATAAGTAAAGTACTTTCCTGAGTTCTGTGAGCTACTCTAGCAAATGATCAAACCTGAGAAGGGGGTTGTGGAGTCTCCAATTTGCAATCATTTCAGACAGAAGGTGTGGGTCACCTGGAAACCTACTACTTATGGTTGGCATCTGAAGTGGGGGCAGTCTTGTGGGATTGAGCCATTAATTTGTGGTATCTAATCTTATCTCCAGGTAGATAGTTTCAGAATTGAATTCTAGGACACCCACTTGGTGTCTGCTGTATAATTGCTTGGTGTGGAGGGAAAAAAACCCACGATTTGGTGACCAGAAGTGTGCTGTGTTGAGAGTACAGTAGGAGAAAACAGCTGGGTTTTTTCCTGTTATATACAGCCACCAACAAAGAAGTCTGACTTCCCTGGGGCTGCTATAAAGTGAGGAAGCTCAAGGCATGCGAAGAGGTCACACATAAGTGCTCTGCCCAACAGTTGCCCTCACTGCCAGACATTTGAATGAATCGTCTTGTACATGCAGCTCAGTCAAGACTTCAGATGACTCTAGTAGGTCTCTGACTTTAACTACATGAAAGACCCCAAGCAAGAACTGTCCAGCTGAGCACAGCTTTTCCCAATTCAGTATGATGTTAGCTATGGGTTTGTCATATATGACCTTTATTGTTTTTTTATTGTGGGCTTTTTTTTTTCAGACAGGGTCTTAGTCTTTTGTCCAGGCTGGAGCACAGTGGCATCATCATAGCTCACTGCAGTCTTGAACTCCTGGGCTCAAGTGATTCTCCTGCCTCAGCCTCCCAAGTAGCTGGGACTATAGGCATGTGCCACTGCACCTAGTTAATTTTTTTCTTATTCTTTTAGAGAAAGAATCTCACTATGTTGCCCAGGCTGGCCTTGAACCCCTCACCTCCAGTGATCCTCTTGCCTCAGCCTCCTGAGTCACAGGGATTGTAGTCATGAGCCACTATGCCTAGCTACTGGCCTTTATTATTTTGAGGTATGTTCTTTCTATATCTAATTTGTTGAGACTTTTTATGATGAAGAGATTAATTTTTATCAAATGCTTTTCTGCATCTATTTAGATGTCATATGGTTTTTGTCCTTCATTCTGGTGATGTGGTACATCATTTTTATTGATTTACGAATGTTAAACCAAACTTGTATCCCTGGGATGAATCCTGCTTGATCATAATGAATAATCTTTTTAATGTGTTGTTGAATTCAGTTTGCTAGTATTTTATCGAGGATTTTTGCTTCTATGTTCATCAAAGATATTGGCCTATAGTTTCCTTTTTTGTTTTGTCCTTGTCTGCTTTTGATATCAGGTTAATACTGGCCTCATAGAATGAATTTGGAAGAATTCCCTCGCCTTCAATTTTTTGGAATAGTTTGAGAAGAATTGGTGTTAGTTCTTTAAAAGTGAGGTAGAATTCAGCAGTAAAGCCATTCAATCCTGGACTATTCTTTGTTAAGAGGTTTTTTATCACTAAGTCAATCTTGTTATTATTGGTCTGTTCAAATTTTCTATTTCTTCATGGTTCAATCTCAGTACGTTGTATGCGTCCAGGAATTTATCCATTTCTTCTAGGTTTTCTAATTTATTGGTATATAGTTGCTCATAATAGTCTTTAGTGGTCCTTTATATTTCTGTGGTATCAGTTGTAATGTCTCCTTTTTCATCTCTTATTTTATTTATTTAAGTCTTCTCTCTTCTCAGTCTAGCTAAAGGTTTTTTGATTTTGTTTATCTTTTTTATTATAAAAAACAGCTTTTGAAGTTGTTGATCTTCATTTTTTTTATTCTCAATTTCATATATTTCTGCTCTGATCCTTTTTTTAGAGAAAGAGAGAGATGGGGTCTCACTATGTTGTCCAGGATGGAGTACAGTGGTTTCTCATAGGTGTGCAATCACAGTGCACTATAGCTTCAAACTCCTGGCCTCGAGCAATCCTCCTGCCTCAGCCTCCCAAGTACCTGGGACTAGAAGCTTGTGCTACCACACCCACTGCTATAATCTTTATTATTTCTTTCCTTCTAATAATTTTTGGTTTGATTTGTTCTTGTTTTTCTAGCTCTTTGAGATGCATTGTTAGGTTGTTTATTTCAAATCTTTTTACTTTTTTGATTTAGGTGTTTACTGCTGTAAACTTTCCTCTTAGGACTGCTTTTTCTATAGCCCATAGGTTTTGGTGTACTTTTTTTCCATTTTCATTTGTTTCAAGAAATTTCTAAATTTCCTTCTTAATTTTTTTATTGGTCATTTGCAAGCATGTTGTTTAATTTCCATGTATTTGTGCAGTTTCCAAAGTTCCTCTGGTTATTGATTTCTAGTTTTATTCTATTGTGGTCAGAAAAGATACTTGATATGATTTTTTATCATTTTTTTTAATTTGTTAAGACTTGTTTTATGGCCTAACATATGGTCTATCTTGGAGACTGTTCCATGTGTTGATGAGAAGAATGTGTATTTTGCAGCTGTTGGATGAAATGTTCTGTAAATATTAATATCAGGTCCATTTGGTCTAGAATGTAGTTTCGCTCTGATGTTTTTTTGTTGATTTTATGTCTGGATGATCTGTCCATTACTGAAAGTGGGGTGTTAAAGTTCCCCACTCTGTTGTAGTCTATGTCTCCAATTAGATGTATTAATATTTACTCTATATATTTGGGTGCTCAGTGTTGGCTGCATATATATTTACAATTGTTATATCATCTTGCTAAATCAACCCTTTTATCATTATATTGATATAATGACCATCTTGTGTCTCTTTTTATAATTTTTGACTTAAAGTTTATTTTATCTGCTGTTAAGTATAGCAACTCATGCTCTTTTGGTTTTCATTTGCATGGAATATCTTTTTCTGTCCCTTTACTTTCAGCCTATGCATGTTCTTGCAGGTAAGGTGAAGGTCTTGTAGGCAACATATAGTTGAGTTTTGGTTTTTTTTTCCCTCAGTCACTCTACAGTATGTAATTGGAGAATTTAATCCATTCACATTCAAGGTTATTACTGATAGCTATGGACTTATTCTTACCATTTTGTTAATTGTTTTCTAGTTGATTGTAGATATTTTTTTCTTTTCTTCCTCTCTTGCTTTCTTCCTTTGTAGGTTTGATGGCTTTCTGCAGTGGTATGCTTTGGTTATTTTCTTTTTATCTTTTATATATCTGTTATAGGCTTTTCCTTTGCTGTTATCCTGAAGCTTATATAAAACATCTTAGAGTTGAAACAGGTTAAGTTGATAACAACTTGATTTTGATCAAATACACAAATGTTCCACTTTTACTTTCCCTCCTTGCATGTTTTATGCTTTTGATGTCACAATTGACATCTTTTAATAATATTTATCCCATAGAAAATTATTGTAGCTTTAGTTGTTTTTAATAATTTTGCCTTTTAAACTTTATACTAGAGATATAACTGATTTACCCACAGCCATTATAGTATTAGAACATTTTGGATTTGAAAATGTACTTACTTTTACCAGTGAGTTTTATACTTTCATATGATTTTATGTTACTAATTAATGTCCTCTTCCGTCAGCTTGAAGAACTTCCTTTAGCATTTTTTGTAATGAAGGTCTGGTGGTGACAAACTCTCTTAGCTTTTGTTTGTCTGAGAAAGTCGTTACCACTCCTTCATTTTTGAAAGACAAGATTGCCTGGGTGTAATATTCTTGGCCAACAATCTTTTTCTTTCAGGATTTTGAGTATATTGTCCCACTTGCTTCTGGCTTACAAGGTTTCCTCCAAGAAGTCCACTGATAGACTTATGGGGCATCTTCTATGTGTGATGATTTGCTTTTTCCTTGATGTTTTCAATACTCCATCTTTGTCTTTAACTTACGACAATTTGACTATGATGTGTCATGGTACGATCTTTTTGGGTTCATTATATTTGCTGTCTTTATAGGATTCCTGGATCTGGTTTCCTAATTTATTTTCCAGACTTAGGAATTTTTCTGCCATTATTTCTTTAATTATGTTTTCTGTTTCCTTCTCTCTTTCCTCTACTTCTGGTACACCAATCATGCATAAGTTGTTCTGCTTCATGGTGTCCCATGAGTCTCTTAAGCTGTCCTCACTCTTTTAAATTCTTTTTTGGTTTTGCTTCTCAGATGGGATGATTTCCAGTGATCTGTCTGCAAGTTCATTGATTCTTTCTTGTACTTGGTCTAGTCTGTTGTTGAATTCTTCTATTGAATTTTTCAGTTCAGTTATAGCATTCTTCAGATATACAATTTCTACTTGGTACTTTTTTATACATTCTATCTCTTTGTTGAAGTTCTCAGCGTGTTCTTGCATTGGTGTCTTGACCTCTATGAGCATCTTTATGACCACTATTTTAAAATCTTGTTGGGTAAATCACAAAACTCCACTACGTTCAGATCAGTTTGTGGAGATTTATCTTGCTCTTTTGTTTGGAATATATTCTCCTGTTTCTTCATTTTCCTTGATTCTCTGTGTTGGTTTCTGTACATTACGTAAGGCATCTACCCTTCCTTTCTCCATCTTGTTGGCTGGACTTGTGTGGAAGGTTTTCACCAATCCATCTGGCCAGATATTTAACACTGTAATATTTGTGTTTGTCCAGACTGCTATCTCTGTTTTTGGTGACCCCCTAAATCTTAGGATGTGCCATTTCCTGTCAGATTCCCAAGATTGGTATGATAACAACCAGACTCTTTAGATGTTAGCTGGAAATATTGGGGTGTTGGATGTGGGCTCTAATTCTTTCTATCTTCACATGGAGGCTGGGTGCATCCATCTCCCATTCTCTCTGGAATAAGCTGGGGAGAGGATCTGTAGCAAATATCTGGACTCACATTCAGGATCCTTCTGATCCTGGAGGGAGAGCCGCTGGTAGGGACTCATTGCACATCTACCTAATTGTTTTCTGGGTCTTGGGTCACTTAGGATTATAAATCCCTCTTACTTTCCAGAGCTAGGTCACTAAGAAGAAAGTCCTTCAGATGGGAGCTATGGAAGTAGTAGTGCTTGGTGCATGGCCAGACTCCTTCCAGAACGATTGGATAGGCCTGGATTTATCTGTGTGGCAAGCCAGAGCAGGTCTTGTACCAAGCTCTGCCTCCAGATACTGAAGGGCTACTGTTTGCTTGCTCCATTAGCTTTCCAATGCAAGTTGATTAGAGGCCAGGCTGTCAAGTAGCCACTAGTAGTGTGTGTCATAAGCCCTTTCCAGAGGAAAATTGAGAGCTACACATTCCTGCTCCCTTTCTGCACCACTCCGAAGGCATATAGTTCCTGGAAGTGTTTGGATGCCCATTTAAAACCACCTCTTTGTTCTGGGATTAAAGGAGACTTGCACATACCTAGTCCCTTCTGTTCCCAGAACTACTAGGTTTAGGATGTTATCCTTCAGGAGGTAGTTTTAATAATTGGCATTCTTGGTGTGTGTCCTAAACTTCTTCCAGTGAGAAACAAGGAGTTCAAATTTTTTTTAGGCCCCTTCTCTGCACCACCTCAGAGGGATGAAGTCCTTGGTGGTGCTTGCATCATTGTTAAAAGATGTTGGGGGCTTTTTTCCTGCTGTATGGAGAGACGTGCATGCCAATCCCTTCTGCTCCTAGAGTCATGAGATTTATGATGCAGTCTCTTGGTGGATATTTTAAAAGTTAGAGTGCTTGGTGTGGATGCAAACTCCTTCCAGACTGGTGGTAAGTTAATAATTTTCTGTCTTTTTAACTTCATGATGCAAGTTAGTTAGAAGCCAGGTCATTTACCCATGGGGCAGCCACTAAATAGGTGTTTTATAAACCCCTTGGTGGGGGAACACAGGACTGTAGGTTTTTTCAAGCCCCTTGTCTGCACTACTCGCAAGAGGATGAAGTACCTAGAAGTGCTTTTCAGTCCATATAAGACCATTGCTTTATTTCCTACAGTCTGGAGGGACACGTGTGTGTATCTAATCCCCTCCGGATATCAAACCATAGAGAAAATTGGGGTTAAGCCTCTATATATGAGGCCCAGACCCTCTTCTCCACAGGTAGAAACTGGGTATAGGGGATTCCTTTCCCAATTTTATGGCACAGTGCCCAGGGTGGGGGCACTTGGCTTGGCATCTCCTACCTGTTTGATGTGGCTGTTTTCTCAGTTGCCCAGTGAGTAGGAGTCTCTCGACTGGTCTCTGAATTCCTCTCAGAGGGAATTGATCCATGGATAGATACTTATTTGGTGCATCCATGGGTGGAGGAACAGTCAGAAGCTTCCTATTTGCCATTGTTGGTGGCATCACTCTTGTGACTATAGTTTTAAACCAGAGCCTTTGACTTTACTTGAGCCAAAATTATTGAAATACAATACAGCTTCATAGTACATCCAGAAAAAATTTTGCTTTCACATGGCCTATGGGATGCACCGTACCTTTATTCATACCATACTTCTTCCACTAAGGAAAATAGTAAGAGTTCCATTGAGGTGGAGGCTATGACAACTGCCTGTTTACTTTGTGCCTCTCATGTCAGTGACATAGCAGGCAAAGAAATGAGTTGTTACAATACTAGTGGAAAGTAATTGAATGTAATTATCTTGAGGAGTGGGGTTTCTTGCTATACAACGGGGATAGAGAGCATATGTTTGGAATACAGGTGATTCATTGGAGGTCTCTGGGTACTTCTATGCAAGGTGATATTGGTAAATAGCCAATTGTGGCTGAGTACGGTGGCTCACTCCTGTAATCCTAGCACTCTGGAAGGCCAAGGTAGGAGGGTTACTTGAGCCCAGGAGTTTGAGGATGCAGTGAGCTATGATGATGCCATTGCACTCTAGCCTGGCAACAGAGTGAGACTCTGTGTCAAAAAAAGAAAAAAGAAAGAAAAAGAAAAGAAAAAATAGCCAATTTTAGCTATCACAGCCCAAGAAGTACAAGGAAACTAAGATGTCAGATCCCTCAAGGATAGGGATGTTGTTGTACCACCAAACAAGCAATCTAGAGGAACTGAAGGGCTGGACAAGGGTAAGGGGAATCCAGAATAGGTGTTGGGAAAGTTAGATGAGGAACACCAGTTATGACCTTAGATCCAGTTGCAGCAGTGGGGATTGCAGCTTGTTACACTAATCCTTTGTATTAATTTTCTTTTTGGAGTAATTGCAGCTGCCAACACTTTGAAGACTCAGTGACAAATTGGTCTTAATATATGGTACAAGAGAATGGATTGAATCAGATGCTTCTTGTGCTCTCCCTCACCTCCTCTCAGTCTTACTTCTGATGCATTTGCAGTTGTGGCTGTGGTGATCAGTTAGACTGTAAAGGGGTGAAGAGTTCCGATACTGACCACATCTTTCCTCGGTATGTCTTTGGTTTGCCATGGCATTTTTCTGATACTGAAGGAGTGGGATACCCACAGGAGTTACTAGGCATGGATGCATGCACAGCTCAAGTGCAACAGAGTAAACACTGCCCGAGGCAACCCTCAATCAATGGGAGATGTGAGCCAATGGACAAGTGCTTCCACCTGTTGATTACTGGGTTCACTTCCCAAATGGACTACCTGAATGCAAGGTTTTTTTCTCAGTCTCTGCTTTCCAGGGTAACCCAGGCTAAGAAAGAAGCCAATGAGAGTCCACATAGCTCTTGCAAATAAGATATAAAATGCTGCAGAACGACAGTAAAAACTTGCATTCTGCAAACACACCGGTTTCAAGGGTAACAAAAAATATAATTTTTGACTCATTCTAGCCAATTTCTCCTCTTATTATAAGCCAAAAGGTAGGGTAAATATGTTCCTTTAAAAATTCTTTCCTGCCAAAAAATTACTAATAAGGAGACATTACTATAGGAAAGAATATATTTTGGATTTGTTTTCTATTGCTACTGCAACAAATTACCACACACTTAGTGGCTTAGAAAAACATAAATTTATCTTATAGTTCTATAGGTTAGAAGTTCAACATTGGTCTCACTGGACTACAATGAAGGCACAGGAGGGCTGAGTTTCCTTCTGCAGGTTCTAGGGAAGAATCCGTTTTCTTGCCTTTTCCAGTTTCTAGAGGCTTCACATTTCTTGGCTTGCAGCCGTTCTTCTATCCTCAAATCCGGCAATGGGGATTGAGTCCCTTTCATATCCCACCACTCTGGCCTTCCCTTCAGCCCCTTATTATACTTTCAAAGACCCTTGCAATTACACTGAGATAATCTAGGATAATCTCTCTATCATAAAATCACCATATTAGCAACCTTAATCCCAGCTGCAACCTTAATTTCCCTTTGCCAGGAAACATAACATGCTTATGGGTTCCAGCCATTAAGCCATGGACATCTTTGGGGTGGGGTGGAGAACATTAGTCTGCCTACCACAATATTATAGTAACAAAAGAGAAGGCTTCTAAGTTTTCTTTTAAGTCTACCCTCATATTTACTTTAGACCCAAACTCTTATCCATTTTAATCCAAGTTCAATTTCTTGGTTGTACTTACACTGACTCATAACATTTGATTACATCAGTACAGTGAGTCCATCTTCATTTTATAGGTGAACAGAATGAAATATAAAAAGCAAAAGCCAGAAATGACCAGAAAGAGAGAGAGAAGAAGAAGAGAGGGAGGCAGGAGGGGGGGGGGGGGAAACAACTTCCATTTTATTTTTACACAGGGAAAGTATGCTTAGCTACGGAACATTGAGGTCATTGGATTGAAGGCTGCCCCAGGAGGAAGCACTCATCTGCATGAAGTTAATAATCTATTTCAAACACTGAAAGTTCTGATGAGAGATCCTGGTTATCACAACTAGTCAAAACTCTGGTCAAATATGAACTTTTACTAGCACTATTTGTTAAAAATTATAATATAAATTACTTTTACCTTTTTTTCCAGCTCAAGTTTTCTTGAAACAACTCATATTCTTCTTGATTCTGATAATATGAACAATATTAAAGAGCAGATGGCAGACCATAACATCCTTTAGAAAAACAAAAGAGCATGAACTGATAAAATGTATCTTATAAGTGTCTTCAGTAATTACAATTCATTGTTCTCATGTGAATCGTTCATATTTTATAACCTCCCAGATCTGATCTGTAAGATTAAACGTGATGAAATGTTTCAATTGACAACATGTAATATTTTATTTTACTATTGATCTCAATCCGTGTGATTAAGAGTAATTCTGTAAGACACATTTCTTTTGAACTAGTAAATCCAACAAAGGTGATACAGAAATGGCAGGGAGGCGACATCCTGAATATGCATTTGGCACTTCAAAACAAATGGATTGTTAAAAAGTTATTTGAGATTAGTTGAGCATGAGTAGGTATTTATTGCTTTTTTTCTTGGCTAGAGAATTGTTAGAGAAATAAGGCTATTGGTAGAAATATTTCCTCTGGTAAAGCATTATCATCTTTTCTTGAGGAGATTGGCTGTAGAATTCTGCATGCTTTCAGATATTGCATCTTTCTCGTTATGTCAAACATCAGTTCACTTTGGGAAACCAGTAATATGAACTGTGATGTTCAGAGAACATCTCTGTTAGTACAGAGAATTACAGAGAAAACTGGAACTAGAAAGATGTTTCAGGCATGGAAGTTAGTGCCTGAGTCTGTGTTAAACTATGAAATTCCCCCACCTAATTAGGTACTTTAATTCATTTTGAAACCATGAATTTCCACTCCAGAAAGCATCTATTTCTAAAGATGCCTTCCCTCTGGCTCACTCTCACATTGTTTCCTTTTTTGATTGTCCTGGTTTCTATTGACAAAAATATCTGTTGATATTCAAACAATATTAAGACAAAAGAATTATGAGCCAGATTTACAACTGTTCATACTTGTAATGGGAGTTGAGAAAGATTACCTGAAACAAAAAGTATTTAAAATCAGTAATTTGGTTTTATTTATGATTTGGGAGGTGAGGAAGGTCATGTTGGGGAATTATATGCATGCGCTGAATGAGTGGTCTTTGGAGCCTGTAGTTACTAATCCGTTCTTAAAGGACATTCCATCCTTAAGGACATTATTAAACTTAAAAAGCAAGCAGATCCACTTCCTATGTACTCAAGGGTTAAGTTCCTGAAAAGTGGAAGGAAATTAAATCATAATTAATTTTCTCAGAAAAAATTAAGGTAAAACAGGTGACATATTTCAGTAGGTAGAAAACAATGTGAGTCCCTTTGTGCCAGGCTTTCGTAACATAAGCAGTGATAGAAAGGTTCTGGAGAAAATAAAGTGAATCCACAAAAAAAATCAATCATAAATTACATTTTAAAAGTCACTGACAATGTCTAGTCAATCTGCAGACAACAATAGCCTCTTTAGCTGCTTCACTTTTTTTGCTGTCCATTAAAGAAACTCTCACACACTAAGCCTTTGACATGTATTTGTTCATCAAGTTCTGGTGAGTATCCCTAGGCACAACAATTAGGATACTACAACAATTAGGATACTACAATGAGGAAGTTTGTTTTACCCAGGAAGAAGGCAATTTAAGTAAATTCCTTGTATCTCTATAGCGTTCTGTCCACACAACCCTTTGATGTCCACAATTTCATTTGACAAACTCTCTATGCACTTGGTATCACTAGGGAGGCACTTCCATCCATATTTACAGAAGAAGCAAGTGAACTTATGAAGTCTTATTTACTCACCAAATAAGTTCATATTTAAATGTGAAACTTGTGTTTTGGCCAACTCACTAGGTAATTACTCAGAGAACTCATTATTTAAAGATACAGTAGGACTCAAAAGCATAAATACACCTTAAAAATTTTTAGATAAAATTCATATATAACAAACCTCTAATGGGTTATAAAGTGTTGTTTTGTATATAGCCATTTAGTTGCCTCTTTAAGAAAAATAATTTCCTCTGTGAGATACTTTTCATGTTCCATAGCTTTGTCTGGTCAAAACCACTATATCTGCCATGTTCTATCCAGCATAAGTTTTAGCAGGAGAGTTCTTTAAACATAAGTGACATATACATATTTTTTTGGTGATGAAAAAGAATATCACACTACTGTATCTTCCTGGTCTACTTACTTGAATTAATCATAGCTTACTACTAATGTGAACATGAAACATATCCTAATACCAATACTGACATCTATCATAACATCTGCATTGTATACAGGGACTTGTCTGTATGTAAAGATTTAATATAACCATCGTCATGTATTCCCATTTCTAGTAGAATTGTCAGATTAGGAGGTTGGCTGATTTCTATTTCCAAACATCTCCATGTTAAAAAATATTTGCACATTGTGATCAGTGCCTGTTGCGGTTGTGCAAGTTTTTCATTCAGAATAATATCATCCAATCCCAGCCAGTCAAAACATAAGCACTGTTCTCTGGGACTAATAATAATAAATTCCATCTAATAAACATCTGTCTTTTACCAGGTGCATACACTAATCAATTTACTTCATTTCATTCTCATCTCCCCAAACAAACTCTAGAAGTATGTATCACTATCCCATTTTACAAATGAGAAATGTAAGACTTAGAAAACACATGTAACTTGCCTAAGAATATACAGCTAATAAGTAATGGAACTGGCATTTGACCAGGATCAGGTAACTCAAAATTTTGGGGCTAATAGTTTAAATGATAAAAGATTATCATTTCAACAATTATCCCAGAAGCTTTAATAAGAAAGCTTATTTTCTTTACCATGAATTTAAAATGCCATTAGTGTAACAACCCAATTACATTGAATTTCTCTGCAAGTATCTTTTACACACTTTGAAATTATCCTCTCTTCTTAGAAGATAGCCTGTCCTGTCAATATTTTGCTTAAATAAAAAACCGCAAAAGAATTTTCAAACATCATGTTCAAAACTGTATAACAAGAGGCAAGAGATATTTTGGCACACATCTATTATACACAATATTGGCAGATAACATTAAACTGCATCTTGTAGTGAATCACATAGATATTAAATAGGATTATCAGTTGAAAAGAGACACAACTCTTCTTTCAAATCATGGTAGACCAATCAAATGACTGCATGAAATTCCATAGCAATTTACTCTAAGCAAGCTAAAACATGACTCGTGCACAGAACCATCAAATTAAATTTCAAAATCAAAATAATCTCAAAGTATACATTTGTCAAAGACAGGGACAAAATTCACAGTTTAGCAGAATGAGCAACCCGAAGTCTTGCCATTCAAAGATTTTTTGTTTCATACTTAGAAAGAATGATGAAATCAGCAATGGGCTTTTGACTCACTGTGAATCGTAGGCCCAATATTGCGGCTGGCAGTGTTCCCACGATGGGGACATATAGGTGCAACAGCCCCAGCCACCAACAGCCACCCTGCACCTGTCCTTTTCCTCCTGGTGGATGTGATGGCTTTCCTCCTGAATATCCCTGAAGATGAGCTCCAGTTACCTGGCCCAGCCTTGAGCTCCCTGTTGGGAGCACACTGACACCTCCCACAGATTTAACCCTGGCCCTGATTTAGTCAAAATGGAACCCCAAAGCCACCTAGCAGTGGTAAAGGGAAAGTCTGAGACAGATAACCTAGGTTCAGACTCTGTTTCTCACCTTGCTAGTATGCATCTTTGGAGAAATTGCCCATCTCTTGGGAGTATCTGTTTGCCACTCTTTAAAATCATAATGAAATAATAAAAATATAAATGGCATTGTGAGGCTGATAGAATGCCAAAAGCCTTGGTATAGTGGCCATCAATAGTTTTTCTTTCCTTCCTTCCTTCCTTCCTTCCTTCCTTCCTTCCTTTCTTCCGTCCTTCTCTCGGTACTCCTTTGTTCCATTTCTTCTTTTCTTCCCACGTATCAACCATTATATCCAGGCTGCTCCTCCTACCTCCTGGTGGTAGACCCAGAAGCTTTAGAGAAAGCACTTCTCTGTCACTTAAAGCTTCCATTCCTCAGCCTCTTCATTTGGCTCCATGTCCACATTTGCAGTTTACCTTAAGAAAGGATTCTAAATAAGCAAGCGAAAACTGGTAACCCTTCCTCTCGATCTTTTTTTGCAGAACCCTACGGTCATTGTGAGCAGGCCTGGGGACTTTTTTTCACTAATACTGAACTAAATGACACATTAAATTGGGTGAGGGCTGCCTTCAGGTGAAGATGACAAGCACCCTGGCTGCCCTGGGAGAGAATGTTTCCTCCGGGATGTTTTCAGCTGCACTTTTCCCTACCCCTTTAAATAGCGCAGGTGATAAGGACTTTATGTGCATAACTCCCTGAACCAGCCCAGCCCGCCTGGTGTCACCTTCTACTACAGAAAAAGAGGGAAGGAAAGGTTGTGCAAGAAGAGATGCTTTAGTTTTCCTTTCAAGTTTTTTTCCTCACTCCCTGTGTGGAGGGGAAGAAAACACAAGCACAAAGAGAGTACCACTTATTTTACCAAAACTTCAAAAGACACCAAATCCAGGTCTCCAGGTAAGTATCTGGAGCAATCCAGTTACCTTTGATTATAGTTCCAATTAGGATAAGTTTTGCTAAAATGAGTTAGGTCTTTCTCTGTCTGCCATGGTCATATAATAGAGACAATCAGTCATTTACTGTACACATCAGTGGAGGACCGAGGGAAGACTTTTAGAAGATGTGGGACTCAGTCTCTCCAAAGGGTCAAAGGGCAGATAATTTCACAATAAAGGGCAGAGAGATTTGGACCTGAAGGTTATGGGAGAAAACCTGCTATCTGATCAGAGTGCAAATTGCTCTAAGGGTTGGCCGTCAATCACAGCAGAATAAGTAGACCATTATATTTTACTGTCTGCTGCTTGCATAGACTAAATTAGAGCAGTTTGTGTACTTTTTATCACTTTCTTTGTACTTTGTTCTGTTAAAAAATGAATACGGCATACATACAGGTTTGTCATCAGAGCTTCAAATAGAAAGAATAATGACAGAATATTTTTTTAAATAGTTTTAAAAAAATCTTCCCTGGATCTATAAGAGATAAAGCAGTTTTTTGAACCATACAAATATGGAATACAGAAATGAGCCATACAGATATGGATAGTGCCTACTTATAAGCTTACATATTTATACAAATAAATGGTAGAGCAGTGTTTAAACGTAGGTCTGTCTAAATTCCTACTTCCTAGAGCTGTTGTGGAAATGAAATGTCACAAACTCTAAAAACTAACTTAGAGCGGTGCCTGGCATAAAATAAGCACTCTATAAAGGACATGCATGTGCACAGTTCATTTATACATTTGTCCACAGTGCCCCACTCTGTACTCCACACTCTGTGGACATTAAACAGAGCTAGCTGAGTGACAAAGGAGCCCAGAGCTGGTTTACCATCACTAAGTAGAAATGACAGAAGAATGGACAAAGAAGAGGTTATAGAGGAAGGAAGAAATAGCTTTTAAGGTGCGATATATGTAAAAAAAATATATAGCCTATATGAAGATAAGTGCTTGGAAAAAGATACCAGGTAAGGGAAATGGAACTGGCTTAGTAGCAGGTAGGGAGGTCATAGGATGCAGCATTCAGCTGAGTTCTTCCAGATGCTACACCTTGATAACAACCTATCTCTGAGTCCCTGTTTCTGCAGATGGAGGTCACAGGTGAAAAGAAGATAAGTCAAAACCCTGAGTGGGTGTATGATGGGAATAGAAACAAGGTCTCCTCTTTGTTTGCCCTGGGATGTAGCCATGTTTCCTTATGCTCATATTCCTTGTCTGGCTTGCAGACTACTACTGTATATATTAATAGTTTTCCTATTTCTCCAGAAATGACTCACAAATGCTATACTATTTTACCCTACACAAATTGCTTTCCATAAACCCAGAAAGGAAAAAAAGCACTTGGAGCCATATTTTGAACATGACACATCTGTTTTTAATACGTAAAGAAATATAATAAAACCTTTACTTTGGGGGAATATCCAGAGATTTATCCTGAGGAAAAAATTGTATCCATCTGGTCCCATGAGAGCTGGTTTCTGCATTAAGAGATATTTGTTGGTTGGGTGATTGGAGAGTGGGAGTAGGGAAAAGGGGGAAGTTGTTAGATCCAACACTTATCGTTAAGTGGAGTTAGTTTCTAAAAATGTAGCATCCAGAAACTGGTGAGTAATCCTTCTTCGTAGTGCAATATTATGTCACCAGATCTGCTGAGCCAATGCACAATAAAATTAATCCTCCATTCTGCAAATGCTGGTGATATGGCAATCACAGATGTGCTGAAATAGAAGTGTTCATGCCAGGCAGAGTTCACGAGCCACAGACCTAGCCAGTTGTCAAATTTCCGGTTCACATTTCACGCCAAGCCCACGCTATCTGAAGAGAGGAGGAAGTGGCTGAAGAGTCAGTGAATGGCTTTCTAACTCTATTTTGTCTCTTTCCCCAGAGTTGTTATTGCACATTCTTGCACATTATTTTAAAATTTCCATCCAATCTGACAACATACTAATTATGAAGAAAGTATGAGGTAGGGTGGGCAAAGGAAGTAGAACTACGTAAGGGAAAAGAACTGACATGTGGCATGTGCACTAAATGGGGCCCTCCAGATTTAAACCTCCCAACAACCTCACGGAGCTGGTGATACACATCTAATTTTAGACTTGGGGAAACTGCTCAATAAGCACACAACCACCGAGTGACAAAGCTTTACAGGGGGCCCAAATCTGTGCCACTCCCACGCCCTTTCCATCACGCCATGCTGATCCCATCATCCTATGTCTATGCTTAAATCCTTCTTCTTAATGATCCCTTCTGAGTTCCAAAGTGGAGGTACCAGGTGAAGGAATTTAGGGTCAATGTAGTTTAATAGCTCAGCTGTAACAATGGTAAAGTAAAGCGAGAGTTACCCTGAACTCATTATGGAACAGTCCAATATGGTTGTTTGTGACTATTTTTTTTTCATGCCACACTGTTTTGAAGACATGTTTGTGAGTATTTTGTGATATCAAAGGTGGTCTTCTTTTCAGAATCTGGCCACACACTCATGGACCAACACCTGGCCTCCCAAAACTCCAGGAAAGAGATCCTGATTGGTCAAGCTTATGTCACAAACTCACTTCTTGGCTAGAAAGTTGGGATCCTTTGACCAATATAAGACCATATGCCAAGGAAAATTACATTGCTGTTACCAAAAAAACAAAATAAAAGATATCCACTGGAATGGTACTCACAGAAACCTGCAATTACATTTGCTATTGTTTGAATTTTTTATCTGTCCCTCTCCAACAAGAACATAAACTCCAAGAGAGCAGGACGTTTTCTGTTTTGTTCCTCTCTGTAAACCAAACAGGTAGCACAAAGTCTAATACGCAGTCTGTTATATGAATGGACCAGGCAAGATCTACATGTTGCCTGAAAGTCTCATCAAGAGAAACTGAATGAATAGAGCTTGATGCTGACTTAAAACCCAGTGATTCAGAGAGCCCCCATTAAAACTTATTCTTCTACCAGTTGAATCTCAAAATTGAACATAAATCCTAGCAGGCCCAGCAACAGGAGGGGAAAACTGCTCAGCTGTAGCTTTAGCCTTTTCACAGAAACAATACTTACCAATTTTTCGTGCTCATACAGCCAATGACCTCAGTCAGTTGAGCTTTAGCATTTCTCATTTTGCTGAAAATTGTCAAACATCCTTTGTTTTTAAATAACTCAAGAATCTTAGCTACCACATACAATGTGTAACTCCACTGCATATACTTATGACTGCTTTAGCTCGTGTCTGAATGCCACAGAGGAAAATCTCTTCTAATTAGGAGGTTGACACATTTTCAGAAATGGAAATCAGGAATCAGGGAGTTTCTCTACCTCATTTTTACCAGCCCCCTACGCCTTGCAAATGTCATTTTTGTGTTTCTCCTTATTGCCGTTCTTTGAAGCTCTTTGAGTGCAGGGGAATGTCTATCTCGTTCCCTGTAATATCCCTAGCATCTAGTTCAGTGCCTGGGCAGAGCTGATACTTAATAAATAGTTGTTGCACTTGATGAATAAATACATCAATGTGCATTTTCTTTAAATCACTTTCAACTAAATACAACTAATTGTCGAATGCTAACACTGTGTGAGGCAGGGCACTATTAGGAACCTAGAATGGGTTTCACATTCTTTTTAACCCATACAGTTTTTTTGTTTTTCTGACTCACTGTCAGTAAGATCTAGAGTGAGAAAACAATAGTAAGGAAAAACAGGTGGTCTAGTAAAGTCAGGTAACTTGCTTAGCACTCCCAAGCCATTCCCATTTGGTGAGAACCCTCTTTGGGGCAGGACCACGTGATGACTTTCATGGGCCCCAGGCATTTTGCCACCATCCCTTCTTCCAAGAAATAGTTAAAAGTTGTACTTCACAAGTGCACTGGTAAAAAGATAAATATAAAGCAGGCTGGATTCATTATCATATATTCATTATCATTAGGTTCATTTTTTTTCTTCTTGTTTTAAACGTAATTAAAATTAAAACATTAACAGTACTGTGGGTTCCATAGACACTGTGCCTACCGTGCCTAAAGGATAAGTCAGCCCTGCTTTGGGGCCACTTGGGCAGGACTGTTTTCCAGCCAGAGCAAGGTCCCCTCCTCCCTCCTTTTCTGATGGGATGAAGTTTCAGAGCTAGGAGCTGATCCGGGCTTTCTAGTTGGAACCCCAACTCAGGAGACCTCGCCTTTTCTTGTCTGACATAAGAATAATATGCTGACACCTAAGGGGGAGAAATCCCTACCTGCATTAACCTTCCACCAGTTCTGAATCATGCTGACTCCCATCTTTTCTGTTGCTAAGCTGTGGGACAATTATGCCTCCCCAACACGACGGAGCCCTCCTCTTGTTTATGTAAAGACCCCAATTAAGCCAGAAATAGAATGTAGCACTGCAAACGTTGTTTAAAAAATATTAAGACATTCAGGCCAGCGCTCCTGTTCATTATTCTCTGCTGAAACCTAATATTAGTAACAGCATGTACCGAGGACCTGGACCATGAATTAATAATGAAGCACTTGTACTGGAAAACATGTGGGCACCTAGTTACTTTATTTGGCAGGCGCCCGTGGGGACGGGAGCACACTCTGTCTCACACAGCACTTTCAGTGATAGTTTTGTAGAATAAAACTCAAAATCAGTTATTTCCAAGGGATTACCTGCCGGGGAAAAGATAAGCCAACATTCACCTACCACCCACTCTCTTCCTGCTCTGCTGCCACCGACACAGCGTTCCTCAAAAGTGTTCTGGCCCAAATCATTTCTTCCCTGAAATGTTGACTTTCGTGAAGTACTTAGTCCTGTCCATGTTTTAACATGCATAATTTCAATTATTTCTTCATTTGGTACACTCCACCACGCGATTAAAAACTCCTTAAGAGCAAAGAAAGATTCTTATCTCTATACAATCTCTAGAAAATGTGGGAGAACAGTTAAGAACAGAGGTCCCACATTAAATCAGATGTAGACTGAAATCTTATCTCCATGACCACCACATAACAGTTGCATGATCTTCGGCAAATCATTTAACTCCTCTGAACCTCAGTTTCTCCTTCTGTAAATCAGGATAATAATAATTACCTTTCTGAATTATTGTAACAATTAGGATAAATGTACAGTGTCTAGTACAGTGTGGTATACAGTGAGCATTACCTAAATGCCAGCTGTTATCATCATCATCATTTCCTATCAGCTTCTTTGTATCCTTACCACCTAGCGTAATAATGAGCACATCCTAATATTTGTTGTATAGATCATGGAATATATTTTACGTGTAATCCTTTTATCCAAGAAGAGGAGCATTTTGTTTTGTTTGGCTTGGTTATTGACAAAATTAACTTTCATCTGAGTTTCCTTCTTCTTTGGTACATCATCCTTGCTTCCTGAAAGCGACTTTGAATAACTGATCACAATTCAAGGACATTTTCCAATGGATTTTCCACTTCTGATGGATTTTGCTTCTAGAGATTTTGGAACAAATTCTCAGCCAGAAATTATCACAAGCACCTGTTGTAACAATCAAGAGAAATGCAAACCTGAACATGAAAATAGATTTATGTACAGAGGTGTCAAGCTTTTGGCTCTGTGTATGTTACTACAACTTTAAGGATTATTTGGTCTACTTCTTGCAAGGCAACTCACTCACCTGTCCCCTAAGACCAGGATTTTTGTTGCTTCCTGCACATGTAAATAAATGCCTTTCTACATCTGCAGAAAACAAGTAGTTGTTGTCATCACTATACTTGCCCTGTGAAACCTTAGGACGGTGATAGAGTTACACATTCCGTTCCTTTTAAGAGGAGTACAGCATTTCAGCTCCGTCGTCAGAGAGCTGCATCCAGTGGACCTAATAAACTTGACTTTTGAGTTTTGTGGATTTAGACATTAAATTACTTTTTTTAAATAAAATAAAATCCAAAACACTTTAAAGACAAACAAACAAAAAAAAAGATAAAAAGGAAGGGGTTAGAATTCTCTCTGCTAATGAAAACCAACTCACAGAGAAAGGTCTAGCTTTTGTTTCAGTTTTTTATTTTTTTAAGCTGTTACATAACTGACTGTAGTGTGTGGTATAGGAAATAAATTTGCCCATGCACCTGCACAGAAAAACCCACATCAACGGGTTTCCTTCGACCGTCAATCTGTGGGACCAAAAGCTAAGCCTGAAAGCAAAGGTGAAATAAAATACGAAAATTGCACAGCCGCCACAGAGGAGTCAGCTATCCAGAGGCCCCTGCTGAAACCCCATCTTTAGGGTAGAGTTTCGGACACATTTTGATGTTTTGGTCACCTGACCCAAGCTCTACAGCCCAATTGGCCTCCAAATTTACAGGCTAAGTAATGATGTAACTAGAGTGTGTGGGAACCAGAAGGATGAGACAGATACAATTTTTCCCAGTCGTTTATTAGACTTGGCTACTAATTCTGCTTGTTCCTCAGTTTGACTACCGGTTATCAGGAAATTTGAACTACTTAAAGGACATAATGAGTTTATCTGTACTCAGGGCAGAATTTAGTCACATTCATGTAAAATTAAACCACAGTAACAGAAAATAGTAATTTTTGAAATTCAACAATTTATATGTGAATTTGATCGCAGATACATTTTAACGCATCTGTATTTTGTTTTTCTGTCCTCTTTTTTTTAACTAAATATTATTTACAGGATCACTTATAATGTCATTCTTGTGTTGCCTAAAAAAAAATCCAACAAAATAAATGTTTTGGTTTATCCGTGATTTTTCTAATTCTTTTCTTAATCTTACAGACTTTTTGTCCAAACAGAATAAATGTTTATTCTCAAGTAATTTGTCACTATGGCAACTTTTGGCCTTCAAAATGCTGACACTATATCAGAGACAACTGAGAGAAGAAATTATCCTTGTTTGACAAGAATAAGAAGAACCAGTTTGGCAAACTTCAGGCATAACCAAACATAGCAGGGCAAAGGATGCCTAGGGATAAAAAGCATTTGTTGTCCCACCAATATGACTTTATGACAGGAAAACAAGAGCATATTCAGGTTTCACTACGAAAACAGGAGCTCTAATGCCGATGGAAAAACTTAAAGGGAATTTTTTTCTCTAAATTTCCCATATTCCCTCCCCAGCCCAAGAAATCGTTTAAGTAATTTCTAACACTCACACAATGTTATCCTTCTGATGTGTTGACGTGAGTTTGTAAAAAAGTTTTCTGACTCATAATTCCAAATATCTTGAAGATAGTCTTACAGTTGTACCTCCTCATGAGACCTTATCAACAGTTTCACAAGAGACAGAAAAGGTAAAAGGTCTCCAAAATGATATGCCTGTTTATAATCAACATCCTGCAGGATTTTTTAAAAATTAATTGATGTTATATTTTAGTGGCTTTCATACTCACAAAAGTATTTCATATTCTCAAAATACTTAATCTAGTTAGTAAGCATGTGTTTAGGAAAGAAATTCCTAAAAACCTTTTTTTGTCATTCTTCTTGTTTAGGCATATATCATGCCCAACACACACACAATAGATACAGTGTCTAACATCTTCTTAAACCTGTTGGGGACTATATCAAACATTAATGGGGATTAGTGTTAGAACTGCTGTAAACATAGCAAACAATCTGCTGAAAGTGCATACTCACATTTCCATATGTTATGCGGTAAGCAGAGTCATTTAAGAAGTGAGATACTCAGGGAGATGGTGTTCAGGTAGTAAGTTCTTGGCTGGTGAGAAATAAACACATCCTAGGTATATTTACTTCATAACACCAGCGTATATATATCTACTCGACTCTAGCCCTTAAGCTTCTCCTCCAGAGACAAGTCAAGTTCAAGATATGCAATTTCACTACAAAAAGCTTCTAAAACATAGATAAAAATGATTTAGTACTTCCAGGTGCACTGTAATTCTTGGCAGAAAAAGTTAATTCCAGGTGTATAATCTCCCAAAGAAATCTGTTGTCAAAGCTGGATAAAACCATCACATTAGAAAAATAGAAGTTCACCTATGAACAAAGTATAAGGTATGGGGAGGAAAACTCTGCTCCATGCAGAAATTACAGCATAAAAGTGAAACTCCTTTTTACTTATGTAAACATTGCTGGGTTTTGGGCATCATTTCAAAAGAGGTAGAGCTGAACATGCACGAGCATATAGAAATATGACATACTCTTGGTGGGAGGTTTGGGGTGGAGTCCTAGTGCCAAGCCAGACTCTAATACACAGACAAAGGAAGAAAGAAGATGCATTTTATAGCTTACAGATTTTTTTCCTTCTTTTTTTTAAAGCTGCCGAGCCGACCAAATAACTCAATCAACAACAACAAAACCGAAATGTGCCACACAGTGGAAAATGTTATAGCAGCTTGAATAATAAGGGGGCCCTGGTAAGGATGGGAATGTGGGTGGAGGGAGTGGGAGAGAGATCCCATATTATAGAATATTTAAACTTTGTAATTCAATGCATATTTATTAATTGGTTTCTTTTTAAGAGACACTTATTTATGACAGGTTTATGAGCAATATAGTATGTACAGAGCACTGAAGTTCTCCCATGGCTTATTTTTATTTCCATATGTTCAGATGAAATGAGCATCACATTTAGTGGTAGTAATAGCTGCTCTTGAAGTGTTTGCCAGTGCTACATCCCTTGGGAGTTGTTACCACCAGATTAATATCCTGTGGGGCACTTAATTGAAAAAACTACATTATAGAAGCACTGTGTGATTAGAAGTACTGCTTTCACAAGCCAGTTGGGGTACGGACTTTGCATCTGGCTCAGAAAGGCTGGTGAGGATAACTTACGTAGACCTCCAACCTGGAGTCTCTGAGCAGCCAATGAAAGTACAGACACTTGGAGAAGCAGAGAAAAATGTATCCTCCATCTCCCGTTAGAAACTGCCTTGAAAACAAGACCTAAAAGGAACCACTTCCTTAGTCACAAACAGGCCTGAATAGCTGGTAGGAACCGGCTGCTTCAGAGCGTGAAGGGAGGTGCTTTCGTGCCCCGCGTCAGGCCCATTTGTCGCAAAATGTTCATAGTAAATAGAAGACCATGCTATGTCCACGCTGTGCTATCAAAGCCAAGTCTACCAGTCAGAGAATGCTTTACTTATGAATTCTAAATATGCTCTTTATTCCTTTGTGAAACATTTTCAAATCTGTGTATTGGGCAGACCACCCAAAACAATAGAAAGCAGGAGCTTTGAGTGAACGAGAGAAATACACCACTGGCTCCATGAACACCTTGCAATAGGATTCCCTGCATTTCCTGCAGGAGTTTCCAGTGGCATCAGGTGCAGTGGCTCCAGGCAACACAGAAGCATCCATCGTTGTTTTTTGTTTGTTTGTTTGTTTTTTGAGACAGAATCTCACTCTGTTACCCAGGCTAGAGTGCTGTGGCATCAGCCTAGCTCACAGCAACCTCAAACTCCTGGGCTCAAGCAATTCTCCTACCTCAACCTCCCGAGTAGCTGGGACCACAGGCATGTGCCACCACGCCCGGCTAATCTTTTCCTACATATATGTTTTTAGTTGTCTGGCTAATTTCAGTTTTTGGTTTTTTTTTTATTAGAGACAGGGTCTTGCTCTTGCTCAGGCCGATCTCAAACTCCTGACCTCAAGCGATCCTCCCACCTCAGCCTCCCAGAATGCTAGGATTACAGGTGTGAGCCACCGCCAAGAAGCATCCATCATTGTTTATAGTTCACTATTGATTTTCTCTAAGGAGATAATTCACAAGGCTTCCTCCAGGCCAGGCCCAATGAGGCCAGGCCCAAAGGGCCCCTCACTATCTGGAGAAAAATAAAGCCTGAAAGTCATCCAAGTGGGACATTGTAAACTGGAGAATCTGTGCATGAGGTAGATTGTGGGTATCTCTGGGTACATTCACAATCAAATCGAAACTGTGTTTTCCTTCGTTAGAAAAAATTAGCAATAGTCACTTGCCTTTTTAACTATCCCAGACCTTTACAAATAGTGTGGCCTGAAATGCTTGTTATAAAAATAAATTTCAGTTCTTCAAGATGTTGATGGGTATGTTCTTGGAAGGGGTTTTTTTTTTTTCATCAAATATAAATTGCACATGTTAAATGTGAACTACATTTCACTGTCTAAAGGAAAGAAAATTTATTAGGAGTCCACAATGTGGGAGATAAATTAGGCTGCAGAAGTGGTACACACCTGGGTTTGCCAAAGCAAAAAAAAAATCTTGATAGTCTCCCTGAAAGTACAACCAAGTTCTCATTCAGCAGAGGAAAGTGAGACCTTAGAGAGAAGAGGCAACTATAGAGACTATTTTTGAAGCCCTACTCTCAGGTTTAAGCAGTTAAGGTCACAAGTCCTTCTGCACAACCACAATCATCTGGGTTTGCCCATTATTTTTTAACCTGACACAACAGGAAATTGTGGAGGTAAGAAAGGGGAGGGTGAAGAGATAAGGCATATTCTTTCTATCCTCTTCTGCCACTTGCCATATTTCTAAAATACAAAAATTCCCAAGTGCAAGAGGATGTGTGAATCTTTCGCTGTTTTCATTTTTTTTTACTAAGTACTAATAATTACCAAGAGCTGCATAATTACTGAAATAATTTCCAGTTTCTTGCATTTGCATCTTTAAACTGATAACAGATGGAGACCACTCCCAATTCGAATTGACTTAGACACTTGGATACTGTTCCAGACTACACCACCCCAAGTGGGTCACAGAGCTTCTCTTATTCTGTTTCCTTATTTGCAAAATCACAATATTATCTCACTTGTCAAATTCACAGGGTTGTTAAGAAGAATTAAGTGAGTTCATGACTCCGAAAAAATATGAAGCACTACAACAAATTCAGGGGCTGGTGATGATTATGAAGATGATGATGATGGCAATAAGAGAATATAGGTAGAAATTCTGTACATTTATGAGATTATGTCTTACTATTTGTCATTTGGGAATTTTGATATTTCTGGATATACAGGACTGGAATAATAATAAAAATTCATATGCTTAATGGTGATTCTCAGATAAAGCCAGTTTTAAATATACAATGTACACTTTTCAAAAGAAAATTCATGATATGCATATTTCTGTATTTGCTAGCACTATCAAAAGGTAACAAAGATGTTAACACAAGGGGCTGAACATCTGCATACTTCTGGAAGTTATTTTTCCCTACTTTGCCTACAGAAATCACCTCCCTTGAATGATGTTTGGGACAGCCTGGTCATGATCATCTTTAGACCTTTAGTCTGGCTGAAATAATGTCCTGCCCTATTCCAGTGCTATGGTCTCTGATAAAAGGTAAAATAAACATTTTCCTCAGTATCATCACCCAAGACTTTATGTTTGACCCTCTGGATCTGCCTCAAGCGGCCACTAGGTGATGGAAGAATGGAAAGGAGGAAGAGTGTGTGAAACCTGTAGTAAGAACAAAAAGTATGCTCTAAAAGAAACCATAGTTTTCTTAGGTTGAAGACAAAGGTACAGTTTTTCAATATTAATTGCTGCCCTATTCCACAAGCAACTGCCACTGTGAAAACTTTATCTTTCTAGATATGTGTACATGTCTCTGTCCACAGTACCCTCCTGCCACTCTCTAAGGCAAAGGAAAAGTATATTGATTGTTCTGCAAGCTCCCATACCTTTCTTTTAAGTTGACTGGCTAGAAATCCATGGTATATGTATACCATGGAGTACTATTCAGCTATAAGAAACAATGGTGATATAGCGCCTCTTGTACTTTCCTGGATAGAGCTGGAACCCATTCTACTAAGTGAAGTATCCCAAGAATGTAAAAATAAGCACCATATGTACTCACCAGCAAACTGGTTTCACTGATAACACCTAAGTGCACATATAGGAATAACATTTATCGGGCGTCGGGCAGATGGGAGGGGGGAGGAGGGGATGGGTATACACGAACATAATGAGTGCGATGTGCACCATCTGAGGGATGGACACACTTGAAGCTCTGACTGGGGCGGGGAGGGGGCAAGGGCAATGTAACCTAAACATTTGTACCCCCATAATATGCAGAAATAAAAAAATTTAAAAAAAATAAAAATAAAAAAATTGGAAACTATGACCTGCTTAAGCAGCTGAAGTTGCAAGCAGAACTTTAATTAATAAGGCATTCAAGGACAAAAGCTCTGGGCCAAAATCAGATGCAGGGGGCATCCGCTTGGGGCTCCTCTGAAAAGAACAGCAGTCACTTACACTCTACCTTGGCACTCAGACACAAGAAATAAGGCTGGAGCAAGAAGAGCAGTGCTATCCACCAGGACATGAGAATTCTAGCATTCTGGATGGAGAGCGTTGTGTCATCCTGCTTTCAGATGAGTAAACGTAGAACCAGGCATGCATGGATTATTCTGCAAATGGAGGTAGAAAGCCTGTGCCCTCATTCCTTGTCCACCTTCAATATCCTGTGCTTCTTGAAATCCTCTTGCTTTCCTCCTTTTGCCCATTATACTCCTTATCTACAGTGGGCATTTTTAATTCTGCCAACAGTATCTATGAATCTGTGCTCTAAGTGTCAGGACCCTACCAAGGTTTGTTAATTATCCTAACTCCCCCTGCTGGTGGATTTGACTACAACCCAAACTCAAAACTCCCTTGCACACAGTAACAGTTAAAAATGTTTTTCAAGTTAATTCACATCATACAAGAGTAGGTCAGAAGAAAGAAGAAAACTTTAAAAGAAGGTGAATTTTAGTTGAGCATGTAACTCGCTATAATATGAATCAACTGGAGGTTTAATGTTATTTTTAAGTCTAGCCTTCAGGATTAGATTTGTGAAATATAAAATAGATACATTGGTATACTTTTCCCCCTAGTCCCTTTTTGTTCCCACACTCCTTCTCATTTTTGTGGCTTGCGATATTTCCCTTTGTCTCTAAGCTCTAGACTTCTACTTAATAAGTACCAATAAAGATTGTATGTTATCCTTAAACAGTGGTAGCATTCCCCACCTGCTAATTGCTTTATTTGTACTTACTGTTTCCGCCCTCTCATCAACAGGGGCTTTAGCATAAAGGGCAATGAAGTAGAACGTGATGAGGCGAACAGGAGCCAGCCGAGTGAATGCTTCTATAATTACACACTAGCCTGGAGTAGCTCTTCTCAAATCAAATTATGAGCCTGGATTACCTAAAACTCTCAGGACACAGCCTGGGTTTTCATTTGTCTGTAGGTTACTGTCGACAAGCAGCCTTCTTTTCTCTTGCCATTATTCTTCACAGAGATTATCAAAGCTCCAGTTCCATTGCAATATTCCCAAAGCATTGAGACACTGAGGAGAAGGCCATTTTCTTAAACAGCTTGCCTGACCTCATGTGTTTTACCACTTATTTAAAAAATGTAAAAAGAAAGAAAAAGAAACTTTTTTTCATGTTTAGAACCACCTCTGTCATTTGCATATCAAAGTTTATTCCCAGCTGAGCTTATTCACGATTCTTTGGCAAATATTTATGCCTCGTCAATGTCCCAACCACCCATAAGGCAACTGGAACAAGAGTCAATAGGCCTCAACAGTGTTTGGATCTTTGTTTGAACACCTGACCATCCTCTCGAAAATGTACACTGCGCTGGAAATCACATAGTAATAAGAGGACCAGACTCGAGGTCAGGCCATCTGGAATAGAGGCACAGATCTGATGCTGACTAGCTGTGTGGCCCTGCAGCACTCATTTACTGCTCATTTTGTCCATCTGAAAGCCAAGGAGATTGAACTAGATAATCTCTAAGCTCCCTTCTAGTTCTATGCTCCCATATATTCATAGAACAGTATTACATGGATAATGTACACAGGAGACAGTAAATATTTGATTGTAGTAGCTAAGCAAAGCAGGAAAGCAATCTATTTCTCAAATGGCTTAAATGTGTATTAAATCAAGATTTGGTGTGCCCAAGATCAGGTCAGAAAGTGACTAAAATGTGGCGAGACATGGTTGGTGGATGGCTCCTGGAGAGAGAAAACTCAGGTTCAAGTCTCAGTTCTGGCAGGCTCTGTGCAGTGTAGGGTCGGTCTGCCAAAGCCTCTGAGAAGACTGGGCTAGATGATTTTTAAAGGTATTTCCAACATTGAAATTACAGCTCAAACAGAAAAAATTCAAATCACTACATTCCTATATGTGCTAGTCAATGCATTTTACCCTGTCTTCTTGAGGAAAAATGGATATTGGTATGAATAATTATAAAACAAATATTCTCTGTTCCATCATACTTTACATTGAAAATGTTTTATTTGGTTTAAAAATAAGTGTTTAAAGTAGGTATAGTGATGGGGAATACAGGTAAGACTATAATCTTTCCAAAGTTAGGAGAATTTTTCAGATATGGTTATCGTGACGTGTTGCGATATCACATGCCAATTTGTTAAGGTGACAGATATCAAAAGATAATGACACTTTTCTTTTCATGGCTAATATCTTAATTTAGAAAGTCATACAAACTAAACCTAAAATACTAGTTATATTTTCATTTTTTTAAAGACAGCCATAAGTTTCTTCTTATACTAATGCCTTTTCTTAAACCACTCATTAAAATGTTACAAAATAAACTGTGTTTAAATTGTTTCCATTTGAGAACTACTTCGTTAATGATGCAAATTTAATTTAGTTTGCCATATTATTTTTCTTATTAAAAAATCATAAACATAAGTGCTAGCACCTTCTAAGAACTTCTGTATTTACTTAAAACACAAGCTATATCCACAAGACTAAACCAAACGACCCAACCACTAATATATCAATAGATAAGGCATGAAATGGCCACGGCCCCAACACGGACATAGTTCTTGACCACTATTATCTTTTGTGAGGTTAACTGGGATGTATGAGCAAAGGAACATCATTTGGGAATGCATTAGATATGAGGATAACAAAAGAATTTTTATCTTCCAAGTGCACAAATTATACATAGATAGGATAACAGGAATTTGATTTCTGGTCATTGAAGTCAAAGCTCAAGTCCTTGTCCCAGAATTTTCCTGAAACATTTGTAGAACTTTTTTTTTTTTTTGAGACAGAGTCTCACTCTGTTGCCCTAGCTAGAGTGCCGTGGCATCATCCTAGATCATAGCAACCTCAAACTCCTGGGCTCAAGCGATCCAACTGCCTCAGCCTCCCGAGTAGCTGGGACTACAGGCATGCACCACCATGCCCGGCTAATTTTTTTGTATATATTTTTAGTTGTCCAGCTAATTTCTTTTTATTTTTTTGGTAGAGACGGGGTCTCGCTCTTGCTCAGGCTGGTCTCGAACTCCTGAGCTTGAGCGATCCACCCGTCTGGGCCTCCCAGAGTGCTAGGATTACAGGCGTGAGCCACCACACCCGGCCTGTAGAACTTTTAAATCTTAAATTTGTAAACTTCAAAATTTACAGAAACATTAAGGTTAGCCCACTTGGGGTTTACTTTTTAACAGATGTGTCCTTTACTTGTGGGGTTGAAGCAGGTAGGTAAAATAAATTGTACCAAGAATGAACTATGTAATAGTTGTCATTTTCCAATTATAACATCTTCTTCCTATCTCATTTACTTGCCATTAACAACACTATATCTGACTTGTTGGTCTCATAAACTGATATATACACACACATAAATTTTGTATGTATGTATATGTATGGACATATAATATGTATTTTATACATCAATAATTACATATATTATGTATTTTACATATATACATGCACGCACTTGCACACAGACAGCATGTAAAAGGAAGCATTGCTTGGTTTACTTCTGTTTTTTAAAGATAATGTTTTGCTTTTTACACCTCCATTCTAATCAGCAAACTACTCTCAAAACTTTCTCTTAAGTAAGCCTATAAAATATTCTTGTGTGAAATAATGGTTATGCATTCAGTACCTAAAGCCAGAGTATCTGGGTCGCAATTCTTGTTCACTTTTCTTTGTCTGGATAACGTTAGGAAGTTGCTTAACCTCACTTTGCTTCAGTTTCCTCATCCATAAAATGGAGATAATAATGGTGTCTACTTCTTAGGATTGTTGTGAGGATTAAATGAGTTTATTTATATATGTGTAACAAATTTAGAATAGTACCTACCACATGAGAAGTAGTGAACAATTAGATGTTATTATTATTATTACTGTTGTTGTTGGTTTAGTTAATACTACAGAAGTATGTCTACAACTAAACTATTTTCTTTGTTAAAGACTGAGTACATACATCTTTCCCTTTACCTCACCACTCTCTATTAAAGTTTATTACTGTTATTGTCCACAAATATTTATGCCAAGAAAAATTCTCGACTTGATTATAGGGGGGCACTGTCAAGAACTTTCTCTGGGGGTGGAAATATTCTATGTCTGCATTGTCCAATACAGTATTACCAGGCACATACATTTAATGAGCACTTGAAATGTGGCTAGTTTGACTGAGGAATTGAATATTTAGTCACATTTCCTTTTAATTTCAATTAAAAGAGCTACAATGGCTAATGGTTAAAATATTAAACAGCACCAGTATAGAGGGTCTTGCATCACACTTAGACTTGAACGTGTGCCTCTACCTTACCACCTCTGTGGCATTTAATTTCTCAGAGCCTCAGTTTCTTAATATGCAAAACAGAAAAAGTAATACTTATCACCCAGAAAAAAAATGCAATAATATTTGTAAAGAGGCTGGTGCAGTGCAATTTGTATTACCAGCCCTCTACCTTCGTTTAAATTGGTATTATTTTGGCAGAATGGCCCTTCGAAGGACCAGACACAGGGGAGAAAGAATCTTTTAGCTCTTGTTAGATTTCAAAATTAAAAACACCAGCCCCTCATAATTCTCACTTGCTCGACTGTAACATTCAGTCTTGAGTGGAAACATGATGTTCCTTTTTGTCAGAGACCCCTGAAAATGTCTAAGTATCCCTCAAATAGCACGAATCTAAGAGAATCCTCAGGTCTCTCTCACGCTCATAGAGTGGCATGTGGGGTCCCCAGCAGGTCATGGTCATGGAGAGTTCATTTGTACATGCTCCCCTGGATGGTGCACTACAATCCAGGTGGCTTCTCGTTGCTTCCTTGTCAAAAAACAATCACTGAGAGCCAATGTTCCAATAACCGCATGATCCGGCATCAATATCGTCATTATAGAACTGATCTCAAATAGTCAGGAGCTCCCAGGAAAACCTTCTTATATTGAAAACTCCTCACAATTACATTTCTAAAAGGAGATGGAAGAAATTTTTATGTATCATGGAAATAGAAGTGCAGTCTCTTTCGATTTCTTGAAGGACATGGTCATATGGGTCTGGGAGACACACCTCAGAAGCAATCTGAGCAGAAAATCACAACCCAAAGTCTACCATGAAGAAATCTGGGAACACAGAATGAAGTATGAGCAACTCCTAAAATTGGGACTTGACTTCAGAAGGGCAGGATGGGGACCTTTGTCAGCAGCCTGCCTCAGCCTTTTGCTGGAGGTATTCTCTCTGGTGAGAAAATATTTTTATTATCAAATCTTCACTTTGATGTTTTAAAAATTTTAACCAAATTGCCTCTTTTTTGGGAGGGGACTTATAGTTTTTATTTTAGATGGTCCCTGACTAATAACAGATACTTTACTATCACATTCAGATTTCCCTAGTAATTGTCTCTGAACAAAATAGATGCAGCATCCTCACACAATTCAAAATTTAAGCCAAATTTAATACATATACTGGGCTATATAAATTTACTAGGATAGGAGACATATAATATCCACATTTTAAAATTGTTCCAGTTAAATCAATAAATATGTACAGATAATTTTGTTCAGTTTTAACACTGTAATAACTAGGATTTTTTTTAATTTTGCATTGAAATATACATATAGAGAAGTGCACATATATTAACATTCATCGGGTGTCGGGCAGATGGTGGGGAGGTAGGGATGGGTGTATACACACCTAATGGGTGCGGTGCTCACCGTCTGGGGGATGGACACACTTGAAGCTCTGACTCAGGCGGGGCAAAGGCAATATATGTAACCTAAACAACATTTTTACCCCTGAAATATGCTGAAATTGAAAAAAATTAAAAATAAATAAACACGGTTATTAGGGCATACTCAGTGTGTGAAAATTTGTTGTCCTGTATATTTAATATATGTGCACTTCTCTATATGTATACATTAATGCCAAATTGCCTCTTTAGCAGGTCCTGAACATAAAGACTTTCTGGACATCCTAGCTTTATCAGAATAATATTATTATAAATTAATTATAATTTGGAATTATAATTATTATAATTAAAATCTAAAAATATGAATGACCACACACCTACTCAACCATTATAACCTATATGCCAAAAAAACTGGGGGTGGGGGACATACACAGATGAGAAATACTGATTTCACCCAACTCTGGGATAATATATACCTAAAGGGAAAAGAACCAAAAAAAAAAAAAAGCGCATTTTATGTGAGGCAGCATAGTGCCGTTGGCGCTGGCAAATTGGCTTGGTGTCATAAGACCCACTCCTTATCACTTGGTAACTGTATTTGGGATTTGGGTCCAGTTACTTGACTTTTTAAGCCTCTGTGTCTGTAATATGTGGATAATACTACTTTATTTTGAGGATTATAAGGATTAATTGGACAATGCACAGAGTGCTTAGCACAATAACTACCATGGGTTGATAGACAACAAAGATTTCTTTTCTTCATTCTTTAGATATTTCAAAATAATATTATGACCGTTCCATTTAGGTTCCACAGTTAGTGCAATCTATCTAAAAGTATTCACTTCACCTTTTACCTATATTTCATAAATGGATTAATCATATATTAAGCCAGGATGTCAATGTCAGTAAACTTTGATTAAGATTTGAGACTTAGTACTCCTAAGCATCAAATAAAGTTCAGGTAATAAGGATTTTGTTGTTGCCAAAGAGATCTTCCCCACTATGGGTTTTGACTACATAAACCCTGTTCTCCTCTAGGGCTTCTTACTGATCTACAGATAAGGAACAAGACCCTTTTGAACAGCTTTGGAGACCTCTTCTGGTCACCAGGAAGGCCTCACTTCCTTGTGTCCTTCCTAGTCCCTCCTTGGCTCTTCTCAGGCCAACTTGGTCATCATCTTACTCTCCACAAAGCAAACCTCTGAATTCACCTCCACGTTTTAGATGGAATTAAATGTAGCGTGGGAAGGATTGAAAAATTGATTTCAGGTCCATTCCAACTCTGTAATGTAGCGATATTAAAGTTTTAAAATATAACTTTCCAAACCATCATTTTTCCCCCCTCCATCATAGCCATTTTATTTTTTTCAGCAAGTACCGAAAGGGGAACACACGCCCTCCTCCCATTTCCATACCCTCGCCTCCATAAAGCCTTATCCAGAATAGAATGTAAACTTCTTTAGTTTCTCAACTTAAAAACTGTAATTGATAAAAAAAATTATTCTTGATCTTTAGCTACTTCACTTGGAGAGCACCCAAGCCCAGTATTGAGCATGTAATTAGCACACCATAAATACCTGTTAATTGATTAACAATGTTAATATTATTCATTCTTTTCGCATACTTGTTCAGTGTTTTACCTGTTGTCTGTTTATCCTCTGTTCCTACCTCCATTGTTGTTTTCTCTTAAACTACAAGCTGCAAAGTATAGAAGCCACGTTTCTATGACTCAATGTGGATAATGGGCTGTAGAGAGATGCTTAAACAGGCTTTTCAACTGATTGATTAATACAACGATTGATGGATGGACGGAGGAAAGGGTGAATGCATTACAGCATTCTCCATTTGCTATTCCAACAGGCTAAATTTACCAAAGGGGTCCCGCTCTTCCTCTGCCCCCTGAACAAAGCGCCAGAGGTGGGTGAGTGAGAGGGGTCAAGGAACAGCCATCCCTACCGCACACAATAGAGGAGGGCGTCTTGCAGAGGATACGTCTTCTTCTTCGTCTAATTGCTACACAACATCTTTTGAGGCAAGGTGTTTATTTTTTATTATTTCTTGGTCATTTTCTTGGGGTAACTTGTACTTTTTAAGTTAAAAAAAGAAAAGACAAAAATCCCACAGGCCCTACATTTTTTTAACCTCACACTTCCCAACTTTGAGTCTCATTAAGTGCAACTGATGCTTGTGCTGTAGATAACTTATTCATTTGCTAAGCCAGTATACATTCAGTCTACACATGGACTCTGTTTCATAAACCAAAGAAAAGGAAAGAAAAAGATCTGTAAAATATTTAATTCTTTAAATTGCCATATTTCATTTAGAATGCACATTAATTTCAAGTTTAAATTTAAAATCTTGGGGCTCGACAAGTTTTAAATTTTCTTTTGTCGTTTGGCCAGATTGTTTTGACCAATTAAAGGAGCGAGCAAGACTGAACACGTGGAAACAAGTGACAGATCTCAAGGTTTCATGAATTCTGGCTAGAAACATAGAGCCGTGTCTCTGCTCATGTTTATTACTACCCATGCAACGTGCAACATGCAACATGCAAGAGAATGTGCTCCCTCAGGAGATATGTCCCTGTGGGCATTACCAAGGCACTAACTAAAAATCCATTACTCTCTCTGCCATTCAAGAAGGTATAACCTAGAATATAATCAAATTTATTTTTTAATTGTTCATTCATTCATTTATTCAACAAATGTGTATTGAGTATCTGCTATGTGTCAGGTATGGTTTTAGGCACTGCAGATACATAGGTGAGAAGATATACAAACTCTCTGCTCTAGTGAAGCTTATATTCACATCTTTGGGCCTTTGCTAATAATTAATGGGCACAGTGCATCTTCAGTGCACTTATTCTTTCCCTTTGGCTCAGTGGCACTGTTCTGAGGGCTATAGAGAGAAGAGATAGAAAGAGGATCTAAGCTAATGGAAGGATATAATTTAATCCTCAACAAAACTTCAAGGTCACTGTATAGGAAGGACTTGCCAGGATAGTGCCTATGTCCTTCCCTTTAGCTTTGGAACCATGATAGTAATATGACTCTGTAATCACTCTAGAAATCTTTACTAACAATTCATGGTTAAAGGAGACTCATGGCTCTAAGTAGAGACTGTCATAATATTCTGTTGTAGAAGAATACTTCACAATAAATTAAGGTTAGATTGTTAATTTCAAAAAGCAGTTTATAAAGCATTATATGCAGTATGATACAATTTCAGCTAAAATAAAAAGAGTATCTGTGCACCAAAAATGATGGCTAGAATATATAGCAACATGTTGACAATGGATAGTTCTGATTAGGATTGTGGGTGCTGTGCATGTGTGAATGGATGTGAACACATGTACATATGCTTTCAACATTTTCTAAATTTTCTACAATGAAAGTGTACTAAATTCTCTAATCATGGGTAGAAAAATTATATCCCTATAGCAAACATTACTGCAACAGAAAGTGGGCTCCAGTGAAAGAAGAGTAGACTCCTGTCTAGGCAACCTCCTTTTGTAGTGTAGGAGGTGACATTGTTTGTCCTTGTCCACACTTGGAAGCAAAGCTCTGAAGTTTTTCTTGTCAAATTTCACTAGGACCTATTAGCCAGCAGCAACCGAGTGACCGTAATTGTTAAAACCCTGCTATTAAGTGCAGTGTATGGGTGATATTTCATTACCTATGAATAGTTTGTAATTTTTACAATAGCACTTATTCTACTGAAATAAACTATACATACTTCAAAAATGTCATTAAAAGAAACTTATTACAATGCTTTCAAACATAAGACCCTTTAACAAGTAAAACATATACATATATGTATACACACACACACACATACAGGATTTTTAGATCAGCCAAGATGCTATCCTAACCTGAGACATATATATTAAAGAGAAAGAGCATGCTAAAACAAAAACAATGACATTGGCATACTTTCTTTCATTTTCCGTCTGTTTCTTCCAAACTGAATCCCCATCCCTCCCCTTGGAAAAAGTACAAGGCTATTCTCCAGTGGGGGGGAAATAAATGATTGTGTAAACTCATAGAATCAGCTTGTCACAAATTGGCAAATACAGTTAATGGTTAATTATCTGCAAAGACTTCAGTCTTGTCACTTTTCAATTTTCTGGTCAGCATTCAAAAAAGGGAACCAACTTTAATTAGTAAAATAATTTCTCAGGTCTTTATGGAGCTGATTCTCCATGAAACTCTGGAAAAAGCTTTTGTTTTACTGTTTTGTTTTAAAAGTTAATGTAAGTCTCTTACTTTGACATGAGAGCTAAGAGCGCTTGCAAACTTAACCCACCTTCTAATCAGGAAAATTTCCTTTTAAAGATTACTATAATATTAGTTTTTTCAGCAAAGCTCTAGGTGCACTGAGTTTTTGCTGCCATCCACTAATCTGTGCTGAATGGTAAAAAGAGAACTTAAACCTCACAGGTAGAAAGTTGTTATGTGAATTATGTTGGGATAATAAAAGAATCTGCCTGAGAAGATGATATGTATAGCTAATATAGTCAAAATTGCAGATGTACATGTAGATGGTTAAAATTAATTACTGGTTCCATTTAGAAAAGAAACTCCTCCAGACAAAAAAGGGTTTGAGTACATCTCCCCATTCTTCACTCCTTTACCTTTGAGCTTTGGGGGACCAGAAATGCTAACCTTAATTAATGGAACACCCACTAGACCCCAGGCAAGGGTTTGGGTCCCAGGCCGGGGTCTCCTCCTGCGCCTCTCCCGGGAGTAACGAGCAAGCAGGCTTCATTACTGGCAGCTGAGGGGAAGGGTCACTGGGAATGGATTTGCAGGGCCCTCATTGAGCGATCACTCCATGCTGAGAGGAGCTGGCCGTACTCTCGGACACCTGGTCATTAACATTGCTAATTAGCAGCCATTAATCAGGGCGCTTGCTTTTTTTTGTTGTTGTTGTATGTCACCGGCTCAGAGGAACCAAGTGAATAAGAAGATTGTTTCATTACCTCCACAAGAGGTAGAATGAAAGCAGTTCCCATCAGCTCAAGATGAGATGGATTAAGGGAAAGGTTAGACAACAGTTTGAGATGAGCTGGGGAGGGCGGCGGATGGAGGGGGCTGGGAGACCTGAGCTGTCTGCTCAGGGAAAATCAGTCACCTATAATTAATGAAATCTTCTGCAACCTAATTCTAATCACCGTGTGAGCGGTCCTCCAACGACCAAATTTTTTTATTTTAAGAGCTTTATTTTCTTTCTGTTAGTGCAGGGAATTATCTTTTAAGTTATTTAATTCTATCTGATACTCAGTAGGTTTTAAGTTTGGTATTTTCTGCTTTCTCATTCTAAATTCATTTTTTTCTTCCAAAAGATTATGAAATCATTTAAAATTTTAAGTAGTTATAACGAAAACACTTTTAAAATATCTTCACTATGTTATCCAAATGGCTACTTTCCACCCAATAGCCAAAAGATAATCAAAAAAGTAATTCCACAGTTTTTAGAATGGGAACAATAAAAATAAGTAGTTTATTTTTTCTCCTAACCTTGCCTAAAAAGCAAGAGGGAATAAAAAGACTCCATATTGATTTCTACGTAATGATACCAAGAAGAATAGCATGTTATTAAGAAGGGCTAAAGAGAGAGAGAGTGTGTGTGCATGTATGTGTGAGAGAGAGAGAGAGAGAATAAATGGGGTTTTTCCTGTTAATTCACACGTAATGTGATGAACATGCTTTAATGGAGCATTTTCTCTTATGGAATGTGGGGTGTCATATGTATATAGCAAATTATACTTATCTTAATTTCCAAAAAATAGAAATCTTGGTAACAGGTTGCACATATCGGAGTTGTTACAGTCATCGTTTTTTATCTAGAAAAAATATTGTGAGAATATTTTTTTAATTAGCAGCTGGTTAGCTGCTGTGAATTCATTCTTTTATTTATTAAAATGTGTTCACCCAAGAGCTGCAAAGGAGATTATGACTTATATGGGAAGCTCTCTTTATTAAAGAAACAGTGAGCATTCATCCAGCTTTTTGCTGTTTCTGCTCTGAGTTTTTCTGTGGTGGGTTACAAAATATGGTTTGCAGTGGCACTAAAGGACTAGGAAGAAGAGATTGCCTAAGAAATTATTAGTGTTGTGGCCTCCTTTGGACATGTGTAACAAATATACATTCTCACATATAATATGTACCCCTGCACTTTCAAAGCAAATTATCATTTAATTTGCCCTGCATTTCAAAACAATAAAAGGCTAAACCTGTTCTTTATGTACTAATTTGCTCTGTTTACGAAGAACTATGAAGTTGTTGGGGGGCGGAAGCAAGTATGTAAAACTAATCTGTGGGGCATTTCAATTGGGTTGGAAATCCATAATATGATTTCTAGGACTTCATGGGAAAGTTGAACGCTCAAGGGGAAATTACACAAAGAACAGCTGAGAAAAAGTTGCATTCTGGCACAGAATCATGCAAATGGGGCACATTCTTCAGTTTTCTCATGACGGATTGCCTCTGAAACCACTGAGCCAAGCTGCAGCAATGCTAATGAGGGAGATGCATCAATGAACAGTGTCATCCCAGGGGCTTCTAAAGGGGACAGGGGACAAGGGGGAGTGGGGGTGACAAGAGGGAGTTGGAGGAGGAGGAAGGAAAAAAGGAAGAAGGAAAAGAGAGAGAGAGCGAAAGAAACTAAAGAGAAAGAAAGAAAAAGAGAGAGAGAAAGAAGAGAAAGAAAGGAGGGGAGAGAGAAAGGGAGAAAGGAGGGAGCAATTGGATTTTTAATTATTAGGCCTAAGTCATTAAAAAACAAAACCAGCATAGCAGGTAGAAATGGAAGGTGCAAAATAAACAGTACTATAATTATGTCCCTTTAAGATATGGGGGATTTTAAGAAACAAAATAGGATGGAAGAGAAAAACTTTTAAAACTGTCTCCCTGTTGAACTAAAAATGAAATTAAAGTTGGAAGCTAAAATGCTTCTTCTGCCCAGAGAATAGCTTGTGTGTGGTTTCTTTATTAAGGACTCCAGACTATAGTGGAAAAGACTAGGGGATCATTTATGCCAGGAAAAAAGTACCACTATTTCAGTCTAAACTTCTTTGTGGTTGCAGTTTTCTCATTTAAATATTTTTTAAAAGCTGTAAATGCATACATTTGTAGCTCATTTAGCAGAACTGAAAGATGATTTGCTTGTCATTCCAATTGTGCTTTGAAAGCTTATTTTATATTTAAATGTATACACACAAAGATTAGTTTTTTAAAAAGAATATTTCTCTTTAGATAATAAATGATTACTTTTTTAGAGATCTATGAGCAGATTTATCTTTCTCAAGTTGCCAAAACCATACATATCACTTGCTTCCACTCCCATCTAGTAAATGTAAAATTGTCAACTTACTTTGCATTTTTCTTCTATTCTGGTCTTCCAATGAAGTATGTTTCTTGTGGAAACCAAATCCATAGCTACTTATTGAGTGTTTATTACATTTAAAGCACTCACAAGTATTTTCATAAAGAAACTTTTAGATATATAACTCTTACATTTCAGACCTTTTAAAGTGACAGTCTCCAAACATTATGAATTAACTCCCTTTATAGCAACACCACAGTAAGCACACACAGTTTGGTATTGATGTGAATTGTGTGGTTCACTTCTAAAATGTCCCAAATAAACTTATTCAGTGCTGATTCAATCAAAAGTATCATTAAAATGCATTATTGTTTTCCTTTCAGTATCTGATTTTATGAGCATCTGGTTTTAAAAATGTAAACAATCAACCATGTCCCCTGTTTGCTAGCACTGCCATTTTAGCTCCTTTAGCTGGGTAAACAAACAACTTAAATACAAAAATATGACTATGGCAAATTTAAATTCTTTAATTAATAGAGTATATAAGGAACTCTTCTCTAACACATCAATATAGGTTGATGCTAGAATCAGGTCCTTTTTTATTATTTTGCTCAATTTCAACCAATAGGAGTTGCAAGATTCAGAATTAAAGCTGAAAAAAAATCCCTAACTCACTCTATTGTGTATTACAGTTCATATGGTATAGTTTCCAAGACCACCCACAGTTCTGAGACTGCCTAATAGAAGATTGTATCAGCTGCTGTGCCTAATGACAACTAGATGAGTTAAGAATGAAGTGTTAGCATTCATAGTACTTGTGGGCATAAAACAGATTACTCACATCATTTTAAAGATAACCTTGGTAGCAAAACGCATTCATTCGTGTGACGTATTTCTAATCAAGTACATTATCTATTAAAATTTGCTCAGAAAAGTTTAAATTTCTATGACAAAAAAATTAAAATGCATTGTATTAAAGGATCTGTTAACATGTATTTAGACGATTTTAAATTATATATGAATGGCAACTGCAAAGCATGTCCCTGGCATCTCACAAAGTCATTCACCAGCATAATCACGAACAATTGGTAGTTCACTACTGTCCATCACACATCTAAGAGATCCCAGAGTGCCTCAGAAAAAAAAAAAAAAAAACTTTCCCTCTGGAAAATCTCTAAGGAAGAGAGAAAACATTTGAACCACAGACACGTGTGATAAAGTCTGAGGCAGACCCTCTTCTTGCTCTCCTGTCTTCTTTCCAAGAAAGGGCATTTCTTTGAAGCCTCTTGTTTTGTTTATTAAATTCCTATGATTTACTCAACAATATGACCGCATTTGTTTTAATGTAAGAATGATTTAAATTACTAACTATGTGATTTGCTTGCTTGCTTTTAAATCTTAGAGTAAAACTGTTACTTCAGGAAGACGTGCCAAGTTAATTCGGCCAGGAACACGGTTACCCGGGGTGACTGAGGGTGGCAACCGTGAGCTTCCCCCTGTCAGAGGGACTCTGGGTAAGCCCCGCTGCAGACTCACTGTGTGGCTTTGGGCAAGTTAAGTCCCTTATCTGCTTCAGTCCTCAGCTTCCTCATGTGTGAAGTAAGGAGGGTAGATTAGATGTTTAATCTTTGAACTCTTTTCACTATTAGAATGCTGTAATAATTCTGGTGACACATTTTGTTTTTTCAATGAGAGGCTTGGCCACTAACAGATTAGTGTAGATTAACCCTGTGAATCTTTTCCAATTTAAGAATTGTGAAAGTATGTGGCCTCCATATGTGAAATGTAAAAATAAAAGCCTACTTACTGTTTTGGCAAATTTAATCCTTTAAAAGTTTAAATATCAAAACCCAGAAAAAATGTCCTGCTTGTATTTCTTTTCATTTTTGCATATTCAGTAAATCCACGTTTAACCTGAAAAAAGTAGTTGCAACTCTTTATAAATCAAAACTTTTTTTGGAGCATAATTCCAAGAAAAAGATGCAAAGAGAAACCAAAAAGCTTTTTAGCAAGTATAAGGGGTCTTTTTTCCATTTAAAAACATCTAATTTTGTAGACAGTTAATCTCTGGACTGAGTGTCTAACACATTCTATATCCTTAACAATGTCATTTTGATTTCAAGCTCAGGCTCTGGAATCAATCCTGGGTTGAAATCCTACCCCTACCATGTAGTTATGGTGTTATTTATCCTTTCTCGGCTTCCGTACTCTCATCTGTAAAACACAGATAATGATAATGATAGTTTGGGGGAGGATTAAATGAGATAATACATGGCAACTGTTCAGCACACTGCTTGGCCCAAGGTAGGTACCTCATTAATGTTACCTCTTATTACTACCTTTACCAGACGGTGGGAATTGATGTTTCCCTTAACATAAAAGGCTCACTGTCAAGTTAAGACAGGTGCACAAAGCATATTGGACATACTACAATAGGAAAGTAACGCTGCACACTTAGCCAAATGTTGTCCAAACGATCTTCAAAAAATACTGCCTTTGCTCAAAACCAAAAAGCTTCCATACTTCCTACCCACTCTCCAGCCTGGTCTCACCCGTAAGTCACCATCGTGGTGCTCAGCCTGTATGACAGTCCTCTCTGCTGGGATGGTGACGACCTGCACATGGGGAATCAGACCCATCACGAGGTTACCGCCTGTCCTGACTGGCCAGATGCCACCACCCCACCAGCACCCTCAGGCTCAGTCTGGCCATATTCCTCACCGTGCTCACCCTCATGTCTGCGCCAGCACTTGTATTCCCACCCCCTCACTCCATTCCAGGGCAGCCTTTCTTCCCAGATGTCAGTTTGGCTCTCTTAACTCTTTCATTAGCTCTCTATTCATTCACTCTCAAGTCTAAACTCCTTCACGTGGCCTTCAAGGCCTTTCTTTACTTCCCCAGCTTCAGTGTTTCTGCCTCTGCCCTCCACCCACCAACCAATCTCCAGCCACGCTGAACTACTTAAAGTTCTCATGACTTCCTATTCTTGCCTTCGCCTCCAGGCCTGCAGGGTTCTCTTTTTTCTGGAATACTCTTTCTCTCCTTCCCTGAACTCTGCCCCGTTTAAACTCCTCCTAACTAATTCCTGTTTGTCCTTAAGTTCTCAGCTTATATGGAAGCTTTTCCTGGCTGCAGAAGATTTGGTTAGGGGTCTGCTCGTGTGTTCTATGAAGTTCCAGTTCTTACCCTTATTAGAGTTTATATCAAATATCATTGCAGTAGGCTCAGTGCTTTCACATATTAAGTCTGCAGTAAATATTTTTAAAGTAGATTTCTTTTATATGTATCATAGTACTTAGCACAATGTTGGGATCATCTTCAGTGCCCAACATAAAACAGACATACTGTTTATAAAAGTCATCTTTACTAAATTGCATCCACTTTAGAAACCGCCATCAACTAGCCAGCTGCAGAACAGATACGGGCCTAAAGAAACACATTAACACTCACCATTCCACCGCACTGTCCTGGAAAATAAACACATGTGTGTTGCAACGAGGTCACTTGAAGAGTGACTACATTTCTACAGAAGAGACATTTGCTGGCCTAAGTATATACCTCCAGGGCTTCCATCCTGAAGGATGAAGAACATGGTGGGAAGAGTGTCATGGGGGAGATAAAGACCATATAACCATTAGGAATAACTGGAATGATTTACACAGTGAAGTCATAATTGGTTGCATGGGAGAGTTTGGGACATAAATCTTTAAAAAATGTTCTGCTTGTGATTAAGAAAAACTGTGAGGCTTACCCACCCTTGCACCTCTGTGGCGTGGGCGTGTAGAGGTGAGATGGGCAGTCCTCGCCATTGTGTTTTATGACTTGTGCTCATGAGTTAAGAGGTGTTTTTCTTTCTCTACTCTGACTTTACCCAGTGTTTTACCTAGTCAGACCCTCCTGCACATCACATGCTACTGACTGAAAATCTCAAATGCTTCAGCTCTGCTCACAAACACTTCTTTCTGGTACGCCCATCTCACTCCATTTTTTACCTTGTTTTTCACCTTCTCCAGACCTTTGATTCCATTTTGGCTCCCATTTTGGCTCCCATTTTGGTTGCCATTATTGCCATTTGGATCCTGAAACTTGTTTTTTCTTGACTTTTCCCCTTAATGTTCTTTTAGAACTTTGGTTCCTTATGCTCAATATTTGGCTAATTCACTTTTAGACCCTAATTCTTTTGAAAGAGTTATTGTTTTTGTCTCTATTTTACAAGAAACACACATTTCATACATGTCATGAGCCAACCTAAAAAATAAACAGCCATTCTAGGACCAAATATCCATGGTGGACTTTGATCCACTTGAGCCACAAGCCACACAATGGGCTGGTATTTCCCGAAGTGTAGGACATGCACCGCACATGGACATACCGCAGGAGGTGAGTGGTACACAGAGGTATGCTGGCATGGCATTGAATAATGTGGCTCCACAATGTGAGGAAGTTATTCTCTTTTCAGTTCTCTTTCAATCCTTGTGATCACAGTAAGAACAAAATCTCGGTGCTAATCTTGATCACCTTTCCTATATTTTAGGAGACCTCTAACACAAAATAATTTAATAGCAATCATTTCCATTTCTTAACTTTCTATAGTTACTTTCTCTTTATGATAAATTGCATTTGTCTACCACGTACGAAAGTGATATGTTTGTAGCAATTAGTTTCCTTTGCAAGTAAATTATATTTAAAAGCTAAGTCCATATAAAAAAAATACTATTTAAACAACAGCACAAGTATAGATAGTATGTGGCTGTGATAAAAATCATGACAGTGGTTATGAATTGCTGAATTTTGGTAAATAACAAAAAAGAGGCCAAAGTTTTAGACCAAAATTGCAAATTAGGCATAGGTGTCAGTAATAGTACAGATATTTTTTGACTCTCAAAATATCAAGGCTTCTTTAAATCAGTAATAAAAAATATTTTCATTAATTCTCTAAGCATTTTTAATGGTATTTTTTTTAAAAAGAATCTCCCCATACTTTTATCCCTGTGCTTTTCTTCCCCCAAACCATGAAATGATTGTTCCATAGACTACAGCATTCATGGGTAAACCAAAAAAAGAAAAGAAAAAGGATTTTTAACCCATAATTACCAAAGGAATAAGCAGAACCTTGAGAAAACAAGCTGGTGTTCAAGAAAATAATTTTCATTGCCAGCACCTAACCACCGGCCTTTTTCTTAAGAAGAGGATGAGGCCCACGGGGTAATAAAAGGCCCTATAGAACCACATAAAAGTTCCACATGTGCTCCTCCCCAAGTGGCCTTCAAGGGGGTAAGGGCTAGCAGGGGCCAGGGGGGCAGGACTCAAAGCAAGACAAAAAAATCTTGCTTCTGGAGAAGCACCTTCTCTTACACAAAAAACTAATTAGCATGACTGGTTCCTGTTTGCAGAAGATCTTGTTATCAGTGAAAAACAACAACAATAATAATCGTAATAATAATAATATGAGCCCTAGCAGTTGGGATTTCTGCAATTACAGTGTGAATTGCATGAGAGGATTATATGAAGTGCTCTTGGCTTGGAGGGGGAAGTAAGACGCCTCAGCTTGCAAGTCGCAAGCAGCTGCTTGGGGGCCGTGCACCTGCCGGTTCCAAGGCTGTTTTCACCTCGAGAGGAAAACAGGCCCCTTCTCTTTCCCTTTCACAACCCCCAATCCAAAAACCACCACTAAGAAGAGGGGAGAAATCAGGAGAAAAATGGAAAGGAAAGAAAGGCCAAAAAAAAAAAAGTTTGTTCCTAGCGAGCAAGAGAGTCTTCCCCACTTAGAAAATCGCGAGGCTGGAGAGCGCAGGGAAGGGTGGGGGGTGGAAGGAGGGAAGCAAGTGGGAGAGAATGACTTCATTCTAATGCAGCAACAGACAGGGTGCGATCTGATATTGGCAAAGTTTCAACGAAAATGGGGGGCAAGGGGGCGGGAGGAGAAGAAAGGACTCTTTTACTGTTTCATGCTTCTAAGTCTTCCCGAGGAGCATAAGCTCCGCTCGACATTCTGGGAATAGCAATGAGGCACACACAACAATCAAAACGCACTAAATCTGTTTGATGATTCAAACGCATCATGCATCTGCACCCACAAAATAGGACTTCAATTAAATAACCTTGCAGTTTTGAACAGGAAAAGAAGGGTGAACATGAGGATTTTTAATTAGTAACTCTGATTCAAGCAGTTTTGTAAAAATTAGGTGTTTGCACTACACTTCATTCTTAAGTGAGCTGTAAGCGTGTGCTGTAAGAGAGCACGAGCAGTTCCTCCCTACCGTTTGCGTGAAGTCGTGCTTTCTTTCCTTATCAAGAAGATTATAGGAAGTTGCTCCAGCCAGGCCTATACCAAAGAGGTGAGAAGAAACTAAATGAGGCTTTTTCATCTACGTGCACGCAAATACATGCATATACACAGACCTTTCTCGGTATTACAGTAAGACTCTATATGGTTTACTAAAACAAAACAAAACACACACCCACACATACACAACAAATACAAGGGGAATAAAAGCCAGTGTCTCAAATCAGGTCATATACAAACCACAATTTCCGATTCCAGGAATTTTTGTTTACAGGGACTTCTATGTCTGTGGAAGGGATAACTTATTTCACTGCATAAATATTATTTGGTCTTTGAGCGTATGAGCTGTTGTGTATGTTTGTATCCACACCAGACAATAGCACACAGTCCACTGTGAATGATGTGCTTGAGTGCCCCAGAAAAGGCTTTTTTTGTTGTTGTTAGAGAGATCCAGATTCACCTATTTTTTAGATTGACCTCCAAACAAGGTTGGCCTGGTCTCTGCTTGCTCTGAAAAAATCAAAAGGAAATAATTCATATTGAAAAGTGGGAAAGTGTTTATCAGTTTCTCTCTTTGGACTCATAGACACATTTCTCTTTTTTATTGAAAATTTATTCTACCTAGAAACCTAAACCAAAATTTGGAGGAGTAAGAATAAGATTTTGAAACTCCCTAGACTATAGCCCTCTATGCAAAAAAGGCTCCAAATGTAATAGTTATCTGAAAAAATATAAATAAAAATCTATTTCGAATATAAGCACTTTTGCCAGCCTGAATCTCTGAGATTAATACAAAGACTAATTAGTAAGACAAGAAAGCCAAGTCATGAATTAGTAAGACATGAAAATTAACTAATCATTCTTTAGGGTCTGAAAATATAAATGAATCATAGAAAGGGAGGCACGAGTTCAGGAGTGGGAGCATGATGCTGAGATGCCTCACCACACTCCGATTTTCAAGGAGTTATTTGAGGGATTGGGGAATTTGAACTATGGTAGAGGTGATGCTGTTTAGAAAGTACACAATTTGGGTCAAAAACAGAATTCAAAGGGAACCCAAGCCAGAGACATTAGACATGCCCATCCCAGTGAAAATATGCCCATTTTAAAAGCCTACAAGCCTTAGGGAAACTATGAAATAAAAGATGGACAATTTTGTTAATCATGGAAGTGAAACTGAAGGTAAATTGTGGAAGTAGCAAAGTGTGGAGACTGTTCAGAACATCCTTCAGCCAGTTTTACCTCTGAATGGGTGAATGGGTGATGTTTTTCTTCCACTGCAGAATGGGGCCAGATTCCAGGAGAAGTCTCCCCTAATAGAAATGAGGAAGAGACCTTAAACCTGAGAGGCAGGATTCCCAGGTCCCAATCCTAAGTCAGTGTGGCCCTTGAGGAAATAACTTGCTCTCTCTGGGCCTTCTGTTGTCATCTAAGAAACGAGGACGTTGAATCATTAGGTAGTCTCAAAGATGTCATCTGGTTCTGAAATCCCGTGATTCTGTGGGTGGAATCAGACAAGACTGATACCACATTTTTTTGCACCAAGTGGTAGACAAAGAGAAAAGCTAAACAACATATTCCTCTCCCTCTGCCATGATTAAAATTCCCAAAGAGGTGAATGCCCAATAACTCACAGCTTCAATAGAAGCTCCTTAGAAAGTAAAGGGCACGTTTTTGGTATACTTATAACTTCTTATCTCAACTCAAAACGCGAATTTGAGAATAGAATGATGGTTATCAGAGACTGGGAAGGATAGTGGGGAGGTGGGTATAAAATGGAGATGGTTAATGGGTACAAAAATACAGTTAGATAGTTAGATAGAATGAACAATATTTCAGCTGGGCATGGTGGCGCATGCCTGTAGTCTCAGCTACTCAGGAGGCTGAGGCAAGAGGATCACTTGAGCCCAGGAGTTTGAGGTTGCTGTGAGCGAGGCTGACACCACGGCACTCTAGCCTGAGCAACAGAGTGAGACTCTGTCTCAAAAAAAAAAAAAGAGAAAAGAATGAGCAATATTTGATAGCACAACAAAGTGATATAATCAACAATAAGTTAGGGTAAACTTTAACTAAAAGAGTGGAATTTGAATGTTCCTAACACAAAGAAATGCTAAATGCCTGAGGTGATGGATACCCCAATTATCCTGATTTGATTAATTCACATTGTATACCTGTATCATAATACCACGTGTACCCTAAAAAGATATACAACTATTGTGTACCCATAATAATTAAAAATAAAAAATTTTTAAAAACTATTTGTCAAAAAACACACACACACGCTCTACATTAAGGCACTGCTGTTAATGGGAGTATGTCCTATCAGGTGGGAGGAGGAAAAAAGATGAAAAATCATGGTGCCTTCTGACCTCCCATCTGGCCAGATTTAATCTGTCCTTCAAGCTTCCATTTGCCTTCAAGAAGATTTTGCAGATCATTCCACATTAATCTTTCTCCTTTTAAATTGGTGCCATATATAGTCTAGCAATCACCTAGCATTAATTATATGACATCTCATATTTTTAACTTTTATTTTATTTTTTTTAACTTTTAAAGCAGCATTTCCTCAAGTATGATATTGCTAGGTGTGCCTTGACATGATTTTGTGGTCAGAATCTAGTACAACTGAGCTGAGTGAGGTGGCTCACACCTGTATGTAGTCCCAGCTACTCGGGAGGCTGAGGTGGAGGATCACTTGAGCCCAGGAGTTTGAGTCTAGCCTGGGCAACATAGCAAGACCCTGTCTCTAAACATAATTTTAAAATGGAATCTAGTACAGCTGGATTAAACAAAGTTGAACAAATTTTGCAGCAAAATATTTAGAGCAATTAATTAATAAACTGATGTGCACTGTGACACTCCAAGTGGTATGGATAGCACTGATTTTCCCAAACTTTTTTTAAAGCCTTTATCAGAAAAGATTGTCCAATCTCTATAATAGGATTTCGCTTAAAAGTTAAGATCCAAAAGTTCACTTATTCATTTGATCATTAATGCCACAAATATTTACTTTGACATAACAGCTAGTCATAATACAATGTCATAAGCATAGGTACCCCAGTACGCACAGGACAATATGAATGTCAATGGAGAAGTGCCCCCTTGGTGGGAGCAGAATGATCACGAAATTAGAAAAAGGTTTCTCTATGGGGTGACATCCAGAAGTGAGAATGGGAGGGAGCTATCAAAGTCCTGACATATGTGTAACAATTCACAAATTATAAAGTTTTTCTTATTATAATACCTGCTTTTTCATATCCCCCTGAGCACTTGAAATATGTTAGATATCTTGAATTTATTTATGTTTTAATTTGCCTTTATGAGAAGGTACATTTGCTTTAGAGTTTTCCCTTATATTTTTTCTTTCTGTGAAATGTTTGTATCTGAACCTCAGCCTCCAACCTCAGGATACAGTAAAAGACAAATTAAATTTGCGTTTCCAATATATGTCGTTTTTTCATATATTCCTTAGGGCAAAAATTTTTAAGCAATACCTAGTAAATTCTCAAGAAAAGAATAATCTTTTTTCAAAATGTGAGATTTAAACATTGAAAGCTTTGTGAGCAGTTCAAATGACATGGGAAAACTTTTTGTTTGTTTCTGGTGAAGGTTTGATTTGGAATTCCTCAGCAAAGTACCAAAGGAGAAATTTCGGACCCTGGAAGGAGGCTAGCTTGGCAAGGTAGTTTTGTGGGATGACAGCCCTTAAAGAAACTGCCACTACAGGTGTGACCAAGGCTCCCCCCATTGACTAGTGGGTGCTGTTAATCTTTCAACCTGCGTAGTAAGATCATTCACAGCACATGTTTTTCATCATAGATCATTTAAGTTGATTATTAATTGATAATAACCCGAGGTTTATTGGCATTCTTCTTTCTACCAGAATAACTTACGAGAAAGAATAGAAGGTAGGTCTTTCCCATCCCTCCCAGGCACAGGAAAGAAGAGCTCCTTCCCCCTCCCCCATTCCTACCTGTCTGTGAAGAGAAATTTTCTATAGATTCTAAAAATCAGTTACAGGAACCTTATGACAGGAGCACAGAGTGGGAGAAGGCAGGGCAGTGTGCGGGGAACATAGCGACAGCTTCTGTGCATGTGTCAGAGTCTCCATTCATCCTGCAGCGAAGGGGGCACTAACCCAGAAGTCAAACAGCCCGAGTCCCGGCCCCGCTCTCCCTCTCGCTAACTGCGACTTTTCTGCTCTAAAGCTTCATTTTCCTTGTCTTCAAAAGGAGTGATCATGCCCTGCCAGTGTCATCCCCAGGGTGCTTAAGAGGTTCAAATGAGTCAAAATAGGTGAAAGCACTGTGAAAAGTCTAAAGTGCCAAGTGCCATACCCGAGGCCTCTCTTGATTATGTGCACTATTTGGGCAAGAGCTTGGGTCCCAAAGTCAGACCCATCTGAGTTAGAATCCTGGCTCTGCCTCGCGCCAGCCGTATGACCCTGCGCAAGTTTCACTCTCTAAGCTTCATGTTCTTCATCTATAACATGAAGAGCACTCACCCTCAAAGAGTTGTGAGGATTTAATGAGATCATAAATGTAGCACCCTGACAGTGTCTGGAATAGAGGTTTCCCAGTGGATGCTGGCTCGTATCATTAGTGAAGAGCCGCCGCCGTGCGGCTCAGATCACCCTGTTGTTACAGCGTGGGAGAATGAGACTCATCAAGTGTGCTTGGCAGCCCCATCAGATATCAAATTCATAAGTCACTTCCTTGTTGGACGTTTTTCTCGCTCCACTACCCCTGCCCAGGTTCATTATTCTCCCTCTCATACTACTTCTGTTTTAATACTCTATTGCACTTATTAGCCACCACTTTGTAATTTATTTACTTACCTGTGTCCTCTACTAGATTATAACAAATCGATGCCAGGACTACTCTGTCCTATTAATCTCAGAATCGCCTGGGCCTAAGACAGTGCACACCTTACAGGAGGCACTTAATAAATGCTTTGGAATTGGGTACATGAATATATACTGTTCTGTTGTAAATCAGCCCTCAAATAAATGATGGAGACGTAAATGCAGAGGTGACATAACACAGGGGAAAGAGCAATGTCCTCAGGGGCTCAGGTAGCCTTAACTCTGGCATTTTCTCCTGCTCTCTGTAGTGTGGGCTGACACAGATCTGTGCCTCTGTTATGCAGTCCAAGCAAGCACTCACAGCTCAGTTATTTTACTTGCCCTATAAAGCCAATAAAAATGAAGCAAAGCAATGCTGAGAATAAAATTTTTAATCTCAGTTAACTCCAGATTTCACATCCCTGATATAACGTCACAAGAGCTCGAACTCTAGACCAAAGAGAACAAATATGAACTGTCTTAGAATCAGGAATATTAAACCAGTGGCTAGTACTAGATGAAGCAGATGGCTTCCCACCCAGCATGATTTCTAGGTATAACCATAAGACCCAGCCCTCTCAATAATTTGTTCCCATAAATCTTTCCCTCCCTTCCTAATTGGCCTGAAATTCACACCATTGTAAGTTCATATGTGTGTGTGTGTGCATTTGAGGTGGGCTGGACATGGCATCTCCAGAAAACCCTCACAAAAATGCCTGCTCTGTTTCCACTTGCCTTTTCTCATTAGCGCATTAGCATCATCCATGGGAATGTGTCCTGCAAATTATAAATATTACTACTATTAACAAAGAATAATTTACCAGGTCAGCTTTTTGGTCCCACAGAAGACAGCTTGGCCATGAGGGAAAGGGAACTTAGAAAGGACAGATAGATTCTCATCATGGACATCAGATTGCTCTGGAACTGGAACCAGGTGCAGACTGGAGAAGGTGGAAAGGGAGAGGTGACTTAATTAGAGCCTAGGCCCTGGGCAGCTGGAGAGGAAGCATAACAATGGATATAAATATCAGCATTGGATCCCTTTGTCCCTTAAGTCTACTCATTTTTCTTTTTGTTGTTGTTGTTTTCAAGTAAGGCTTGTTGAATAACTGAGCACATGCTTGTGCTAGGACGAGCCTTGGTATACAGTTGTATGAATGTTTCTCTTCTTTTAGGGAACTGACCCTACCACTGTTTTAACCATACAATTTAAATAGAAAGTGACAACTACAGTTCTTCCTCCCAATTCCCAAACTCAATTGGTAGGTTTGGCAAAGAGTACACGGTCCATTTGGACCAATTCAAATCCTACCCCCACAATTTTCTAACTGGAGTTCAGAGGGCATTGGCCCCGTCTCTGGTGGTAGAGATGGGAGATGCAGGCCTAAGAGCAGTATAGGGCCATGTTTCAAGCCAAATGGAAGTTGGGATGAGAAATAAAGCCAGGGATCTGGGAGAAGAGCAGAGAAGAAAGATGAAGAGTGTCCTGGTAACTGTCCCCCAGAGAGTCCCATTTCTAGGCATCCCTGAGACCAAGCTACCCTTTCAGCCCTTCATGCTGATTGGCTAGGTGAAACAGTAAATCCCCCTCTTGCCTAAGTTAGTTCAAGTGTTGTGTTTGCTATGCGGAACCAAATAATCCCCAATATGCTAAATTTGAATGCCTCCTGTGGATCTTTAATCAAGTATAAGCCACCGTGCTGGATTCAGGATTGCTAATAAAGAAGAAAGGAACAAGAACCAGCACGTACTAAATGCCTACTACATTTTGGGTATTATACATAAATTACGATATTCTTCTTTACAGCAACTCTAGGAAGTAGGCATTACTTTTAGGAAATTTTTACCGTTGGTAACTTGTCCAAGTTCTCACAGGAAGTAACAGAGACAAAGTTTGAACTTAGATCTGACTCCATATCCATATCCCATTCTTATTCCTCTGCTATCTATTGCCCTTTATGAGGGTCTTTAACACAATTCACAAAAGCGGTATTTATTTTAAAAAAAATAATGGGATGTGAGGTGATGTGAACAAGAAGAGAGGAAGCATTGAATATGGACGGACCCACTGCCCAAAGGACCACCCAAATTCTAGGTACCAAATGGAATCTTGAAGCCCTATTGACTGCTTTAAAACCATGTCCTTGCCATAAAACTAAAAATGTCAGTGTTACTAGATAAGGGCTTTAGTCAAGGCTCTTCACTTAAATATGTTCAGATCTGTAAGTTCGAGGTGGCAAATAAAATCTTCAAAGACTTAAGCAATTTTATTGGGAGAGGAGTAATGTTTAACCAAGTCTATAATAAAATGTGGAAGGATCAGCAAAATACAGCCACCTAAAGACAGAGACAGGGCAGGGAAAATGGGTCTAAACACAGCAGAAATTACTTAAGTTCTTTATATGAGAAAACCGTTGGCTGATAGTGAGGGCTGTTAAACAATGAAATTGGGTTACCAGGGCAAGCTTAGGAATCTTCTCATCCAGAGGCCTTTAAAATAGTAAAATTTTCTTGGCCTGAATGGCTTTACGTGTGGTCTTCCTTGAGCGGGGTGGGGTCAGAGAGCTGTGGAGGGAGGGATGACCCCTCCAAATCCCTTCCCAAAGCCTGGGATTCTCCCTACCTGACTGTCATCACCTTGAGGAAGGGGTTCTGTGCCATTCGTCAACCTGCCCTCTTTCCTAGTCCTTGCCTACCTTAGTAACGCACTAATTCACAACTGCTGCAGAAATGATTGAAATATTTAGACATAATGGAGGAAGTTTAATAGGGTCCAGTGGGAAACCCAGGTGTTTAGATCAGCTTAAAAATAATAACTACCTCCCTTTCCAGGGGGCTTTCTATTCACAATCTGCTCTGCTTTTATTCTTAACCATAAAGGCTACCTCAGACAGGAAATTATTCACGTGATTGGTCTTTACAAGTGCTGTTGGGTTTAAACTGAGGGCTGTAGAGGTCATTAGTGGGCAGCCATGTGATTAACCTTTGCTAGCCTGTTGCTTTTCACACTTTGTTAACAGCTTCCATTATTGCCCCTCTGAGTCCTGAGGAAGCTGTTTATTGACAGTATTAAAAATACATCGCTACAAATTCTTAAGAGGCTTGTGTTAAAGAAGAAAAAAAACCTCCCAACATCTTATAGCCAGCCGACTGGGGAAATGGAAAACCTCTAATTTGCCGTAAAGGTTTATCAAGAACTGCATTAAGTAAGGCTGCATTTAATCCAACGGTAGTGCCGGACATCGCTCCTTTCCTTTCGTATTTATACGTTATGGTGACACCAGAGAACTTGAGGAGGGAGCTGTAAAACCTCTGGACGTATTTGAGGCTTGGACTCCGTTATTTCTGAGGAAATCAGGTTGTACATAAGTTTGAGAAGGAGGGAGGGAAAGAAGTTGATAAGAAAAATGCTCCTCTTGAGGAAAAATAAAGCCCTCGCCCACATAAAATGACGGAAAATTTCAGGAAGAGTGTGTATGTATGACTCAGTACTTAATCTGATGTGAATAAATGATGATGGTTGTGGTTTTCACCGTACTCCCACCCCTACCCTGGGCTAGAAAATGTTTTGGGAGACATTTCCTAGAGTTGTTTGTGCAAGAAAGATCATATTGATGTTTCCCTGCCAGGGATGTGCCTAAAACCTACTTAAAGGATGGCATTCTTCAAATGCTCCTTGGTCCATGCTCCCCACCCCCACCCACTGCCACATGACCTCCCTGAAAGAATTGAATGGCCTTTCTGTGACCCCTACCGCAGCATAAGATTTTTTCCCAAGCACTTTCCTTTAACTTTCTGAATTCCAGTGGAGAATTTAATTCCCTGCTTCAGAAGTATCTAAAGCTTTCCTCCTCCTATGACAGAATCCAAATTCAGCTTGGGGTGGAGGAAATGATTCTACAAGCAATTTATCCCCGGCTGTTACATATATGTTAATACATATATATGTACGTGTATTATATCTATATGTATATATATAAAAGGAATGAGTGAGAGAGGCAAACGCTAGAATTCCATGTGAAATTTCTGTGCTTAAAAGATTAAAAGAAAAAGTGCAGTGTACAAAAAGAGAGATGATTCATTCTTCTTCAACTTCCTTGACTCTGTGTTTGTTTATTTTCTATTTTGATGCTTTTGCTCTCATCTACTCATATGCTGTTTAAAATGTGTGGCTATAGACCCAAATTCTCTTACTGGGAATAATGTCAGGGCAAGAATTATGTCTCTCAAAGAAAATATGATTTAATTACCATTCTTCTTAAAAGAAGAGAAGCATAGTAAGTGGCGCTACTACCTTCTCTCGAGACTGCCTGTTGTATGTTACAATGACCTCTGATGTTTGTGTGAATCATACTGCAGATGGACTTTAGTTCCCACATAGACACTCTGGTCAACAAAACAAACAAAAAAAAGGCTCAATTACCTTTTTAAAAATACCTTTATAACTTTTAAAACTGACAAGCTACATATTCCTAAATTTTATGATGGAAGAATGGAGGAGAAATTGTTGCCAGGATAAGACTTTGTATTTTATGTCAAATTTTACCTGGAAGCTCATTTTAAAAGTGGAATTATAACCCGCCCACCCCCAAAAAGCAGGGATTTGAGATGAAAATGCCAAAATAACTTTAATTACAGGTTTGTGGGGGGTGTGGCATTAAAATATCAGTCAGTGGAAAACTTCACATTATTAATGTGTCACTCAAAAAATTTGAAATTTGTGTTATACCATTACTATTTATTTGTACATTCTTGGTCTCCAATACACATGCTTGCTAGATAAGAGCCCAAATCATTATAACAAGTGGTCCAACATTTTCAAATTTCTTTTAAAATCAGAGTTAAATATAAATCGGTATAGGCTTATTCATGTAAAACCTTGATTCTACTTACTGCAGATTTTTTTCATTGGGCTGAATCATATATGATTTTTTAAATATAAAAAATAGCAAATTTAAATTTGACCTACAATCTTTTATTTTTCTCTACAAAATTTAAAGTGATATTGTGGCACTGGGGGAAAATATAGCAGCCTCTAACATCTAGCTAGTATTTCTTACCCTAGACTTATTGTAGACAATAATTGGTTTTCTCTGCTCCCTCTCCCAAACTGCGTAAGAAAGGAAACCATGGAAACTGGGCCACCATAAAGCAATGCTTTCTAACCTCAGCTGAGCTCTCACTGATCCTCAGAAATGGTTTTACACATCCCTTGTTGAGTAATTATTACAGGGGGCGACAGTGGCCGTTCTAAATATTCTTCAACCTCAAAGGTCCATCCCTTGACTTCCTTCAACTTAACCTCACTCACGGAAGATGACCTTATGGCCGACTTCACTGAAGAAGGTCGGTCAGCGTGAGCTCCTTGTGCTGGTGCTTAACCAAACTAGACCCGGGCCCTGGGCTGCATGGTTGGCCTAGCCAGGTCCAGCACTACTGCTGGCTTAAGCTCTCCTGCTTGTGTTCCCCACCCTCCTCAGGCAGCCCCAGCTTGACAGCTCATCTTTCCAAAGGGCTATATGTTGCTGCCTGGTCCCAGCTAACCTCTATCTCAAGTTCCTCACATCATTTTTTTAAACTGACACAAAATAATTATACATATTTAAGGGGTATGGTATGATGTTTTGATACATATACACATTGTGTAAAAAATGAAATCAGGGTATTTAGCATATCCATCACCTCAAACATTTATTTCTCTGTGATGAGAATATTCAAAATTCTCTCTTCTAGCTATGTTGAAATAGACAACACAATATCATTAACCATAGTCATCCTACGGTGCACTTCTAACAGCATTTTCCATCTCTTCTGACGATGGCCCCATCCCTATGTCTGAGAATATGGCAAGCTCTTCCCTGTGCTAACACATTCCTTTGAGGACCCTTTCTGTACCACCATTTCCCCTTCTCCAAGGCTTTTCCTTTGGCCTTCTTCTTAGTTCTCTCTTTTAGAATCCCTGTCTTCACTCTCTTTCTTGGCAAGCTCATCAGATCTGGAGCTTCTACTCTGATCTTTAAGCAACTAATTCCTCAGTCCCTAAACTCACATTTCTAACTTTCAGAGCCATTAATTAATTCCTCAAACTAAAATTCTCTTTCCTCACCAAACTAACACTCATGCTCAACTTCCTCATTTTGATAAATATTGTCATTAATGTCCCAGAGCCATGGATGTTTCTTTTCTAACATGGCCTGTAAATTGCCCTCACACTTAGAATAAAAACCAAACTACTTTGCCTGGCCTAGAGCTTGTTGTGTAAACTCGGACCTCATACCCCTCTACCTTCTCCTGGTTTACCATGATTTAGCCACGCTGGCCTTGTTTCTGCTTCTCAAACCCACCAAAATTGTCCTCTGCTTGTGGTTTTGTGCCTTCTCCTCTCTCCCCCAGGGTGGTTCCTTGTCATCTGGCCAAACTGTTACCCCATCAGAGAGAAGGTCCCAGAAACTCTGCCACATCACACTGTTCATATTAATATTTTCCCCAAAGCAACTTTCGTGACCGATATTAACTTATTTCTTGTTTATTTTTAGCCTGCTTATTGTTTGTCTCTCTTCTCTGGGACAGAAGCTGCTTGAAAGCGGGAACCTGTGTATTTTGCTCACTACTGTAACTTTGTGGACAAGGACTGTGCCCTATAGAATCTCAATAACTATTTGTCCTGTGAATGAATGAATAAGTGCAATCTGATAGATTCAACTGTAACAGTATCTCTCAAATCCATTCCTCCTTTGTCTTCCCACTGCTATCACTATAGATCATGCCCTCGTTATGCAATTATATTGACACTGCCTGAGACCTTTCATGTCCCAGCAACGCTTCACATGGCCACTAGATTCATCCATGTATTGGTTCTGATCCTATTATTATCATGTTGAAAATGTTTAGTAAACTGAAAATTTCATAACCAAACCAAATTAAGTATAAACTCATCACCATAGCTTTTACTATCCATCCATTTATTCAACAATCATACTGGGTTCAATTATACATAGAAGAGACTATGTAGAATGTTGCAAAATATGACTAAGTAGACCACACTAGAGAGTCCTATCATATCTGTATGCCCCAGATTTAAAGATGAGCAAAGAGAAAGCCTTACTTAGCCTGTAGGAAGTGATACTTCAGCGGAATCTTGAAGGATAAATAGGAGTTTATCAGCCAAGCAGAATGTATGCGTGCATGTGTGAGAAGTGGGTGCCTGTTTTCTAGGAAGAGAGAATAGCATATGCAAAAATACACATAGCATGGTGAGCTATTGATGATTATGACAAGTGGTCCAGTTTGGCAGGATAATTGGGGTGGGGGGTTGTGGGTAGAGCAAGAAATGAAGCACAGTGATCCCCAGAGATCCAATCAGTAAAGACCTTGAATTCTATTCTAACAACCAAAAGGCAGAATAGAGTGGCAGTTGAGAGCATACACTCTGGACTCAGATTCTCTGGGTTTAATTCCTGCCCCAACTGGAGAAGTTACCCTTTCTATGTCCTTGTTTCCTCATCTATGAAGTAGAGATGAAAATGTAATAATAGTAACCTATCTCATAGAATTACTGTGAGAACTAAATGAGTTAATATATGTAAAGCAATTAGAACACTACCTGGCACATAGTAAGTACACTAATATTTTCAATTGCTATCCTATAGATAATGGGAAACTATTAAAGAATTATAAGCAGAAAAGTGATGTAAGACTAATATCTCTTAAAGATAAGTCTTATAGTAGTATATAAAATGGAACATAAGGAGGAAAAGAATGGAAATCAAAACATCAGTTAGGATTAAAAAATGATGAGTAGGCAAACTACGGTAGTCAAAATGGGCAGGCAAAGGAAAATACATACTTGAGAATCATCGAAGAAGCAAAGTCGAGAGAATTTGGTGGCATTCATGTGAGTAGCAAGGGTGAGAGTGTTATGGACAATTCCCAAATTTGTGACACAAGGGATCAAGTGTATGGTAGAGCTATTAAGTAGAATCAGAAATATAAGACAAAGAACTGATTTTGGAGAAGAGACTATGAATTCAGCACATCAGTGATATACTGAAGTTGTGTAATCTACAGTGCAGACATGAAAGACTTCCAATAGGCAATTGGAGATACAGGTCCAGAGCTCAGAAGAAATCATTTGAAATTGTATGAGCAGAAGACATGCATTACAAAGAGTAAAAGCAGAAGCGGAGCCCCGAGACCACCAGAGAACGCCAGCGTGGAAGGGAAGAACTCTCATGAAGTAGGAGGACAGCAAGGTAAGAAGGGAATTGTGGAAACCAAGGAGTCTTAAGAATAAGGGGGAGATCCACAATGCCAAATCTTAGGTATGCTGCCTAAGGCAAGAACTTTAGCATGCCCACTAGGTTTGCAATTGTGTCACTAATAAATCCAGTGAAAGCATTACAGAAGCAAGGTGGGAGCAGAAATCAGGCCACAGTAGGTCAAACAGTTTAGAAGCCAATGTGAGGGGAAAAAAGAGATTCTCAGGAAGCTGAGGTATGAAGGGGGAAAGAGAAGAAGGCAAACAGCTAAGGAGGAATATAGGATGGAGGCAGGTTCTTTCTTTCTGATGATTAGAGAGACTTAGATGTCGGTAGGATAAGAAAAATAACAGAGGACTGAGAGAAAAGGAGTCTTTCAAGGTCTTGACTGACCATCCTGATGTTTCCAATCTTATCTCTCACTTTTCTCTACCTCACCACAAATGCTCCCCCAATTGGAGCTGTGAAATTAGAGGAGGTAGATAAGAAATGCAGGATCCAGAGAGAATAGACAGCCTACAGAATGGGAGAAAATATTTGCTCTCTACATATTCAATAAAGGACTGATAACAAGAATCTATCTAGAACCTAAAAAAATCAACAAGAAAAAATCAAACAACCCCATCAACAAATGGGCAAAAGAAATGAACAGAAACTTTTCAAAAGAAGACAGAATAATGGCCAGCAAACATATAAAAAAATGCTCAACATCTCTAATCATTAGCGAAATGCAAATCAAAACCACAATGAGATATCACCTAACCCCAGTGAGATTGATCAAAAAATCCCAAACAACAAATGCTGGTGAGTATGTGGAGAGACAGGAACACTCATACACTGCTGGTGGGACTGCAAATTAATGCAACCTCTGTGGAAAAGAATTTGGAGATACCTCAAAGAGCTAAAAATAGAAATACCATCCAATCCAGCAATAGCACTATTAGGCATCTACCCAAAAGAGCAAAAGATATTCTGTAAGAAAGACATCTGCACCCGAATGTTTATGGCAGCACAATTCACTATTGCAAGGATGTGGAAACAACTCAAGTGCCTGTCAATTCATGAGTGGATTATTAAAATTTGGTATATGTATACAATGGAATATTACTCAATTATAAGAAATGACAGTGATCTAGCACCTCTTCTATTTTCCTGGATTGAACTTGAACCCATTATCGGAAGTGAGGTATCACAAGATTGGAAGAATGGGCTCCACTTGTACTTGCCATCAAATTGGTACTAACTGATTAACACTATGGTGCTTATATGGCAGTAATATTCTCCAGGGACTAGGGGGATTGGGGGCGGTAAACTCACAACTAAAGGACACAGTGAGCATTGTAGAGGGGAAGGGCATGCCTCTAACCCTTGTTTGGGTGAGGCAAAGACATAAACTGTAATCAAAATGTTTGTACCCTCATAATACCCTGAAATAAAAAAAAAAATTAAAAAAAAATAAATGAAGTTCAAGAACAGGCAAAAAAAAAGAAAGAAATGCAGGATCCCTGCCTCATCATGATGCCTCCAGCCAGCTCCAAATACCTGAACTGCAACTGACAGGTGATTCAGCTATTTCTCCAGGTGTGGTGCCACATGTTTACCCCACCCAGACTGAGTGTTCTTGGGGATTCAGAGGGTGTGTTAGGAAAAGTACATGTGCCTTGGAGGAGAAAATGCTCCACTGTGTTAAACTTAAAATGATGAAGCTTAATCCACCCCCCAAAAGACCTCTCTGTTCTAAACTAACATTTATCTATACATTGAAGATTCTTCATACACTGTGAATAAATTTCAAACTTTCAGATACAAAATTATTTAATGCCAATGAATATCATTCCCAATTAGGGAAGAAAAAAGAAGAAAGAAAACGAATCTTTACAAAGAATTCAACATTCTTTTTGCTCTCATGATGCCCAAGTTTTCCATAAAAGCATTGTGTCTTATAATTCTCTTCTACCTTGAGCCTTCTGGATCTTAGCCTGCTTAATTAGCATTCAAATAATAGCTACCAATATAGCACCTGAAGCAGGTCACCTGGCTGTGTGACCTTGAACAAGTCATTTTACTTCTCAGAGCATAAATTGTCTATCCAATCTCCTTTCAATTCAGTGACATCTGAGGTCAAATCTCACATTATATCTTTATCACCTGCTCTACTGCAGGTGAGACATACTATAAATCTACTGAAAAAATATTTTGGGTAGGTAGGAGAATTCCCGTTTCAATTTCAAAGTTACAGCAGAAAGTTAAAACTTGCAGCTTCCAGGGAGCTTACAAGGTCATTCTAAATAATGAAAAGATCAAATAATGTTACTGCAAACTGCTATTGTAATTCATTCTTCCATAAAGATTACCTCTGTTATACTAGCAAGTTCAGCAAGACCTTGGGTTATCAGCCAAATAAATGCCACTTTAGTAAGTTATTGCTGCCTGGGGCCAACTTTAACTTGCATTGTCAACTTTTTTCTGTCTAAAGTTCTACTGTAAGTTTTTCATTCATAAACCATGTTCCCCCTTGGCTTTATTGCTTGCCCTGGTGACTTTTCCCCTCCTCTTGGTTGCTAAAGAGAGCCGCATTGTATTCACTAACACTCGAGAACTTCTCCCAGTGATGTAAAAAAGTCACATTTAAATGGGGTTTTTTGGGATAGAACAAAATGCAAAAGCCCACTGAACATTTTCTTACTATGTGACAATTGCTGCCTGCCTCTTTGCACCACAGTTCTGGGAATTCAATTCAAAAGAGATGGGTTCGAAAGTATATGACTTTGGTTCCCACGTATGATCATGAAACAATATAGAAAGAGTAAACTTTGTGACAAGTTTTCAAATTTGTGGGATTCAAAATTCATGCAAAATTTTACCAACTCTCCATTACTTTAACCAAATTCAAAATGCATTCCGAAAATGTGGTACTTGTATAAATGAAAATAAATGATAAATGTTTCAACAGTCTTTTTTCCTCCTTTAAGTTGATGGTTAAGTGTATAACAAAAGGAGAAGACAACAAACAACATATACATACTTGTCTGAAAAGGCCTAAAACATGCCACCCACATACACAGAATACCACACACAGTCGTTTTATGAAGACAAATCAGATGCCATATAGGGTAACTATTGAATATTGATGACATTTTTTTCAACCCCAAACAAATTACTCCCACTAAAGTGCATCCAGCTTTTTTTTTGGTCTTTGCCAGTTTCCCTCCATTATGTTGTCATGTATAGACTCAGGACACATCCTAGGAGCATTCTTCCCGAGAACATTTCTCTCTATGCTCACGTACAGCCTGTGCACCACTGGCCTTTGATAATCAGGAAGGTGCCTCTGTTTAAAGAAAAATAAGTAGAATAAGTCTCTTCAAGGAAAAATCAACAAGTATAAGTAAGTAGTGGAAATTGAGAGTACAAAGCCTCGAAACCTAATATGAATTTCCTTTAAGGACATACTGTTCTGTAACATGAGAATGACTGGCATTGCCCTAGTGTGGCCCCCACGCATCTTAAATTGTTCTAGAGCAACTTTCACTAGGTTACTAGAACTGATGCCTTTAAAAGCATTGCTCTGGTCCCCCAGGTTTAAAGAGAAACCTGGTTAATCCCACAAGGCAGACTAAACTGGTTCGAGGAAGGGATTCTTGCACTTACATCAAATAAGAGTACACCTAATGTTTGGGAATTGATAACTTAGCAAAATTCTCAGCAAAGAAATAAAACGACACTGTACAGTTCTGAGTTCTTCACTTTGCTTCCTTTGGTTAAGTCATTCTCTCCTTCCAACTCCTTGCTAAGCATTTATTCATTAATTCAACAAATACTTGTTGAGCCCTAATATGTACCAGGTACTGTTCTAGGCCCTGGGGATATAGTCATGAACAAAACAGATGAAAATTTCTGTTTACATTCTTCGTCTCTCACACTTATGTACCAGGCTAAAGTAAAGCTGTCTTTTCTCCCTCAAATCTTGCTGATCTTCATTTTCACCGAGGAAGGGGGTCCATTTTCTAAGAAAACAGGGCTCTCATTTATTAGAGCAAACAAAGGTCTTCAACAATTATTCACTCACTCACCCAACAATTATTGTTGAACATCATCTAGATGCCAGGATCTGGGCTTCAGACTGAAGACAGCAAGAGAAAAACACTCAGTCCTTGGATTGAAAGGAATTCTATATTTTTGTAATGTCTTTCATGTGAACAAATTAACAATTGATAGTTTTTAAATTGAATTTGAATTTTTGAAGTCTGCTGATAGCTGAGAGTCAGTTGTTTTTCCTTTTTCCCAGGCCAAGTATTTCTCCTGATACACTTAAGTATAGACTCTAAGGATAATGGCCATTTTTTGTAAATATGTTACTGCCCAACTTGGAAAGGGTAAGCTAGACTTGGACGTGCATCTGAGTGTTCTCACTTCATTTTCCATAGTCACGACTCTTGCTGTGTTTTCAATTAGCTATAGTAACTGAAATTAATATTCCATTACACTTTTTTGATCATGCTTTAATTTAACCAACAATAATGATCAGGGCATAAAATAGCCTAAGTCCTTTGTTTAGGGTTTGGTGAATAGAACCATATGCCTGACCTCAACCCTTTGGGGAATGGACTTTCAGAAAGTATTTTCATGGCCCCTCAACTTTTGTTTGTTATTTTCCTGTTGCTTTTTTGGTCTATGTGCCTTTCTTTACTCTGCTCACTATATGAAGAGGGTGAGGCTGGAGTTAAGGGTTTTGCTTTACTTCTGAAATTAGGGCATTTGAGAATGTTGGCCCATTTGTTATCTATTATGCCTCTTTTCTGCTAAGTGTTTATTTCAGAAGCCTTTGGACAAAGTGTATGCAGAAATTAACTAATTTGCTTTTCTTTCTTTTGATTGATTGTGTGCGTGTGTGTGTGTGTGTGTGTGTGTGTGTGTGTGTGTGAATTAGCAGGTAAATAGATAGTACTTTAAAATGTTGATATCCAGATATTACAAGTAGAGTCAATGGTTGACAACCTATAATCCAAATGTCCCATGGGAGGCATGCAGGACCCTATTGGTAGATCTCTGTCATTCTTCACCAGGTGAACATACCATGGCTTTGAATCAGACACTCCTGAGAGCAAATCCTGGCTTTCCCTCTTCGCAGTGCGTGGCTGTGCAAGTTACTTATTAACCTCACTGAACCTCGGTCTGCTCATCTACACAATGAAAATAATAAATGCTACTGACCTTGCTGGCTGGGTTGTGAAGATTAGCTATAATACATGCATTGAACAGAACACAGAACCTCTATGATGGGCATTCAATAACTGGCAGGAATTGAACATTATCGTTATTATTTCTTCCTTCTCCTCCATTCTTTCCCTTGCTCTCATCACCTGACCTCTTCCATTTCCCTTTTCTCTTTCTTTTTGCTTTCTCATTATCCCTTTCTTTACTCTCTCCTGTCAGTGCCTTAGCTCTGTGAGTGGTGTCCATAGGCATTGCTCACCCACTAACAACATTCAGAGAAAAAGACGTTGTAGATCCCTGTTCTCCATGACCAACCAAAGGAGAAACAACCAAAGAGAAAACCACTGAGGAAATATTGTCTCGTGTAAAAAGATTTCCATTCCAATCAATGCTGCATAGCTGAAGTTATCCTTTTGCCCCAAAATGCTGCATTTCTTTTTTAGGGGTAATAGCAATATCCAGAAATTTAACTTTCCCTTGTTCATTTATTCATTAATTTATAAAATATATTCAATATATATAATGTGCTGGACTCTCTGCTAAAGCTGAAGCTGTGAAAGATGTGTCTTACTTACCTTTGTATTAACTCACTCTACAGACAGTTGTTGAATAAATAGCAAGTGAATGATGAAAGCCCAAAGCTTCCAGTTTTGAAGGCATTGGAATTAAAAACAAAATTGTTATTCTTGAATGTAGGTCATGTATATATATGATAGCTTGTTTTATTCTTTTTCAATAAAATGAGTCAGCACCCTCCATATGTCAAGTTTTGAACTGAATGCTAAAATATAAAGATGAAAAGACAAGGCATGGTCTCCGCTATTCATTCATTCATTCATTCATTCATTCAGGAAACATTTTCAAACGGCTCCTTTATGCCAGGATTAGGCTAGGGCCTGCAGATACCACTTGCACCCTGCTCTTATGAAGCGTATTTCCTACTATGGAAACTATAAAAGGAAAGAAATAAAATGAAACAAAGAAATGAAAGAATTAGAAGTTGTAAGGAGAGCCATAAACAAAACAACAATGGACTAAAATGGACAGGACATCTACCCTAGACAACCTAGAAGGAGACAGATAAGTAATTTCATAATTACAATTCAATATTTGCTTAACTATATATCAACTTACAGGTTAGCTATCTCCCCTTTCATCCTCCAAAAGTTTTGAAGAAGCAATAAAATAGTCTAAGATCAGTAAAGAAGCATACAGCACCCATGAACGTGGATGACTGAGGAGACAAATCTGTGCGCAGTCTCAATATTAACATGGAAACACAGGAGGGCAAGTAATACATTGAGTGGAATGGCCAAAAAGGCCACAGAAAAGGGGAAAACAACGGGTGTAGGATGGGTGAGGAGCGATCTACTTCCAGCCCAGGCTAGCAGGGAGTGGTGGCAGCCCTTATTCGATAATGTCATCAAAGCATCGCTGCGGCACCAAGACCTTAGATCTGCATGTGTGGTTTCTTAGTACCATTGCAATGGCTCTGGGGGCTTTCATAGCCTGATCCCTAAATCCGCTACTTGTCCTGCTGCTGAAGGAGCCCTCTTTGGCATTGGAGGGCCTAGGCTCACAGTCCAGCTCTGACATTCATTAGCTGTGAGATCTTGGGCAAGTCACTCTCTATCTCCAACTCTCAATTTTCTATTCTGTACAATGGGTATATTGTTCAGATGACAGCTCCAGATAACAAAATCCACTCTAACTATTTAAAACAGAAAGGACTTTATTACTGAGAATGAATAACTTTCCCAATCACTGGAAGGGTTAGATGACGAGGCCTCAGGCTGTGTTTCCGGATACAAATTTCAGCTCCTAGAACAACTTACCTCTGTCTTCTTTTAACTATAATAGCGTGATAGATGCCTCATGCCTAATCTCTCTCCCTATATTCAACTCTATTACTAATCCAAGTTCCATGAGAGTACAAATGATAAAACTGAAATTGCATCCAAAATCATAGCTGCAAGCGCATGTAGGAAACATCATTTTTAGCTGTATAGCCTCTACCTATCAAAAAGGCATAACAGAAGGGTTGGGATAGGTGGAGCAAGCCAATCCATATAGTTTGCTGCAAGGGACAACAATGCATTCTTTACAGGGTTGTTACAAGGACTGGTGTTTGTGAAGATGTTTCCACTTAGTAAATACTGGCTTAACCTGACACATTGGCCAGCATTCTTTTTGGCCTGACACTGGGTGCCAAAGGTACTGAGTCCAGCCTGGGGGCTCAGCCCTGCCAATGCTCTGAGGCTGGACCTTGCTTCCTGCATACCACCCCTTCTGTTGGATAGATCTTGCTGGCTGACAGCCTGGGCCCCACACAGAGAGAGATTCCTGTCCCCTAGCAACTCAAAGCCCACAAGGTAGAGTGAGGAGTGCTCCAAAACCAGGAACTCAGAAAAGGGGTGAAAACCCAGAAGAGGATAACTAATTCTGCCTGGAAGCGTTAGCTAAGACATCGCATTCCAACATTCCCAATAATACATAGTCCAGTAGTCAGAATAGAATGCTACTTTATTTGGCTTTCTTTCTTAGCCTATCAAGAAAGACCCCATAAATGTTTCAATGCTAAAAGCTGTTTGTATGACATATAAACTCTTTATATGCATATTTAGCTGTTTGAGAATCTGGCCAGAAAATACTAAGCCTGATAAGAAAGGAAGATCTTTTTTGACTCCTAATCATTTTTTTCAATCAAATTTTTAAAATGTAGTTTTCCTAATTATACAGAAGGTGCAGTGGCTCATACCTATAATCCCAGCATTTTGGGAGGCCAAGGAGGAAGGATCACTTGAGGCCAGGAGTTCGAGACAAGCCTGGGAAACATATCAAGACCCCATCTCTAAAAAAAAATTTCAAAATTAGCTAGGTGTGGTGGCATGTGCCTGTAGTCCCAGCTACTCATGAGGCTAAAAGGGGAGGTTCACTGGAGCCCAGGAGTTTGAGGCTGCAGTGAGCTATGATCATGCCACTGCACTCAAGCCTGAGCAACAGAGCAAGACCTTGGCTCTTAAAAAAACTTTTTTTTCTCCTAATTATAAAAGTAGTATATTCTTCTTAAAGAAAATTTGGAAAATTCTGAAAAGCATAAAGAAAATAACAATTACTTTTCATCACATCACCCAGCATTAATGACTATAAACCATTTGCAAACATTTCCTTCTGAGCAAACACGAACCAAAAAAAAGCTGGTGATCCTATATTAATATCATACAAAACAGACCTTAAGGTAAAAGGCATTATTAGAAATAAGAATGGTCACTATGAAATAATAGAAGCTTCAATTCGCAAGGAACACATAATAATTTTAAATTTCTAAAAGTTTAAAATATGTGTTATGGCTTCAAAATGTATGAATACAAAATTGAGATACCAGTTAAGAGAAATTTATATGTTCATACATTTCCCTCCATAATGGATAGATCAAGCAAACCAAGAACAGCAAGGATATAAATTTGAACAACACAAATAACACACCTGATATAAAGGACATAATGTAGAACACTGCATCCAACTCATTGTCAAACATACAAGGGCTATTTACAAAAATTAACCATGCATTAGACTATAAAGCAAGTCAAACAAATTTTAAAAACTCCCTATGGGTCACATTCTCAGC